>NC_090736.1:103699866-103719866 GCF_036898095.1 Palaemon carinicauda
CTTTCATTAAGATAAAGTTATATAAGGCAATCAATTTAATTGCAGAGCTAAATACCTATTCATATGAATACATTGTTCTTTTATATCCATTACACTATTGGCATAAAAGAAAATCAGGTACCATAATCCTATTTGCTTAGTCACTAATTTCCACAGTTTATCATTCGCACAATGATGAGATAAGCAGTTTTTGCAGAGGAAGCCCTTGCATACCTTGCATGTAAGACTGCATAGCAAACCACACTTTCTGCAAGTTCATTTCTTATATGAGCAATCAGTTTTACAGCTACAGTATATAGCATCTAACAAAGCATCAGGTGCAGCTTTTCTGTTCATATTTAATAGTACAAGGCCTTCTTGGGTCATTTTGTGTCCAAATTTTGTAGGCTCAAGTTCATTGCCAAACCATTTCTGTACTTGTTGATATACTCTTGGTGAAGTGTAATAAGAAAAGTTTGATGTTGGTTGCAGATCCTTAGGGTGAACTGCATCAGTGCTAGATGCTACTTTTTTTGTGAAAATGTCCCAAATGCAGGTAATCAAGGGAATCTTCTTTTGTGTTTCCTGTATACAAGATTGATATGGCTTTTTCTCCTGCAGCAGCAATTTCTTCCTGGAAGGCATCATGAATGCGAATCACATGCAAACCATTTTAATTGTGGTACTTTCCCCATTCTATTCAAAGCTGTTGCCTTTGCAATTCCGTAAATTCTAGATGTAGTGTGGCAACCACTGAGAGCATGTAGCAATAGCAGGTGAGAAGAGACCATAGACTCCTTTAAGGAGTCTATGGAAGAGACATTAATACAGAGATCATTTTGGAGATATTTGATGTCCCAACGGACGGGGTTTTTCTTCTGTATCTGCTTTGGAAAAGACAACATGCAAACTTGGTGGGGTATGTTCTGCTCACACTTGACATCTATAATCAGCAAATCAGTATCCTCACCAACTATCACAGAACTGTATTTGGATATCTTCTGATAAGCTATGTCGATGATCAGCTAATCTGCATCAGATGGAGCTCAAATCCAATCTCAACCTGCAGCACGTAATTTTGATGTTAAGAGGATGTACAATTTGTTCTTATTCTGTCCATTAGTCAGGAATACTTACTTATCAACAGAGTTGGGGGATAAGTGTAGAGTTCAAATGTTAGCGTATTTCCCAGCTCAGCACTATTATCTACAGCGGTTACCATCCTTCGAAACAGTAATAAAGGATCGATACCCATAGTTTTAAAAGTTACTTTCACAGACGCTTTCTTGGCCATGGTCTTCACTATGTCTTTTCTTTTAAACGGAAACTCAGTCACTAGTTTATTGTCCATAGATTTTAGAATTTTTCTTCTGACTTCTTGATATTTATCTGCAAGGACAGATGAGTCAGCTTCTACACCATTAACTATATTAGGCAGAGCTTGTTTTTCTCTAAATGGTCTATGAGTTTGTCGGTATCCTTATGGTCTCACTATGCACGTGATACTCTTCCTTATGCTGTTCAAGAGTCTCAAATTCTACGCCTGTATATTCTTGAATTGCTAGATTTATTTTAGCAAGAACCGGTTTGCATAGACACCAAGGGGCACTTTGGGCCTCATCTATACCTCATCCACTTGACAAACCTCCATTTATTTTAGTTGCTCTCATAAGGAACAGTTCAATTATAACATATCTGCTTAATCCTCCCCAGACTTGGGCTGACCTTCTGACTGTGTAAAGACCAGGAAGAAATAACTTCTGATAAATCTTCAAGTGGGTATTATGTAAATCTAACATTCAGTTGATATAGATATTGAATGACGAGGTGTACTAACAGTGGCTAGTCCATGCAATATATGGATACCTCTTAATCTGACTTTTGATCAAAAGTTTCCAGTCACCAATTAGTTCTGACTAAATAAAGGAATGCATGATTTGAGTCATTTATAGATATTGAAATCAAAATCAGGCTGTTTTGGCGTCCTTAAGTTTGTTCTTAAAATCATCAACTTTGTTATTGACCCATTTCAAAGAATCTGAGGCTTTTACTTCTTTCCATGAAGTATCTCCAGTCCGAACTTTATGGTACAACATTTTCAGTTTATTGATAGAGTCGAAGGTCTTACTATTTATGTTATGAGTCTTCTATGGTATTTATGTAAAGGTGTTTCAGTAGTGTTACAAATTTCAGACAGAGGTATCAAAAAAATACTTTGTTGTGATTTTTATCAGTTGTGTGATGTTCAGTTTCTTTATTTAGGAATTATGTGGCTTCCTCTGAGATTTCCTCATGGTAATTTATAGTAGTTTTTGATAATGTCTGATTTTCCTCATCAATATGTGGCGGGGTTTCCTCTGGGGTTTCCTTATCATAATCTCTAGTTGTTTCTGATTCCATGTGTACAGTTGTACCTCTATCATCTTGAACATATAAGTGCAGAGGCAATGGCAAACCACTTGAATAGGAACCTCTGATTTTATCACCATGAAAGGAGGAGGGTTCATCTGACAATTCAAGGATCGGAACTGAAAGAGCTTCTGATAAAATTATGGATTCCTGAACGGATGACAGGAGCTGGGGACCTTTGACGGCGTGAGAATATGCCTTGCCAGTGAACATATGTTTGACTGAGTTCTTGGGGTAAAAAATCCCAAGCAGTTCCCCAAGAACTGATTAATGCTTTCAAGGAATCTAACAAGACCATAAAAGTTTCCCATGGACACAATAATGACTTCCAAGGGACTACCAGAAGTTTGCTCAAGAATGATTTCCAAGGCTGATCAATAGTAATGGTAGGAACGGTGCCATATCTTTTTGCGTGATTTGATACATAATGAAGGGTTGAATAAATACAGTCTCTTTTTACAGAATTCATGATAATCAGCTGAATGAATTTAACAGATAAAAACAAGAAGGTCAGTGCCACCTGTGTGGAATGAAAAATGTTGCAGTTTACCACTCCATGAAGAACGATCTATGCTATGATGCAGCGAAATGTCATTGATCTGTTCCATGACTATAACATCATAGGTGTCATACTCAAAATCAGGTACAGGTTTGTAAGTCAGCTCACGAAAACCTGCATGAGGAGGAGGTGAGAGCTTAATTTTCACTCTTCCAGCCTTAGCCACGTCAACGCCAGATAGTTTGATTCTCGGTAATTTGGTAGAGAATTTTATACATTGAAAGTGTTAAATCCACCTAATGTACACACATCGAAATGTGCGTACATTAGATGGATTTAGCACACACACATGTATGTTTGTGTGTGTGTGTATATATATATATATATATATATATATATATATATATATATATATATATATATATATATGTGCGTAAAAATCATAGGAAAAACATGATGCTCAGATGCAGAAGAACCACAGGGAAAATGAAAATACGAAATATACGCTTAAGTCTTGACTAGTTTCGTGATACTTCTTCAGAGGACTCTGAAGAAGTACCACGAAACTAGTCAGGAATTTAAGCGTATATTTCGTATTTTCGTTTTCCCTGTGGTTCTTCTGCATATATATATATATATATATATATATATATATATATATATATATATATATATATATATATATATATATATATATATGTATAAAAATATGTATATATATATATATATATATATATATATATATATATATATATATATATATATATATATATATATATATATATATATATATATATATATATATATATATATATATATATATATATATATATATATATATATATATATTTATATATATATATATATATATATATATATATATATATATATATATATATATATATATATATATATATATATATATATATATATATATATATATATATATATATATATATATATATATATATATATAACGGATTTTGAGCGAAGCGAAAAATCTATTTTTGGATGAGATGGCCATGTCGTCCTGATGGAAGTTCCTATAGGGTAGCTTCCTAGGGTATATTACAACTACGGCGATATTCCAAGAGAATTTACCTTAAGGTACCAGAATTCTAACTCCTGGAGCGAGTATCCCTCGTGAAAGGGATATCGCGACATATCAGAGGACGTATTCTTGACACGCCACATGGCAATCTGCATCCTGGACAGAGATTTCGTCTCGTAGGAGGGATTGGCAAGAAACGAATTCCGGAAAGAAAAAGGGGAGCCGCTCCCAAGGCTTCCCTATCCTCCGATTCGTATGCGTGCCTGGCGCCAATCCTGGCGCCATCTGTATTCCTGGTAGCGTACACGAGGTGCTACAGATACTGTGTGTAGGGAGGGGTCCTACAGCCCTTTCTTAGAAAGGCAAGGGCGGGTCCATCAGGACGACATGGCCATCTCACCCAAAAATAGATTTTTCGCTTCGCTCTAAATCCGTTTTTTGGGCTCAAGCCATGTCGTCCTGATGGAAGTGTACCAGAGCATTACTGTATCTGTGGATTCTCAGAACGTGCCGTACTCCCCGGATGTAATTTTTCCCGGTCGACTAGACCTAGAGACCTAAGATATTACTGTTATACATCTTTTCAACTAACTATAAACCATGTTAGAGCTTCCTGCCCCCTACAGAGAAGAGTCCTACTAGACTCTGGAAAAGTCTCGAAGAGTACATATACCTATGTATGAATACCAGGCAAGCTAATATAGTGGTCTCGCCCTATATTAAGTAAAGCATAGTTTGTGAAGAACCACTGCGTCAATATGAAATATCGACCAGTTTTCCGCACAATACTTGTATTGGACAAAGGTTCTATATCCGCATAGGAGGAAAACCAATGCAACATAGCTTGCATAAAGGAACAATTCTATTAGAATTATCCCAGATAAGGTACATAGAATGAATGCTCAATTATACCAATGAATTGACACAGGTGAAGGAGACGCAAGGTTCTCAAGAACCAGTTTATTGACAGACAATAAATAGACAGGTTAACCACATATATATATATATATATATATATATATATATATATATATATATATATATATATATATATATATATATATATATATATATATATATATATATATATATATATATATATATATATATATATATAGTGCCATAGTGCCATAGCCTCTGTACCATGGTCTTACACTGCCTTGGGTTAGAGTTCTCTTGCTTGAGGGTACACTTGGGCACACTTTTCTATCTAGTTTCTCTTCCTCTTGTTCTGTTGAAGTTTTTATAGTTTAAATGGGAAATATTTATTTTAATATTGTTACTATTCCTAAAATGTTCTATTTTTCTTTATTTCCTTATTTCCTTTCCTCACTGGGCTATTTTCCCTGTTGGGGCCCCTGGGCTTATAGCATCCTGCTTTTCCAACTAGGGTTGTAGCTTAGCATTTAATAATAATAATAATAATAATAATATATATATATATATATATATATATATATATATATATATATATATATATATATATATATATATATATATATATATATATATACATATATATATATATATATATATATATATATATATATATATATATATATATATATATATATATATATATATATATATATATATATATATATATATATATATATATATATATAAGAAGAGGATAACCCAAAACTTTAAGCATAAGTATGATAGTAAACAGAGCTTGTTTGTCTGAAAGAAAAAACATTAAATGCCACTTTTAAGATACCGAGGTATCAAAGTCATAAAAGCCTGTATTACAAATCAATGACATTAGCGTTAGAAACGCTCGGCACACATGTCTGCACTTATGTTAGGTTCACCTTCGGAAATGGAACAGTCTACATGGGCAACATAGTGCCCTCACTTAGTTTGTAGTACAGTATGTAACTACACACTCACCCTGGAATTAATCGTCCCAATTAATACCACTGTTCCTCGCAGAGTTAAACAGTAGGGTTAACACCGCGACCCACTGCTACCACAGATCTCTTTAGTTCCTCTACTTGCTTCGCATAGTGGCGAAAGAACACTCTGGAAGACTTCCAGCCAGTGTATGAACGGAGATGTTCAAAATCCATACAATTAAAGAAATTTAAGGATGAGGCAACTTTCCTCGGATCATGACCTGCGGGTGTATTGTCAGGATCCGCTCTGCGAATAAAATATGTGTTTTTCGCTCTGAGTTGATTCAGAGATAAATTTGAGCCTGATGTTTCTCCCCTGAATAGTTGACCACCCTTGAAGTCTGAAGTTCTATGAAGATAGACCTTTAGGCATTCTACTGGACATAGAGATGCATCTTCTTTCAGAGGGCAGATTCTCCAGGGACCCCACCTGTTGGTGGGTAACTCATTCTTGGCGAGAAACGTAGGATCCAGAAACAGGTTCAGTTCTCCCCCATCGAGGAACTGAACACGACCTGCCTCTCTCGAGAGGCTACAATCTCACTAACCCTGGCCCCGGACGCGAGTGCAAAATAGGAAAATAACTTTTTGTGTCAAATCCTTTAACGCACACTCTTCATTGCTCAACAGAGAAGCGAAATGAAGAACTTGTCTAAAGACCATGAAATGGGCTTTGGAGGTGCTGAAGGTCTGAGCCTAGCACAGGCTTTCGGGACTTTATTAAAGATCTCGTTACCTAGGTCGACCTGGAAGGCATATAGAATGGGTCTTGTCAAAGCAGACTTACACGGTAAAATCGTGTTAGCTGCCAATCCTTGACCATGGAGGTGGAGAAGAAAGATAAGCAGAAGTCTGTCAAGATCTCCTGCGGATTCTTCGCCTTGACAAAAGGCCACCCAATTTCTCTAAGATGACTCATATTGCCTTCTAGTAGATTTGCACTTATATTCCTCAAGGAAGTCTATGCTGGCTTTCGAAATCCCGAAACGCTTTCTCACCGCTAGGGAGAGAAAATCATTAGCTGCAGGGTCCGGGTTTTCTGTAATGAAGCGCAGACAGTTGACTTCTGGACTCGCTGGGTCAGAACTGGATCTGATAGCGGTACAAACTTCAGCTACAGTTCCAATGCCAGGAGGAACCACAAGCTGTTCGGCCACTTATGGGCCACTATTGCCGCTACCCCTTGAAGGATCTCAGTTTGTTGAGGACCCTCAACAGAAGGTTGTGAGGAGGGAACAGATAAATCTTGGAGCATCTGTTCCAGTCGAGGGACATCGCGACTACTGCTTCCGCTAAGGGGTCCTCGTACGGGGCACGTACAGGGACAACTTCTTGTTGTATTTCGTCGCAAAGAGGTCTATCTGCAGCTCTGGGACTGATTCAGAATGAAGGAGAATGATCCTGCGTCTAAAGACCATTCCGACTCTATCGGTGTGAACCTGGATAGAGCGTCCGCTGTCACATTGCGGACTCCTTGAAGGTGAACTGCCGACAGGTACCACTTCTTCTTTTCCGCCAATCGGAAGATGGCCAACATCACCTGGTTGAGAGGTGGTGACCTCGATCCATAGTCGATTCAAGTGTCTCACAACTACCTCGCTGTCTATTACCAACCTTATGTGGATCGAGTGACGAGGGGAGACTTTCTTTAAGGTAAGGAGCACTGCCCTAGCTTCTAGAAAGTTTTATGTGAAAGGTCTTGAATAGCTTGGACCAAGTCCCCTGGACTTTTTTCCGATGAGAGTGACCTCCCCATCCCTCCTTCGAGGCGTCTGAGTGAATCGTCACCGACGGGGGAGGTGGTTGAAGAAGAACCGACTTCTTTAGATGTCTGGCTTGGGACCAAGGCCTGAGAAGAGTACTTAGCCGAAGCGGCTGGTCTTCTCAGATCTCTTCGCGCGTTTGATGCATAACTTCTCCAAACTCCGATTGCATCCTTTAGCTGTGCACTTAGCACTGGGTCTGTCACCGAAGCAAACTGGAGAGAGCGCAGAACCCTCTCCTGCTCGTGTCTTGATATCCTTTCGGAATCTAGAAGTCTCTTGACAGAACCCGCTATCTCCTTCCTTTTCTTCGCCGGGATGGAGAAACGGTGTGACAAAAGGTCCCAGTGGATTCCCAGCCACTGGAACTTTTGAGATGGAGAAAGTCGAGACTTTTTCTGTTGATCTTGAAGCCTAGGTACTCTAGGAACTGGATCACTTGACTGGAAGCTTGCAAGCATTCTGTCTCGGATGCTGCCCACACCAACCAGTCGTCCAGGTAGGCTACTACCTGAATTCCCTTTAGGCGTAATTGTTTGAGAGCTACGCTCGCAAGCTTCGTAAAAATCCTTGGGGCTATGTTTAGCCCGAATGGCATGGCTCCGAAGGCGTATAGTCTTCGTTGTAGCCTGAACCCTAGGTAGGGGGAGAGTCGATGGCTAATTGCAATGTGCCAATAGGCATCTGACAAGTTTATAGAGACGGAATATGCCCTCTTGGGCAGTAAGGTCCTTATGTGTTGCAGTGTTAGCATTTTGAATTTGCAATTCACTATGAACTTGTTGAGTGGCGACAAGTTCAGAATGACTCTGAGCTTTTCCGAGTCTTTCTTGGGAAAACAAAACAGCCTCCCTTAGAAATTGATGGGCTTCACCCTTCGGATCACCTTTTTTCTCCAACAGTTCTTGAACGTACTCCTCCATAACGGGGGTGGAGTGTTGGAAAAACCGAAGGCACGGGGGTTGAGTGCTGTACCAGCTCCCGCCCAGTCCATTCTTGAGTAGGCTGTGGGCCCAGGGATCGAAGGTCCACCGATCCCGAAATTTCAGAAGTCTCCCTCCTACCGGTATCACCTCACTTGGACTGCCGTCCTGAGGTCTTGCCTTCCTGACGACGACCACCCCTGAATCCCCTTCCCCTTGAGGGGCGTCTAGACGAGCCTCTGGCTGCTCTTCTAGGCTTTGCTGGAAAGGAAGTAGACTGCCCTTCGAACGCTGGGGTGAATGCCGTGGACTGTGTCGACACGGCCTGGGGTACCCACTGAAAAGTGGTCGGGGTTTGTGCCACGATCTGGGGCACTGGGGGCAATGGCAATTGCAGTTGCTGTTGCTGTCTAACAGGCTTGGCTGGCCGAGACGGTAGCCTAGTCCTCATAGTCTTCCTCTTTGGTTGAGGACCCTCATCCGGGGAAAACTTTCTTTTGATAGCCAGGCCCCACTTCTGGAGAAGGTTTCTATTCTCCGAGGCGGCCTTATCAACAACTTCTTTGACCAAGTTGGTAGGGAAAAGGACTTTTCCCCAAATGTTGGAGGAGATTAGTTTCCTTGGCTCGTGCCTCACCGTAGCCGAGGTAAACACGAACTACTTACAAGCTCTCCTTGCCTTGACGAAGCCATAAAGGTCCTTCGTCACTGTGGCCAGATGAGTCTTGGCCACTACCATGAACATTTCATGGACCTTGGGGTCACTTGCCATCGTCTCGAGAGTAGTCTGAAGAGACATTGAGGCAGTCAGTCTTTCTTTTGTATCGAACTCTCTTCGCAAAAGAAAATCAGACAGCTTAGGGAGGTCCTCGCCGAACTGACGTCCGGCAATATCAGTCTCCAACTTTCCAACTGAGAACGTAAGATGGACGTCTTTCCAGTCTTTGTGGTCCATTGGCAGGGCCAGCGACAAGGGTTTACACTCCTCTAGGGAGGGGCAAGGCTTGCCGGCCTCGACTGCTTTTAGTACAGCCAGAAACCCTTTCTGTAAAAAGGGGAAGGCTCTAGTAGGCGAGGACACAAAGGAAGGGAGCTTCCTATTCAATGCGGCTACCTTTGAGTTAGAGAAGCCCCTCTCTTTCATCGAGGATGGAAGTAGAGCTTGAGCCTTAGCATGGTTCATCACTATGACCTCCTTCGGCTCTGTCTCCTCTTTTGAAGCTGGTTCCTTCCTCAGCCGGACATAACAGTCCGGATATGATGCCTTGCTGGGCCAGAATTCCACCTCCTCCAGGGGAACTGAGCCCAGCTTATCCGAGATGACGATCTTTCCAGTCGTCATCGGCATGTGCTCAGCATACCTCCATGGATTAGCATCTGAGCACAAGGGAAGGTCTTTCACATTGAGCTTTTTCTGGGGCCCATGTGATTCTGCAAGGCACTGCATTCGCAGTTCCATTGCAGCCGCCTTTTCCTGATTCTCCTTCTGCATTTGTTGGATCATTCCAACAATAGAAGAGAGGGCCTGTCCCAGCTCTACTGGGAGACTGGCCGATGTAGAGGGAATAGGCTCCGGAATCTGAACCGGAGTAGCCGACACCTCGTCGACGTCTACCTCTACAACGTCTGGGGCTTGAACTTCATCCTGGGCTTCTGCCAGGAGGTCTTCCTCTAGACACCCGTCCACATCAGACATCCTGTCATCTAACTGGATGTCTTGCATCGCGACCGCGACTTCAGCATCCACCTGGATCTGAACTTAGGGGATCTCCTCTTGGGGCTGGGGAATCACTGCATCAGCTGATGCCTTAGGGAAAAGATACGCCCTCATCTTCTCACTTGGAAGATAAGGGCCAGAAGTGTTCTTTTGGAAGCCCCTTACCCAGGTACGAAGCTTCTTCCTAGCTATATCCCTTGATTCCTCTGTCCTAGGGGAATCAAAGGTCTCAGTAATCCGGTTAGTGCACACAGTACATACCTGAGGGTCCCAATACCGGAGATCATCCTTGGAGACAGCGTATGCTGCATGTCTCCTACAAAACTCATGTCCGCAGAGGTTCTTGCTGCGGACGTTGTAAAAAGCACTTCCGCACTTCGGAGTGTCCTTCTGTAAAGAGAAGAAATTTCCATGAGTATCAAGTGAACTATGTATCACTGGATATGCATAGTATAGCATAACAATTCAGGAAGGAAAGACACACACTTGTATTTCCCTCACAACCCATTGCTGCAGCCTTCCAGATAATAAAATCAAATGGTTAATCTCTTCTAGAGTAACCAATGCAAAGTTTCCAGAGGAAACAGGTGGAGCTCACACCTAAGCAATGATTTTAAAAACCTGGATAATAGACAGGAAAGAACTCACTTTCCTATCTGTAGGGCAACAGCAAAGGACTGTGCAAGGAAACACAAAAGTGTTAGAACACACAGTGCTGTACCAACACCCTTACCATAGTTTTCTTCTTACTGTATATGTTATACTGAAGAATACTAGTACAGTATAGGGGGATACGTGCTGGCCGGCACACACCATAACTAGCTTTAAAGTATACTACTTAACAGCTATAAGGCGGCAGCACTCTGGTTCAAATGCATGTGGCGGCCGGCAGCAACTGCCGGCCGGCAACAGCCAATGTCGGCCGGCAATGGCTGCCGGCCGGCAACTACACAAGGTAGTACCCAGCTGCCGGCCACACTCTTGGTGACCGGCAGACAAGGGCTGACATAAGCCGGCCGGCAAAGGTACAAGACCGATGCCAGCCGGCAGCAAAAGAACCAGACGACTACACCTGCCCGGCTGCCGGCCTCATAGGCCGGCAGCCGGATCGGGTACAGCACTAGAAGAAAAATAGAATGGATGCCGGGATAAGAGTGTACACTACCTCCAAGCCCGGCAATCCGAAAGAGTGCATATAAGGAAGGGGAGAATCTAATTCAGGCTTCCTGACCAATGCCGTCTGGCTCTCCAGGCAGGCATGGAAGAGGGACCAAGGGAGGTCCGGGCAGCACTCAAAAATAAAGACCCTTGCCGCTGCCGGCCGGCAAGGGGCTGAGTCAATTCCACATCCTAACCTATACTAGGTCCAGATGTAGAACGACGTACAGTACTGTAATGGCTAGGCCATTACGGAGATAGAGGGGGAAGGGACAAGAGGGTCCTACCGACCTTGCTTTAGTGATGGATCACCCGCAGCCAAGAAACTTATCTTAGCCTAAGGGAGATCTAAGGGGGAAGGCCAGCAATACTTGCCAGCTCCCAGAGCACCAAAGCAAGGAAGGTGTTGCTACTCCCAGGGAAAGAAACTTATCTTCTCCCGAGAACAGCAACAAGGACTAGTCTGGAAGATCACAAAAGAAGGAATCATATCCACAGAAACCTTCGGAAGTGACCTAAGGAGGCTAAGCCCCCTTTGTCTGTGTCAGGCCAGCGAGGGAGACTCTGCCCCAAGCCAGACAAACACATACTCAGACTAAAAAACTCTGTTGTTCTGTCCCTCTTTGAACCATACTACAGGAACAGGAAGGTACATTAACACCCCAGTATAGTTTTATCGAAAATAAATTCGGAAAAAAACCACTTAGGGATAAGCCCAAGGCTTAAACAGAGGGAAAGGGATTGCATACCTTCTCCGAAGAAAAGAAAGCAACCGGGGAGTATGATAAAGTATACTAAGGCTCCATAAGCAACTTAGCCTAGGCACCAAGAGAATCGATTACCTAAATCACCGAAACTCACTCGTATACTATTTTGGAAATATTCCACACAGTCTTAAATGTATAAAACATAACCTAAAGCTTCAATAAAATTTTTATTACACTCGGAAAAACCAAAATCATGCATGAAGTACTAGGACCAAACGACTAGGCTACATGGCCTAGCGTAGGCCAGAATGGCGAATACTTCGCCAAAATAATACTAAGCACGAAAGGAAATCCTATGTAATGCTAAATAGCTAAAATATATTAAAGCAAAACAACCAGGAATGTCGCTCTGACTAACTAAACTTATACCTAGCGAGCAACAGCGTCCAGGACGCCTCTGGTAGGCTACGGCTCTTGTATCAAAGATTAATCCTGTTAATCACTCAAAATTTACCAAGAGCCTACATTTATACATAAAAGACATTATACTCAACTTATCAGAGGCCGACGAAGAAGGAGAAGCCATGAAAAGTAGAATAAATCCAAGATTTGCGAGAAACACAGGAAAAAACACCGAGTTGTTAAGCTACGCAAAAAGGAATACAGATGGCGCCAGGATTGGCGCCAGGCACGCATACGAATCGGAGGATAGGGAAGCCTTGGGAGCGGCTCCCCTTCTTCTTTCCCGAATTCGTTTCTTGCCAATCCCTCCTACGAGACGAAATCTCTGTCCAGGATGCAGATTGCCATGTGGCGTGTCAAGAATACGTCCTCTGATATGTCGCGATATCCCTTTCACGAGGGATACTCGCTCCAGGAGTTAGAATTCTGGTACCTTAAGGTAAATTCTCAGGGAATATCGCCGTAGTTGTAATATACCCTAGGAAGCTACCCTATAGGAACTTCCATCAGGACGACATGGCTTGAGCCCAAAAATATATATATATGTGTGTGTATGTGTGTGTACATATATATATATATATATATATATATATATATATATATATATATATATATATATATATATATATATATATATATATATATATATATATATATAAATTTAGTTAGTAAATAGGGGCCTCATGATTAGCATAGTGAAGGGCCGCAAAAAAAAAAAAAAAAAAAACCATTCAAACGTCATGACAGCAATCTGAAATCAAGTTAAAAATATCACCTCAAACATAACGATTTAAACATATGCACAAACACTTTATAGAGTAAAAATAAATAATTAGGTACCTATGATAAATAGGTGATCATCATCACGGGTAGAATTGCCACAAACATATTTACCTAATACATATTCTGAAATAATTGCCAAAAAATATCTCTTACAAATAATTGAGAAAGATAACAGACAACTCTGGTGCTAAGAAATCATCAACTTTCATAAAAGAAAGTATAATGTTAAATACGATTATGATTTAAACCTCCATATACTTCAAGGTCCAATAAGATCGTTTCAATTCCATGTTAACCATAAAACAGGAATGAGGAAGATGGAGTTTCTCATTTATCTTGTGACTGTCAAGCACAGCAAAAATGGATGTCTTTCTATTGGACAGAGGTTAACAGAGCCAGCTGGATTTATTAAAGGAAGAACTGTTTCGCTTACACCATAGAGTATATACTTAAGTGTTGGCCACTATTTATGCGTCTGATATTTGATGCTTACATGATATTCTTTTTTAGTTAAAGCATAAACTCTCTGAGTGATAGCTCATGGGTGAGTATAGTTATTCTAAATAAAATCTTCTCTGTTTCCTTTCCCAAAAAGAGCTAGTCATTTGTTTTTCTAAATAAGTAGTCCTAAAATCATCAGTGAGTTATGGTTTGTCCTTCACTCGGCATTTCAACTTACAAGACGGGATATTTAAATCAAATATATTAACCTGTATTTTATCTAAAAGAACAAGTCTCTGTCCCTTCATACTATTGTGATGAGTTCAAATGTAGAATATCGTTCATAGTCTTATTCCAGGCTACTTGAGATTTTATATTGATCTACAAAAAGTATGACAAAATAGGGACAGTCTTAATTGCTGTCAAAACCAAAGCATTAACAGAAGCCCCAATTGGAGTACCAAGATTGCTTGTTATAACACAGGGGCAGTCATTTCATATCTGGTAAAAATAATGACCAGACTTGTGAGCAGCTTCACTTATGTTTTGTTTACAGCTACTTTCATTGACAGGATCCGAAGTTCTTAAGCTATGGTAATGAGTAGGAGAAGCAGATTTAAACCACTCCTTATGGTAGGCATTGAAATTACCAAGTAGCTCAAAAAGGTGCCTCATTCGGGAAAGAAAGTGTTTCTGCGTAGCAAAATATCTTACTTTTGAAGGCAACTATTGCAATGTAGTCCATGAATATTGCAGTACACTATTCACCAATGGCAAAGAATAGGATATACTGATTATGGATTTTAAACATTCCTCACAGCAAAGAAAACAAAAACAGTACTGTTTGTACACAAGTGTATACAAAGCAACTCATACAACGCATAGACTATGGATACAATTTCCGATAAAATTATTCCACATTGTGGATCTGCACACCAAGCCAGGTTATTATCCTTTAGTATAGCCGATTCCTCTGGAGGAAGGACAATAATAATTCATTTTAAAATCAGCTCAATAATGAAAGATAAAGAAACAGATAAGGAAATGTCAGCATTAATGGCCATTTCAATCCTTCCCTACACACGTTTGATTAGACTAAGAAGATGAAAAACCATAAGATATGTATTAATGTGGCCGATTTTACCTGTAAACAATATAATCGTAACCAAAGATATTTGAAGACTAAGATAAAGAGATTATGAGGTTACTGCCGAATAGAGAACATCGGTTTAATTTCTTAGTTTCCTTCTCCTACAAAAGTACCATATCATAACTAAGAATTTTTTGCTACCCATACCTTGTGGAATGTAGCCATTAATAAAAATTACAGTAGATATTCAGCCAGCAACCCAAATCAGTCAGTAATTTTTCTCCTAAGTCTCAAGCTTTCAACTTTTTTATATAGATGTTTGAACGGTTACTCAATGTTGTTTTCGAAACGTAACATACTTGGGAGATTTTTCATACATATATAAACAAAATTTTTTTTCCATTTTTCATGATGTTAAAAGCTAATAAAATAATGTTCCATATGTTTACTTGGTTTTCTGTTAAAATCAAGCCCTTCGTATGACTTCATTAATTAGAAAAAATAGAATATTGATAATGAACTGAAAAAAAAAGTTTCTCTTTATGGCAATTTCCGTGTTGAATATTTTGACTCTCATAAGGGCTTTGGCTCCACGTCTTATCTTGCTAAATTTTATCATTAATTGATGTTATTCTTTTTTTATAAAGTATACATTTTTCCATGAATTCTCTTTACAATGGACAAAAATATATCAATTGAAAACATATCCAGTTCTTACACTCGGGACTATACACCTAAGTTACCAAAAATATTTCTACAAAAATAGAAAATATCATATTCAAGGCTCAAAACTTTGCAATTACCCAGTTATCTTTTACATCCACTGCAATTGATTTGAATGTATGTCATTGATTTTTTTCTCATTTTCGGGAAAATATAAATTTACTGAAACATCCTTTTCCTACTATTATCATTATCAAAAGTAAGGATTACCATTATGATATTATAAGAAATGGAAATCAATATTGTTAACCGTCAGTAATTTACCTTTAAGAAAAATATTATATTTTATAATGAGAAACTCGTACATATTACTTTTTATTTTCGATCGTTTTTTTATTTGAAATTTACCCCAAGAAGCTTAATGAAACTCGAAAAAAAAAACAATATTTCGAAAAGATGCTTAATTTTTATCGTAGTTTTTAAGCCTATAAAAATCTTCAATAGAAAACTGTCGATTTAGATACTATAAAATATTACCTTACATATAATACTCATATACACTACTACACTCAAAACCTTGAGAAAGTAAAATTGCAAATTAAACTGGACTAAAAAAAAGACCGCCATATGTCAGTGAAGTCATTGAAGATGTCAGGTCTCAGGATCTTTGAAAAAAATAAAAATTCAATTAAAGTGTCCAAAAAAAATAATAAGAAAGATAAAGTAACAAAAGTTTATTCGTAAGATGATGACCTACTGTAACAACAAAACTTCTTAGGAAGCAATCAGATTATTCTGTTGACTTTACCACTATGAATAAAAAGTGAACGATATGAAAAAACATTAATAATAACACTCAGGCGAACAACTAATACTCTATGTGAAAGACACTGATTAAAAAAAGGAGTAACATATGTGTATGCATAAACACACCTATAAAGTAAAAAAAATTATTCTCGTCAAGGGAACTCTTTGAGGAACATTCTTTTTTTAAAACTGAATTTAATAATAATGCTAAGAAACGACCCACCCACTACCAACTTTTTGGGTTTGAAAACAAGGGCCTCATGACAAACATGGTTAAAGGCAGCACTAAAAGCAACGCCAATCATACTGCATTGGAGATTGTATGAAGGGCATCACATGATCCAAGGCTTTTACAAAAAGCAAATTGCAAACTAGGGAGTAGATGATTACCTTCAGGAAACCTATTAAAACGTTTTGCTAAAAGTCGTTAAAAAAATTTAGATAATATGAGAGCTATGGAAATTGGGCGGTAATACTTCAGCTACCATAAACACATTTACATAGTGGAGTAACAAAGTACTCAGTCTCGTTACACATAACCTGATATTACCCTTCGCCATTGGGAGTATTGTTAGTCTGACTTCCTCATTTACCTTCGGTTTAATGTTACTGCACGGTAACTCTGGAAATGCCCTACATGGCAATAATGAAGATTTTTTCTTTCTCTTAAATTTCATGTTTTATTGGGAAATTTCTAATGGTATTCCTGACGCTCACTTTTTTCGGTTGCAATTTATATTTATTTCGTTGAGAAGGTTCATTATTTATAATGCAGTTGATACATAAGAACATTTGAAGAAATCAGCTAGGATTATATATAAAAGAACAAGGACAAAAGTGATAACAGCTTATGGGTTAAAATAACACTTTTAAACTAATGTTGGGTTACATCAGGATTTAGCATTAAGTTCGTTTTTAGTTGTGGTGGTCTGGGATGTGTTACATGAATAGATCAGATATGAAGAGTTACGGGAGTTGCTGAATGCAGATGATTTGGTAAT
Source organism: Palaemon carinicauda (assembly GCF_036898095.1). NCBI lineage: Eukaryota > Metazoa > Arthropoda > Malacostraca > Decapoda > Palaemonidae > Palaemon > Palaemon carinicauda. The sequence continues at coordinate 103,717,218 of NC_090736.1, forward strand.
TACGGACGGAAATGAAGACTGACAAATACGGTTTGTAGAGTGACAAGAGACTTTGGAGAGGGGTGGCATGAGGGTGAGCCCTGAGGCTAGTAGGGTGACGATAGGCACCCATGAAGTACTAATTTGCTAGTCCTACGGTTGTCAATAATTATCTTCAGGTAAGTCCGATAGCCAACTGTTCTACTCCATCTGTGTTGTGACCCACATAATTTCAGCATTAACTGTATACATACATACTTGACAACTCTACTGATTAATCTTATAAAGGTATTGGTTCATGAAAGCAAAGTATACCGAATTATACAAACCAACAGATTCATATTCTGTAAATTGTTCAAATATCATCAGTAACTTTGTGTTGTACCGCAAGTGTTTCATATACGTTCGTACAATGTGATGGTATTTTTTTTTTTTTGTTAGATTGTTCTTTACTACACTGATAAAAGGACAACCTGTGTAATCTCGCTTGCTCATGTTCTATTCTGTTTAAAGGATTCATGCATTCCTTTCTGTTATAACCTAACAGCCGACTCGCAATATTGATGACTGCAGAATTGATAGCTCCCTCTTCCTTCCCCCTCATTGCTTTGTTCTTTTTGTTACAATGCCATCAAACTAATCAGACTCATCAACACATATGCCTTTTTAAAACTGCCGCCCTTCACCAGTAGAGAAACATTCAACTGGTTCCAGAATAACTAAGTTAATTTTTGCATTGTGTGTGTGACTTGCTGAAACAGCAAAGCGGACAATATTCTATCAGCGAACCCCGATGACATGTTCCCAGAAATATACGATTTGCTTTGCGACCAAGTGGATGCCCCAATAGTCTGATGCTTTCAAAAAATACTCCATAAGCAGTCCTGACGGTAGCCAGCCACTTGTATAGACAAGGTTCTTCTGCTTTTTAACAGCTGTTGGGGGAATGAAGGCCTTCGCCTGTCCTTTGGGAAATGAACAGTATCGCTCGCCTGCAACCTGGCACAGACGGCTATCCTCAGAAGATGAACCTAATCCATACCCTTGTGTACGACCCCTACTCAAACCCGTACGTGCAGCCATCCCGATGTTGATGTTTACCCAAGGACATGTTGACCAAAGTTGATTCCCCTATGGATATCCATTTCACCAGCTGCAAGAACTCTATCAACACCTCCACTCCTGACAAAGAGGAACACTATTCAAAATTGATTGAAGCTGACGTGAATTCAGTAGGACACAGACACTCACCCTGCGATGTGCCAGAGCAGCAACAAAGCTGCCTATTACTCACATATGCAGCCACTCACTCATGCCCCAATCAAGGGCTTCCCCAGAAACTTATTGACACCCATAGGTGGTAGTTATGCTATTATTACATCAGATTTAGGTATGTGGTGGTGGCTTCCCTTATCACTAATCATTTCATTTTACATTACACTGGTGGACGCGTGCTTGGTGTTCTCTTCTAGCAAGGCCATCCTCTTGGGTACCAATTGGTCATTGCATGCTTGCTGACGTCGCTTGGTAGCTGCCAAAATATCTGTGATACCCACTCACCGGTACAAAATGGCATTTTTCCTTTGTATTTTATAAAGACAGCAAATATTTTAGCTCCAAAGTTATCTGTTATTTTGCACAAGTTAGCAAGAAGGGAAGCTTTTAGCGCTTGTTGTAGAATTGGTAATGTTACTCCTCTATGTAAGTGTGTTTGTGGTAGCTTAAGTCCCACTAGATTACACCCCAATTTCCATAACTCCCATATTATCTAAAGTTTTTGAACGTCTTCTGGCAAAACGTCTTAACATGTTTGCTGAAGGTAATCATCTATTCCCTAGTTTTGCAATTTGGTTTTCGTAAAGGCCTTGGAGCATGTGATGCTCTTCTCACAATCTCCAATGCTATACAAAAATCCCTTGATTATGGTCAGAAAGTTCGTATGATTGGCCTTGATTTTAGTGCTGCCTTCCACCTTGTTAATCATGAGGCCATTGTTTTCAAACTCGAACAGTTGGGAGTGGGTGGGTCGTTACTTAACATTATTATTGATTTTTTAAGTAATAGATTTCAAAGAGTTGTTGTTGATGGGCACCATAGTGAGTATAGGAATGTGATATCCGGTGTTCCATAGGGCAGTGTTCTTGGCCCACCACTTTTCATACTATATACACATGACATGTGGTTTGGCCTAGAAAACAAGCTTGTTGCATATGCAGATGATGCTACTCTCTTTGCATCAAGTCCATCCCCTGAATGTAGATCTGGGGTTGGTGAATCCCTTAATAGAGATTTAGCTAAAATTAGTGCATAGTGCAAATAATGGGATATGAAGTTGAATCCTAACAAAACTCATAGTATGATTGTAAGTAGGTCAAGGGCAGTGGCTCCTCAACATCCGGATCTCAGTATTGATAATGTTTCTTTAAATTTGTATGACTTATGAAATTTTAGGTGTGATTCTCGACTGCATATTTACTTCTGAGAAACACATTAGGTCTGTGTCTTCTTCAATTGCACAAAATAAATTGGCTTATTGAGAAAGTGTTTCAAGATTTTCGGTGATCAATCTATTCTGAAGAAGTGTTTTAATTCTTTCATTCTACCTTGTTTTGAGTATTGTTCTCCTGTCTGGTCTTCATCTGCTGATTAATTTGTTAGACAGAAACTTAC
>NC_090736.1:103724866-103727366 GCF_036898095.1 Palaemon carinicauda
ATGATGATGAGGGTCGTTGCTGGTCCTTATGAGGAGCAGTTGCAGGTCGGTGCTGGTCCTTGTGGGGAACAGTTGCAAGTCGTTGCTGGTCCTTATTAGGAGCATTGCAGGTGCAGACGCATGAGCAGTAGCTGGCTGACGTTGTCTTCTCTGGCGAGGAGTTCTCTGTTCTTTCGGTGGTTGGATTGGAGCTGGTTTCTTTTGGTTTGGAGAGGATGTATTCTTCATAGCTGCTATCCTCTTAAGACGCTCTGGGCAGCGCTTATTCCAAGCATGGTGTGGCTTAGAACAATTAGGGCACTTAGATGTGGTTTGTTGTCCTTCTTTGTGGGCCTTAACGAACACTTCTGTGCAATGTCGCTGGCTGCAGACACCGCAGTTGATGGGGCCTCTGCATTCTTCTTTATGATGTCCAAAGCGTTGGCATCTATAACATTGAAGGGGTTCAGGTGTGTAATCTTCAATGGGGAGAGTTCCCCAGACTCCTAAGTCCAGTTTGGAGGGAATTGGACCTATAAAGGTGGCAATGAGACGTCGAACTGGAACGTCATCTTTGCTTGTGCAGCGAACAGCACAGTCAATGTTGCTGCACGACGTTGCAATGGAGATAGGAATCGACATAGGATACCTGGTGATGACAGCTTTATTCCTGATAAAAGCAGGATCCAGCAGCGTTAAAGTGGGGTCTTCCTGAAGGAATCTGGCTGTTTCAACGTCCTTGGGGTAGATGATAAGATCACCTTTCCTGTTGGGTCTTACAGTGAGTTGCATGCCTGGCTTGGCAGCCATTGCAGCAGAAGAGGCATAGGAGTGCTCATGGTCAGTTTGTGAAAGCCGAAACTTTGGCAGAGGCGTCTTTGGCTGTGTAGCTGGGATGTTCTCTGATATGGCAGTGGTTTCTTGCAGAAGTGTCTGAAGGCAATCTGTGCAGTTGCAGTCCGTGGAGTGGGCCCCCTGTTCGGTCTCCATGGCATTGGAGGACTAAGGCACGTAGGTATAAGGGTTGACTGCTGTTGCACTCGACTGCTGAAAAGTTGTAGGGACAGACAAGGACGAGTCTGTGCTCTCAGTCCTTGGAGTCACAGTTGCCAATGTTGGGGATGGTACTGGCACTGGTGAAGGATCTTCAGGAGTCTTCCTTCTCTTGGGAAGGGGTTTAGCCTCTTCCTTGGCAGCTGCTTCTTTCTCTCTCACTTCGTTCTGGAACTTGGTAAGCTTGTCAGAGGCGTCTTTGCACACCTCACATCTACATCTGATATGGTGATTAAACAACTCTAGGTCTGCAGTATAAGTGGAGTGATCTGCCATGAGGTTAAACATGTAAGCTCCGCGCTACTGGTATGATACACAGCTATCACAGTCACAGGCTAGATCGTTGAAATAGTCTTCACAGTATCTGCTGGCTTCTGGATAGTATTTCCATCCCGAATTTCCTAAATCAAAAATGGAAATTGAAACAAAACTCTACGTGGGTTGCAGTGAAAATTTCATCCCCGAGAGGTTGTCTAGGTGATGAACGTAGCCGATGTGTCTGTTGGTATCCAGGCGATGAGAGTTGTTGACGATCCCGAGTCTGAAACGAAACTGAATTTACTGAACTTGCAACGGCCACTATATTACAGAGTGTGGACGGAAAAGTAGCCCGGAAGGGAAAAATTTCCAACCGCCAAAATCATTGTGTTTTTATTCAAAATAAATTAACAAATACCAAGGCAGTAGCCTAAGGAAATATACTGTATTATACATTGAAATAAATCTCCCAAAGAGCGCAACATCATGATACAAAAATCCACTGCGTGGAACAAATAAAGTTACAATCATCAGAAATTAGTCCAGGGGGAGGAAACAGGGCGGGTAAGACGGTATCCTTACGATATATATATATATATATATATATATATATATATATATATATATATATATATATATATATATATATATATATATATATATATATATATATATATATATATATGAGTTTACTGTCATATGGATCGCGTGACTTGATGTTGTACCACCCGGATGTCAGAGCATCGTACATAGTAACGACATTTCTCTTTTTTTTTGTACTTATTATCCTCTGGATTTTCGCTCTCCCCTCTCACTGACAGCAACTTGTAATAAACATTCTGCCCATTTCGTTGTTAACTGTTAACAGACATGGTTGCCGGTTGGACAACAAATGGCATGTTTGTATTTTGTGACCTTCTTACCGGGACCTAGTGTCAATATCTACTAAATGCGTCTATAATAAAGTACTCAGTTGCATTCGTCTTGCCTTTGTTTCACAACCTACTCTTGGCTCGTCACATTAGTCACTCCGGGGTCACCTATGTGTTGGTAAGAAAGGAACACTTTTGTTCACAAAGAACTTAACCTTTGATACCTTAAATAAAGCGATTTTATTTCCATTCAGAGGAACGGTTTCCAACCAGCATCTAAATGGATGATTTGTTTTAACAAAAAATTAGAAATGGGAGTACACTCTATTAAAAAAAAA
>NC_090736.1:103737366-103752366 GCF_036898095.1 Palaemon carinicauda
TCTTTTATATCCATTACACTATTGGCATAAAAGAAAATCAGGTATCATAATCCTATTTGCTTAGTCACTAATATCATCAGTTTATCATTCGCACTATGAAGAGCTAAGCAGTTTTTGCAGAGGAAGCCCTTGCATACCTTGCATGTAAGACTGCATAGCAAACCACACTTTCTGCAAGTTCATTTCTTATATGAGCAATCAGTTTTACAGCTACAGTATATAACATCTAACAAAGCATCAGGTGCAGCTTTTCTGTTCATATTTAATAGTACAAGGCCTTCTTGGGTCATTTTGTGTCCAAATTTTGTAGGCTCAAGTTCATTGCCAAACCATTTCTGTACTTGTTGATATACTCTTTGTGAAGTGTAATAAGAAAAGTTTGATGTTGGTTGCAGATCCTTAGGGTGAACTGCATCAGTGCTAGATGCTACTTTTTTGTGAAAATGTCCCAAATGCAGGTAATCAAGGGAATCTTCTTTTGTGTTTCCTGTATACAAGATTGATATGGCTTTTTCTCCTGCAGCAGCAATTTCTTCCTGGAAGGCATCATGAATGCGAATCACATGCAAACTATGTTAATTTGGTACTTTCCCATTCTATTTAAAGCTGTTGCCTTTGCAATTCCGTAAATTCTAGATGTAATATGGCAACCAGTGAGAGCATGTAGCAATAGCAGGTGAGAAGAGACATTAGTACAGAGATAATTTTGGAGATTTTTGATGTCCCAACGGAGGCGGTTTTTCATCTCTATCTGCTTTGGAAAAGACAACATGCAAACTTGGTGGGGTATGTTCTGCTCACACTTGACATCTATAATCAGCAAATCAGTATCCTCACCAACTATCACAGAAGTGTATTTGGAAATCTTCTGATAAGCGATGTCGACGATCAGCTAATCTGCATCAGTTGAAGCTCGAATCCAATACCAACCTGCAGCACATAATTTTGATATTAAGAGGATGTACGATTTGTTCTTATTCTGTCCATTAGTCATGAATACTTAATTATCAACAGTCACATTTATATCGGGTCGGAAATCAGTTCTCTCACATATTCTCCCTTGGGTACACTTCTTGTGAGAAGCATCTTTAGTGGATGCTTTACCTGGATAGCCATTGAAGATGACAGTACTTTTCTTTCTATAGTTTCTATCCAGGTAGTCTACATATCTATTGGTGTGTCCAATGTTTCTCCTCTTTTCTTCCACACTATCCTGTGGAGAAAAGCACCACCATTCATCCTATATTTTGCATCATCTGGAGTCTGATCACTCATAACAGAGACTAGCTTCAATAAAGCTGGGAGGAATGCTGTCTTATTGCCTTCAACATTATATCTTGGAGGTCAAACAGAGCTGTGGGATAAGTGGAGAGTTCATATGTTAGCATATTTCCCAGCTCACTACTATTATCTATAGCAGTTACCATCCTTTGAAACAGTAATAAAGGATCGATACTCACGGTCTTAGAACTTGCTTTCACAGACACTTTCTTGGCCATGGTCTTCACTATGTCTTTTCTTTTAAACGGAAACTCAGTCACTAGTTTATTGTCCATAGATTTTAGAATTTTTCTTTTGACTTCTTGATATTTATCTGCAATGACAGATGAGTCAGCTTCTAAACCATTAACTATAATAGGAAGAGCTTGTTTTCCTCTAAATGGTGTTTTTGCCTTGAAAAGGTCTATGAGTTTGTCGGTATCCTTATGGTCTCGCTATGCACGTGATACTCTTCCTTATGCTGTTCACGATTCTCAAATTCTACACCTGTATATTCTTGAATTGCTAGATTTATTTTAGCAAGAACCGGTTTGCCTACACACCAAGGGGCACTTTGGGCCTCATCTATACCTCATCCTCTTGACAAATCTCCATTTATTTTAGTTGCTGTTATAAGGAACAGTTCAATTATAACATATCTGCTTAATCCTGCCCAGACTCGGGCTGACCTTCTGACTCTGTGAAGACCAGGAAGAAATAACTTCTGATAAATCTTCAGCTGGGTATTATGTAAATCTAACCTTCAGTTGATATAGATATTGAATGACGAGGTGTACTAACAGTGGCTAGTCCATGCAATATATGGATACCTCTTGATCTGACTTTTGATCACAAGTTTCCAGTCACCAATTACTTTTGAGTAAATAAAGGAACGCATGATTTGAGTCATTTATAGATATTGAAATCATAATCTGGGTGTTTTGGCGTCCTTAACTTTGTTCTTAAAATCATCAACTTTGTTATTGACCCATTTCAAAGAATCTGAGGCTTTTACTTCTTTCCATGAAGTATCTCCAGTCCGAACTTTATGGTACAAAATTTTCCGTTTATTAATAGAATCAGAGGTCTTACTATTTATGTTACGAGTCTTCTGTGGTATTTATGTAAAGGTGTTTCAGTAGTGTTACAAATTTCAGAGACTGAGGCATAAAAAATAAATGCTTTGTTGTGATTTTTATCCATTGAGTGATTTTCAGTTTCTTTATTTAAGAATTATGTGGCTTCCTCTGGGATTTCCTCATAATAATTTATAGTAGTTTTTGATAATGTCTGATTTTCCTCATCAATATGTGGTGGGGTTTCCTCTGGGTTTCCTTATCATAATCTCTAGTTGTTTCTGATTCCATGTGTACAGTTGTACCTCTATCATCTTGAACATATAAGTGCAGAGGCAATGGCAAACCACTTGAATAGGAACCTCTGATTTTATCACCATGAAAGGAGGAGGGACCTTTGACGGCGTGAGAATATGCCTTGCCAGTGAACATATGTTTGACTGAGTTCTTGGGGTAAAAAATCCCAAGCAGTTCCCCAAGAACTGATTAATGCTTTCAAGGAATCTAACAAGACCATAAAAGTTTCCCATGGATACATTAATGACTTCCAAGGGACTACCAGAAGTTTGCTCAAGGATGATTTCCAAGGCTGATCAATAGTAATGGTAGGAACAGAGCCATATCTTTTTGCGTGATGTGATACATAATGAAAGGTTGAATAAATACAGTCTCATTTTACAGAATTTATAATAATCAGCTCAATGAATTTAAAAAATAAAAACAAAAAGGTCAGTGCCACCTGTGAGGAATGAAAATTGTTGAAGTTTACCACTCCATGAAGAACGATCTTTGCTCTGATGCAGCGAAATGTCATTGATCTGTTCCATGATTATAACATCATAGGTGTCATACTCAAAATCAGGTACAGGTTTGTAAGTCAGCTCACGAAAACCTGCATAAGGAGAAAGTGAGTGCTTAAATTTCACTCTTCCAGACTTAGCCACGTCAACGCCAGATAGTTTGATTCTCGGTAATTTGGTAGAGAATTTTATACTTGGAGTGACCATGTTTATGAATCCCATAACATTGAAAGTGTTAAGTCCGCCCAATGTACACACACCTAATGTGCGTACATTAGATGGATTTAGCACACATAAACACACAAACACACACACACACACACACACACACACACACACATATATATATATATATATATATATATATATATATATATATATATATATATATGCATATATATGTATATATATATATATATATATATATATATATATATATATATATATATATATATATATATATATATATATATATATATATAGATATATATATATATATATATATATATATATATATATATATATATATATATATATATATATATATATATATATGTACATATAATTACATATATATTTCTATATATATATATATATATATATATATATATATATATATATATATATATATATATATATATATATATATATATATATATATATATATATGTATATATATATGTACATATAATTACATATATATTTCTATATATATCTATCTATCTATCTATCTATCTATCTATCTATATATATATATATATATATATATATATATATATATATATATATATATATATATATATATATATATATATATATATATATATATAAAAATTTTGTTAGTAAATAGGGGCCTCATGATTAGCACAGTGAAGGGCCACAAAAAAAAAACAAAGCCCACCATTCAAACGTCATGACAAAAATCTGAAAATCATGTTAAAAATATCACCTTAAACATATCGATTTAAACATATGCACAAACGCTTTATAGAGTAAAAATAAATAATTAGGTACCTATGATAATTAGGTGTACCAACCGTGTTTCACACAATTGTACATATTTCCTTTTGTATATATTATGGTTGTATCTTAGCTCTTCCCTCGCATTAAAACGAACATGAAAATTCAAGTCTGGTTTTTCCTCTGTGATTTTGTCTGTCTTGTGAACTTGTTATGTCCTGTTGCCTTGAGGTTTTGTATATAAGGAGAGTGTTCCACAACAATATAACTCAGTCGTTTCTAATCTGCCTTTGATTTCACAACTCCTCTCTCGGCCCGTCACATTGGTGACCCCGGAAGTCGACTCGCTTCTACCGCCTTCCACCCCCACCCCCTCGCCCCTCCATCGTTGGTACTATGACGGACTCTACGGCAGTTGGCGCTACGGCCTCTCCATTCAGACTTTCATCGTTTGCCAGCGGAGAGGCGTTTGCTTGGTTTTAGCGCGCAGAAGTCCATTTTCGTATCAGGGGCGTGACTCGCTCAACCACCAAAGCGGATTATGTTCTCGCGGCGATACCCGAGGACACCTTCCCAGAAATATCCGACTGGCTTTGTGAACAAGGAGACACCCCAATAGCGTATGACGACCTCAAATCATACCTTCTGCAACAGTACTCGCCGTCGCCAGCCGCCCATATAGCAAAGCTTTTTCAGCTCTCGCAACAACCGTTGGGGGACCAAAGGGCTTCGCTTGCCCTCAGGGAAATGAACAGTATCGCTCGCCTTCAACCTGCCGCAGACGGCTCTCCTCGTGAGGTGAACCTACTCCGTTCCCTTTGGATACACCGTTTACCTGAACCTGTGCGCGCTGCCATACCCGATGTCGATAGTTTACCCATAAAGGACTTGATGAAAAAGCCGACGCCCTTATGGACAGCCATTTCAAGACCTCCATCAACGCCTCCACCCCTGACGACGAGGATGCCTATTCAATGTACACCGAAGCTGACATGAATGCCGTAGGACATACACGCCTACCCCGTGACGTGCCGAAGCGGCAACAAAGCCGCCCACCACCCACCAATCGCTCGCGCCCCAACGAACGACTTCTACAGCCACTTACTACCTCCCATCTACCGCAGTTTTGCTACTACCACTTCAGATTCGGGGCAACCGCGAAGAAATGTGCCAAAGATTGTCAGTGGCCAAAAAACGTGTAAGTAGGCTATCACTTGTGGCGGTGGCCTCCCATGTTTCTAATCTTTTCTTTTTACAGGATGCAGGAACGGGCGTGCGATTTTTGGTAGACACGGGTTCTTGTCGTTCTCTTTTGCCAAGGAAACTCTTCAAGGCACAACGTAGTCTGTCTACATCTGCCGACGTCCGCTTGTTAGCTGCCAACGGATCTGCGATACCCACCTACGGTTACGAAAGCCTCACATTATCGTTCGGAAACGGTAAATTCAATTGGAAGTTTCTCGTTGCTGACGTCACAATGCCAATCCTCGGTGCGGATTTCCTCTCTCATTTCCACCTTCTGGTCGATGTCGCCCACCGACGATTGGTCAACGCGGACTCGTACTTGTCGACACCTCTTCAACCTGCCCCCTCTAACCTCGCTCTCCACATCAGCGCACCCACGGATGCCTACGCCCACCTCCTCACGTCGTACCCGGAAGTTTTCCGTCCAGAACTTCGCCAAACGCCCACGGTTCCTGCTAAGTACGGTATTTATCACCATATCAAGACGACGGGACCCCCAGTCTTCGCAAAATTCAGACGTCTGGCACCGGAACGATTGGCAGCCGCCAAACAGACGTTCGCCGAAATGGAGAAAACGGGCCTTTGCCAAAAGGCCTCCAGCCCATGGTCGTCACCCTTACACATCGTTCTGAAGAAAGACGGCTCCCTCCGTCCGTGCGGGGATTACAGGCACCTGAACATGCAAACAGAACCGGATCACTACCCCCTCCCAAACATTGCCAATGTAACCTCCTACCTGCACAAAGCAAAGGTTTTCTCTACGCTCGACCTCCTGAAGGGGTATTATCAGGTGCCTATGAACCCATAAGACATCCCCAAGACCGCCATCACCACTCCGTTTGGCACATACACCTTCAATCACTCCTGTTTTGGCCTTCGTAATGCTGGGGCAACGTTTCAACGTCTCATGGATGGCATCTTAGGGGACCTCCCTTTCTGTGTTTGTTATGTGGACGACATACTTGTGTTCTCTACCTCAAAAGAGGAACACCTCCGTCACCTGCGCATCGTGCTCGACCGCCTGCAACAAAACGGCCTTGTAGTCCGGTACGACAAGTGTACCTTTGGCGCCAACGAAGTGTCGTTCTTAGGGCACCGTATCACTCCTGAAGGAGTCCATCCCCTGCCTGAGAAGGTAGTAGCCGTTCAGAATTTCCCCACGCCCTCGACCGTCAAAGCTCTGCAGAAATTCTTGGGCATGATCAACTATTATCACCGCTTTCTGCCAGCCATTGCCGCCACTCTTGCTCCCCTCTACGCCTCCCTCAAGGGCAAGCCAAAGGACTTGAAGTGGGGTCCCCTTCAAGAAGCGGCCTACTGCAATGGAAAGAAGGCCCTATCAACTGCTGCGGCTCTCACTTTTCCTATCCCACACGCCCCTCTCCTTCTCTCCACCGATGCCAGCGACGTCGCTATTGGTGCAGTACTCGAGCAGGTGGTCAAAGGCTCGCCCCGCCCATTGGCCTTCTTCAGCAGAAAACTGTCCAAGGCAGAATCGGGTTATTCTACCTTCGATCGAGAATTGCTGGCGGTGCACCTGGCTGTCCGTCACTTTCTTAGAAGGTACGCCCTTCGTCATTCGCACAGACCACATGCCTCTGGTGCACGCCTTCACTCGACAGTTTGACGCCTGGTCCGCCCGTCAACGCCGACATCTCTCCGCTGTGGCTGAATACAATTGCACCCTCCAATACGTCCCTGGGAAAATGAATCCCGTTGCCGATGCCCTGTCAAGAAACACGTTGGCTGCCGTTCAACTGGGATTGGATTACAACGCCCTGGCTGAAGCCCAACGACAGGATCCAGAGTATCAAGCTTGTAAGACATCCTGCACGTCCCTCCGTTGGGAGGATTTTCCCCTCGAAAACTCCAACACCACCCTCCTCTGTGACGTCAGTACTGGTACACCGCGACCTTGGATTCCTGCTCCCATGTGCCGACAGGTGTTTGATTTCATCCACGGCCTTTCACATCCCTCGTGCCGTTCTACTGCATAGCTGCTGAAGGCAAAGTTCATTTGGCACGGCATTTCTAAGGATGCTAAGGATTGGGTCCATGCCTGTACTTCTTGCCAAACTTCCAAAGTACATCGACACACGGATTCAGGAGTGGGCACCTTTCCTCAACCTCAGCGTCGTTTCGCACACATTCACGTCGACGTTGTAGGCCCCCTACCCACATCACAAGGACATCGTTACCTGTTTACCGTCATCGACCGCTCCACTCGTTGGCCTGAAGCCATTCCCATGGAAACTGCAACGTCCGCCTCATGTACATCTGCGTTACTCTCTGGATGGATTTCAAGATTCGGTATCCCTGAGCATATTACTTCTGACAGGGGAACCACTTTCACCTCTCAATTATGGACATCATTAGCGAATCTCCTGGGCATCACCCTACATCAGACAACGGCCTACAACCCCGCTGCCAATGGAATGGTTGAACGTTTTCATCGCACCCTCAAAGCAGCTTTGATGTCCCGCTGCAAGGATTGCAACTGGTTTACTCAGCTTCCCTGGGTCCTCCTTGGACTAAGGACCACTCCTAAAGACGCCCTCGACGTCTCGGCAGCCGAAATGGTGTATGGCGACCCGTTGGTCGTCCCTGCCGAGTTTTTTCCTTCTACAACCTCCTCCGACGATCTCCAGCGCATACGTCACGTCTTGGGAAAATTTACTCCGTGCCGCCAGACTTACAAGCCCCCAGCGAAGCATCACATACCAACGGACTTGCACTCTGCAATGCACGTCTTCCTGCGCAACGACACCAGCAAGCCACCGTTAACGCCCCCTTACACGGGACCTTACCTTGTGATCCGACGCAGTCCGAAAGCATTCCTCCTAAACATTAGGGGCAAAGAAGACTGGGTCTCCATTGATCGTCTAAAACCTGCTTATCTTCTGCCAGATGACCCGCCTACAGTTCGCCTCTCTAGATCTGGGCGCCCTATTTAACATGTACAGTATGTCATTTTTAGGGGGGGAGCCATGTACCAACCGTGTTTCACACAATTGTACATAATTCCTTTTGTATATATTATGGTTGTATCTTCGCTCTTCCCTCGCACTAAAACGAACATGAAAATTCAAGTCTGGTTTTTCCTCTGTGATTTTGTCTGTCTTGTGAACTTGTCATGTCCTGTTGCCTTGAGGTTTTGTATATAAGGAGAGTGTTCCACAACAATATAACTCAGTCGTTTCCAATCTGCCTTTGATTTCACAACTCCTCTCTCGGCCCGTCACATAGGTGATCATCAGCACGGGTAGAATTGCCACAAACATATGTACCTTATACAAATTCTGAAATAATTGCCAAAAAATATCTCTTTCAAATTAATTGAGAAAGATAACAGACAACTCTGGAGTTGAGAAATCATCAACCTTCATAAAAGAATATATAATGTTAAATACCATTATGATCTAATCGTCCATATACTTCTAGGTCCAATAAGATAATTTCAATTTCATGTTAACCATAAAACAGGAATGAGGAAGATGAAGTTTCTCATTTATCTGCTCACTGTCAAGCACAGCAAAAAGGGATGTCTTTCTATTGGACAGAGGTTGACAGAGCCAGCTTGATTTATTAAAGTAAGAACTGTTTCGCTTACACCATAGAGTGTATACTTAAGTGTTGGCCACTATTTATAGATCTGATATTTGATGCTTTCATGATATTCTTTTTTAGTTAAAGCATAAACTCTCTGAGTGATAGCTCATGGGTGAGTATAGTTATTTTAAGTTAAATCTTCTCTGTTTCCTTTCCAAAAGAGAGCTAGTCATTTGTTTCTCTAAATAAATAGGCCTAAAATCATCAGTGAGTCATGGTTTGTCCTTCACTTGGCATTTCAACTTACAAGACGGGATATTTAAATCAAATATGTTAACCTGTATTTTATCTAAAAGAACAAGTCTCTGCCCCTTCATACTATTGTGATGAGTTCAAATGTAGAATATCGTTCATAGTCTTATTCCAGGCTACTTGAGATTTTATATTGATCTACAAAAAGTATGACAAAATAGGGACAGTCATAATTGCTGTCAAAACCAAAGCATTAACAGAAGCCCCAATTGGAGTACCAACATTGCTTGTTATAACACAGGGGCAGTCATTTCATATCTGGTAAAAATAATGACCAGACTTGTGAGCAGCTTCACTTATGTTTTGTTTACAGCTACTTTCATTGACAGGATCCGAAGTTCCTAAGCTATGGTAATGAGTAGGAGAAGCAGATTTAAACCACTCCTTATGGTAGACATTGAAATTACCAAGTAGCACAAAAGAGGTCTTAAAATCATCTTGCATCTTATTTAAAGTGGCAAGAAGACAAACGAAGATAAAATCTTCCAAGTGTGGAGTCCCATGGATACAACAAAAATAAAAGTTGTTATACATGACTTAAATTTCAGTTACCCAAATCTCATGATATCAACATTTATAGAATGACTTATGAAAAACTGGCTATTCAGTCCTAAAATAAACTACATTACCATTTACCTTGGAAAGGGAAACTACCGTAGCATTTACCTAGGAAAGGAATCCTGTTTTAAAATTATTGGTTTCACAAATCCTGAAACAAGCAGCTCAAATAGGTGCCTCATTCGGGAAAGAAAGTGTCTCTGCGTAGCAAAATATGTTACTTTTGAAGGCAACTATTGCAATGTAGTCCATGAATATTGCAGTACACTATTCACCAATGGCAAAGAATAGGATATACTGATTATGGATTTTAAACATTCCTCACAATAAAGATAACAAAAACAGTACTGTTTGTACACAAGTGTATACAAAGCAACTCATACAACGCATAGACTATGGATACAATTTCCGATAAAATTATTCCACATTGTGGATCTGCACACCAAGCCAGGTTATTATCCTTTAGTATAGCCGATTCCTCTGGAGGAAGGACAATAATAATTCATTTTAAAATCAGCTCAATAATGAAAGATAAAGAAACAGATAAGGAAATGTCAGCATTAATGGCCATTTCAATCCTTCCCTACACACGTTTGATTAGACTAAGAAGATGAAAAACCATAAGATATGTATTAATGTGGCCGATTTTACCTGTAAACAATATAATCGTAACCAAAGATATTTGAAGACTAAGGTAAAGAGATTATGTGGTGAATGGCGAATAGAGAACATCGGTTTAATTTCTTAGTTTCCTTCTCCTACAAAAGTACCATATCATAACTAAGAATTTTTTGCTACCCATACCTTGTGGAATGTAGCCATTAATAAAAATTACAGTAGATATTCAGCCAGCAACCCAAATCAGTCAGTAATTTTTCTCCTAAGTCTCAAGCTTTCAACTTTTTTTATATAGATGTTTGAACGGTCACTCAATGTTGTTTTCGAAACGTAACATACTTGGGAGATTTTTCATACATATATAAACAACATTTATTTTCCATTTTTCATGATGTTAAAAGCTAATAAAATGATGTTCCATATGGTTACTTGGTTTGCTGTTAAAATCAAGCCCTTCGTATGACTTCATTAACTAGAAAAAAATAGAATATTGATAATGAACTGAAAAAAAAGTTTCTCTTCACGGTTATTTCCGTGTTGAATATTTTGACTCTCATAAGGGCTTTGGCCCTACGTCTAATCTTGCTAAATTTTATCATTAATTGATGTTATTCTTTTTTTATTCAGTATATATTTTTCCATAATATTTCATGAATTCTCTTTACAATGGAAAAAATATATCAATTGAGAACCTATCCAGTTCTTACACTCGGGACTATGCACCTAAGTTACCAAAAATATTTCCACAAAAATAGAAAATATCATATTCAAGACTCAAAACTTTGCAATTACCCATTTATCTTTTTCATCCACTGCAATTGATTTGAATGTATGTCATTGATTTTTTTCACATTTTCGGGAAAATATAAATTTACTGAAACATCCTTTTCCTACTATTATCATTATCAAAAGTAAGGATTACCATTATGATATTATAAGAAATGAAAATCAATATTGTTAACTGTCAGTAATTCACCTTTAAGAAAAATATTATATTTTATAAGGAGAAACTCGTACATTTTGCTTTTTATTTTCGATGTTTTTTTTTTTTTTTTTTTTTTTTTTTTTTTATTTAAAATTTACCCCAAGAAGCTTAATGAAACTCGAAAAAAAGAAATAATATTTCGAAAAGATGCTTAATTTTTATCGTAGTTTTTAAGCCTATAAAAATCTTCAATAGAAAACTGTCGATTTAGATACTATAAAATATTACTTTACATATAATACTCATATACACTACTACACTCAAAACCTTGAGAAAGTAAAATCGCAAATTAAACTTGACTAAAAAAAAGACCGCCATATGTCAGTGAAGTCATTGAAGATGTCAGGTCTCAGGATCTTTGATAAAATAATAATTCAATTTAAGTGTCAAAAAAAAAAATAATAAAAAAAAATAAAGTAACAAAAGTTTATTCGTAAGATGATGACCTACTGTAACAACAAAACGTCTTAGGAAGCAATCAGATTATTCTGTTGACTTTACCACTACGAATAGAAAGTGAAAATTTCATCATTCAATTAATATGATATATTTCACTGTAAGAATATATCAACTTAAACAAAACCTAATAACAAAATTAAGGCTAAGTTTACATCAGTTCCATTTTTAGATACCTCCCATGACGTGAGAATAGTTTATTTTAAAACTCACATGATTTAATGATATACTCCTAAATCATGTAAAAGAATAAAAAAAAGGTAATGCCTTTTATTCAATTTGGTACAAACTTTAATGAAAATGAAAGCTCTAGTTGTATTCATGATGTAGGTTATAAAAAAGAAAAACTCCAAAGTGCAGTTGAAGCAATTAAATAAAACTTTTCAAATAAATACATCCTTTTTGTATGAAATTTGTGTATAACTTCATTGAAAGTAAATGTTAATTAATTTTGTATGTTAACAATAACTCTTCTATTTTATCGACTGTGAATGAATATCTATCGTGGATTCATATATTCTTGGAATATCTAAAATTGTAAATGTCAGTAAACAACGGCCTCATCGCTGCTAGTCAACATTCATTTAGGTTTTCATGATGTTTGACATTTTTCTATATACTTTTTCAACACATCTAACAAACGTCGGAAACTGAAAGTTTTGTATCAAGACCATAAAACTTGGACTTCTGAGCGACGAGAGAGAGAGAGAGAGAGAGAGAGAGAGAGAGAGAGAGAGAGAGAGAGAGAGAGAGAGAGAGATAGAGAGAGAGAGAGAGCGTCGCATAACGATGAATGAAGAAGGAAATTACCATTGCTAGATTTTAGCAGTATATATAGATTGGACAACGAAGAGAAAAATCGTGTTTTATTTTCTCGAAGTATATATATATGACGAGATGAAAAAAACATTAATAATAACACTCAGGCGAACACCTAATACTCTATGTGAAAGACACTGATTAAAAAAAGGAGTAACATATGTGTATGCATAAACACACCTATAAAGTAAAAAGAATTATTCTCTTCAAGGGAACTCTTTGAGGAACATTCTTTTTTAACACTGAATTTAATAATAATGCTAAGAAACGACCCACCCACTACCAACTTTTTGGGTTTGAAAACAAGGGCCTCATGACTAACATGGTTAAAGGCAGCACTAAAAGCAACGCCAATCATACTGCATTGGATATTGTATGAAGGGCATCACATGATCCAAGGCTTTTACAAAAACCAAATTGCAAACTAGGGAGTAGATGATTACCTTCAGGAAACCTATTAAGACGTTTTGCTAAAAGTCGTTAAAAAAGTTTAGATAATATGAGAGCTATGGAAATTGGGCGGTAATACTTCAGCTACCACAAACATATTTACATAGTGGAGTAATAAAGTACTCAGTCTCGTTACATATAATCTGATATTACCCTTCGCCATTGGGAGTATTGTTAGTCTGACTTCCTCTCATTTACCTTCGGCTTAATGTTACAGCACGGTAACTCTGGAAATGACCCTACATGGCAATAATGAAGACTCTTTCTTTCTTTTAAATTTCATGTTTTATTGGGAAATTTCTAATGGTATTCCTGATGCTCACTTTTTTTCCGTTGCAATTTATATGTATTTCGTTGAAAATTTCCATTATTCATACTGCAGTTGATACATAAGAACATTTGAAGAAATTAGCTAGGATGATACATAAAAGAACAAGGACAAAAGTGATAACAGCTTATGGGTTAAAATAACACTTTTAAACTAATGTTGGGTTACATCAGGATTTAGCATTAAGTTCGTTTTTAGTTGTGGTGGTCTGGGATGTGGTACATGAATAGATCAGATATGAAGAGTTATGGGAGTTGCTGAATGCAGATGATTTGGTAATTACGGACGGAAATGAAGACTGACAGATACGGTTTGTGGAGAGGGGTGGCATGAGGGAGAGCCCTGAGGCTAGTAGGGTGACGATAGCCACCCATGAAGTACCAATTTGCTAGTCCTACGGTTGTCAATAATTATCTTCAGGTGAGTCTGATAACCAACTGTTCTACTCCATCGGTGTTGTGACCCACATAATTTCAGCATTAACTGTATACATACCTGACAACTCTACTGATTAATCTTATAAAGGTGTTGGTTCATGAAAGCAAAGTATACCGAATTATACAAACCAACAGATTCATATTCTGTTAATTGTTCAAATATAATCAGTAACTTTGTGTTGTACCGCAGGTGTTTCATATACGTTCGTACAATGTGATGGTATTTTTCTTTTTTTGTTAGATTGTTCTTTACTGCACTGATAAAAGGACAACCTGTGTAGTCTCGCTTGCTCATGTTTTAATCTGTTTAAAGGTTTCATGCATTCCTTTCTGTCATAACCTAACAGCCGACTCGGAATATTGATGACTGCTGAATTGACAGCTCCCTCCTGCCTTCCCCCTCACAGCTTTGTTCTATTTGTTACAATGCCATCAAATTAATCAGACTCATCAACACATATGCCTTTTTAAAACTGCCGCCCTTCACCAGCAGAGAAACATTCAACTGGTTCCAGAATAACTAAGTTCATTTTTGCATTGTGTGTGTGACTTGCTGAAACAGCAAAGCGGACAATATTCTTTCAGCGAACCCCGATGACATGTTCCCAGAAATATACGATTTGCTTTGCGATCAAGTGAATGCCCCAATAGAGTCTGATGCTCTCAAAAAATACTCCATAAGCAGTCCCGATAGTAGCCAGCCATTTGTATACACAA
This sequence comes from Palaemon carinicauda, assembly GCF_036898095.1. Classification (NCBI taxonomy): domain Eukaryota; kingdom Metazoa; phylum Arthropoda; class Malacostraca; order Decapoda; family Palaemonidae; genus Palaemon; species Palaemon carinicauda. The sequence continues at coordinate 103,751,937 of NC_090736.1, forward strand.
GGTTTGTCTGCTTTTTAACAGCCGTTGGGGGAATGAAGGCCTTCGCTTGCCCTTTGGGAAATGAATAGTATCGCTCGCCTGCAACCTGTCACAGACGGCTATCCTCAGAAGATGAACCTAATTCATACCCTTTATTGATGACACCTACTCAAACCCGTACGTGCAGCCATCCCCGATGTTGATGTTTACCCAAGGCATGATGACCAAAGTTGATTCCCCTATGGATATCCATTTCACCAGCTGCAAGAACTCTATCAACACCTCCACTCCCGACAAAGAGGAACACTATTCAAAATTGATTGAAGCTGACGTGAATGCAGTAGGACACAGACACTTACCCTGTGATGTGCCAGAGCAGCAACAAAGCTGCCTATTACTCACATATGCAGCCACTCACTCATGCCCCAATCAAGGGCTTCCCCAGAAACTT
>NC_090736.1:103757366-103759866 GCF_036898095.1 Palaemon carinicauda
TTCTCTACTAATTACAACCCAAATTAGAAATAACTCGTGTATTATTAGAACTAATAACATGGATCAACACGGTGGAGTTAATGTAATTACAATTCTACCTTGAAATTAATTATGCATTCATAAACATCTTGAAGATTTTTTTTTTAACTTAAACCAGATTCTTAAAGTAACACTGTCCTCCCTTAAAAAGTCTGGAATCTTGTAAAACTAGATCGATTAGCATCTAAGAAATGACAGTCGTTGCTTGATATCACCATGGATGACAACAGAATAGCAGTTCTAAAAAAGGGAAACCTTTAATGGATCTGTCATATTTAGGGAAGGTGATATTATAATGTCCTCCGGGAAGCACTGACATTACATTCCTCAGCCCTAAGTAATATCTATCTTTCCTGATATCCTTCTTGAAAACATTGATATTTCATTGTCTTTTTTTTTTTTTTTTTTTTCAATAATTATTAACATTGGTATTTTTCCCCCCTTGTTTGGGGGTGCGGTGGGGTTTTAGATCTTGAAATTATACTGCTGTAGTTATTGAAGGTTAATATATATCAGCAGATTCTCTTAGAGGAAATATTCATTCCTTATCCCTTGTTACGGGTTAATTGCTATCCCTCGATTTTCATATTGGAAATGTTAAATCTACAAAAACTTTGACAGGGCAATGCTTGTATCTCCAGATTTACCTTACATAATTATTGATATTGTAATATTTCTGCGTAGTTGACTAAGAATTTTCATTCTGTAGAATTAAAATCATTCCCCGTGTTGCTACTTATTATGTTGGTCTGCCGTCAGTAACCTGGTACCTGTACGGTGACCTCCATTTTCGGATCAAATAACTCCCTTATTATTAAAGATATCAAACAACTGAAACTTGCACACGGATCACTAATCATTCCTTAATACTATGTTAGAAGTAAAAAAAAAATACTACTGTTTTCTTAATGTTTATTACAAATATTTTGAAAAAAATCACTATACAAAAATATATATACTCACAAACAAATCATAAAATTTATTTACACTTAACCTATAATATTTTAGTGACATGGATATAGAAGATAGATGATATGGGAACATCCATGCCAGTTTTTAAGACCCCTGGACCAAAAACACCAAATATGTAACAGGATGAATAAAAAGGAAATTATTTTAGTGTAAAAAACACTACTTTAAAAATTTCTCCTGTAATCCACCTGAATATTAAATATTTCTGTAATATCATACACAATTGTCAATTGACCATTCTAGAATACAAAGCATGTAAAAAAAAGTAAATCTGTGTAATTAAAATCTTCCCCCCCAAAAAACAAAAAAACAAAATTTCTTCCGAGAGTGCCATTTGACCTAAAGGTATTTTCCTTATTGCTCTCTCAGAAATCAATATAATACCCGCAAGTTATATGTGGATACCAAATATACATTATAAAATACAAGACAAGTAAAATAAACTGAATATGAGTACTTAAAAGATTCCAAAAAAACAATAAAAAAAAAATTTTGATAGGGCCATTTGACATTAGGTATTTTCCCTACTGCTCCCTCAAAAACCAATATAAGACCCTCATATTTTTATGGGATACTACATATATATTCTTAAATACAAAACAAGTTAAAAAAAAAACTAAATATGAATGCTCAAAAGATTTTAAAAAACACACACACACACACACAAAATCTTCCGAGAGGGGCATTTGACATAAGGTATTTTCCCTATAGCTCTATCAGAAATCAATATAAGACCCTCAAATTAAATGTGAATACCACATATACATTCTAAAATACAAGACAAGTAAAAAGATTAAACATGAATACTTACAAGATTCTAAAAAATAAAAAAAAAATAAAAAACCTTCTGAGAGGGTCATTTCACATAAGGCACAGGGGGTGGCACTGGGTGATGGCACAGGGGTGGCACTGCGTGATTGCACAGGGGTGGCACTGGGTGATGGCACAGGGGTGGAACTGATGTATGGCACAGGGGTGGAACTGATGTATAGCACAGAGGTGGAACTGATCTATGGCACAGGGGTGGCACTGGCCTCAATTTCCTTCTAGGATAAGAATCTATTTGGCATCTTCGAAAACTGAAAAGAGAAAAAAAAACACACTTAATTTTCACTTATCGGCACACGTAGCCACAAGCCTCATGTCAACCAAATCACAATATAGCAACACTATTCACCATTGCTCTCTCAAAATCTCATTAACTTTTATAAATAACGCTATGAGATATATATCAAAATGTAAAATTATACAATTTTAAGGTTTTTGCCTTGTTCGGTAGTAAGGTACCCACCTGGTGACCAAGCAAACTTTGAAGGGCGACGAGCCGGCAAATTCCTGGAGCTCAACTTGACACGTCCGTCCGCGATTGAATCAAAACACAAACTGACACCTTGCACCTCGACCCAGGGGGAAAAGCTCAAATATCCTGCCAAATCTTAAAAAATATGGCCCTGCGCATGTACTCAGTCCCCGCACGGGGTCCACATTA
>NC_090736.1:103767366-103779866 GCF_036898095.1 Palaemon carinicauda
ACAGTAAAGTTTATGGAGGGTACATAGCCATCCAGTAAATTTAGAAACCTTCAAAAAGCCTCCTCATTATGTTTTTGAACAATCAAAATATCATCCACATGCCGTACCCAAATTTCAGGTTTTATTTTTCTGGGTAATTTTTTAAACATATAACTTCTCAAAAAACTCCATACATAGGTTCACCAGAACCGGGGATGGGAAGAACCCATTAAGACTCCCATCTTTTGCTGATAAAAGGAACCTTCAAATTAAAAAATAGTTGATTCCACTGATATCCTAATTAGTTCACAGAACTTACCTAAAAGCAATGGCTGTTTAAAAATGTCATCATCGGTAAGATTAGTTAAATTTTCTAGCACAAAGTCAAGTTGTACATTTGTAAACAAAGAGACAATATCTAGCTGTACATACGACCCACACACTCCGTTTTCTTAATCTTCTCTAAGAAATGAGCACTGTACCTTAAGTGCGAATCAGAGATGGTACACAACAATTCGCCAAGAATGTTAGCTAACCAAGTAGATAAAAAAGTTTGTGGGTGTAACAGCTAGCTACTATAGGTCTTAGCGGGATACCTACATTATGTATTCGCGGTGTACCATAGAAATAACTAAATGAAGGTAACCTTCTGGTTAGTTTACTGTGAACAATATCTTCAATCTCCTTACTTGCCCCTTGTTGATAACCGATTTTATTCTCCCTTTTAAACTCAGATTGGATGTATTTAATTGATGGTGTTTTCATTAACTTACCGTAGGTATTTTGGTCCTTTATTATTCTGTGAGCCTACCTCCTCTCTTATTTGATTAAAGTATAGCTGTCTTCCTATTCGGCCTCAGATGATAATTTTAACTATTTTTGTTTTCCTCAGTTTTTTTGGTGTCTCTCTTTTTGTGAATTAATATAATGATAAAGATTTTCTAAATTGTAGGCGAGAAGCATTCTTGCAGACATTTGGTGTAGAGTTCACTAGGTTTTCCTACTATGAAATCTTTTCCAGCTCTTATTGAATTAATTTTAGGCCACCTTTTTGCTATTGCCTCCTCTCATGCCTTTTAATGCTATCTCTAGTTCTCTGTAAACATTTAGTACCGGCTAAGGTGTTCCATTATTTTCGATTTTTAATTCATTTTTATATCACTATTGTATAGCATTGTATAGAAATACTCTGTATTTTACATTTCCTCTCACCCTTTTGCAAGTTACCATATGTGGCCGGCTCGTCCAGAGATTTTTAGTACACCTTACAATGGATTGAAGCTGCCTGCTACCTTGGGCAGTTGTTTCACTATCGCTGGGGACTGGAGAACTAGACTGGGTTGTGAAATATATGTCTTGTTTATTGCTAGTTTTCATCACCCCGTTTGCCACTGAAGATTGATGTGGGTGGGATATTTTTGTATGATCGTTACCGCAAACCACTTCAGTAAAGGTGGTCCTAACTAATATTATTTTGCAGTTGCTTGCGATATACATACGTATTCACTATGTTAAGGTACCCCACTCGGAGTGGGATATATATATATATATATATATATATATATATATATATATATATATATATATATATATATATATATATATATATATATATATCTTGAGAACGACGTGGAAATGGCCATAACTATCTCCATCTCTCCATATTCTTCACCATGATGTAATCCACATATATCACTCAAGTAATCTTATTTAATTTATAATACTTTCCTGGTATTCATCTCATTAAATTCCTCAGATTATTGTTTCATTGCCATACCACGACTCATGTCCATACAGTAACACAGAGCTCACTAAAATAATATATAGCCCAATTTATATATGTACTTTCAGGGGAATTAATTTCTAAATCTTAATCAAACTAGCCATTGTCCGATTTGATTTTTTCAATCTTTCATCAGACTTTATCTCTAAAGATCCTGTATTAGATATAATGGTTCCTAAATATTTGAATACTTCCACCTCATTAAACCTTCCTCCTTCAAAGGATTTTTATTCTTCCATTGCATATTTTTTTTTTTTATTATCTCTGTATTTCCTACATTTATAGTGAGCCCAATATCATGGGATATTTCTTGCACTCTGGTAAGAGCGCATTAAAAATCCTGTGGTGCTCTGATAGTAAAGATATCCTCAGCATAATCTAGGTCTAATAGATTCCCATTACCATACCATTCCAGTCCTTTTCATCCATCTCCAAGTGTTCTACGCATTACAGAATCCAAGAACACGATAAATCACATAGGCGACGAACGATTTCCTTAGAGTACTCCACTGTAAACTTGAAATTACTTCTTAGGACTCCGGTAACATTAACTTTGCACTGTCTATGTTCATTAACACACTTAATGAAATTTACATATTATAAATGAATTTCATAGTAACAGATGAAAATCCCAAAATTGGCGTGTGCACGCTAATGAAAGTAATTTTAAAGGAAAAAATAATCCATCATAATTATTTTCTTTTCATTATTTTTAACGCATTGCTGTAAAACATATCTTAAAATGAAATTTTAGTCAGGACGCCTTGTATCTTTTTTCAAGCCTTACTTCTTAATATCTCACCTTTTCATCAATCTTTCTCATTTAATTATTGCAGCCAGATCTCCGTTTTTCGACCCTTTCACCAACACTCCTAACTCCCATTCATAAGGTTTTGCCTCTACGTGCCACATTTTATCTTGTGATCAGAGACCCAAAGGTGAATCAACTCATAGCTAAAAACTTTTGGTAGGCTAGAAAATAAAACCCAGGGAAAGGAAAATGAGGTAGATTATATTAAATACTTTATATGAATATAAAAAGAAACATGTCTAAATAGGCACAATTATCATCAATCATTGCCTAGAACAAATTCAACAAGAAACTACAATGGTAAAGACTGATCGATTTTAATTGTTAGTTCAAAACGCATGAATTTGACATATATTAGTGTGGAAGACTTATCATCAACTTTTATCTCTCTTTCTGGCTTAGTTGTTAAGTCTTTGAGTTGATTTCCCATAGGTCTCTAATTTTGAGGAAGAGGGAATCGAGATCCAGATATGAGTATAATATTTGGTATATATATATATATATATATATATATATATATATATATATATATATATATATATATATATATATATATATATATATATATATATATATATATATATATGTATGTATATATATATATATATATATATGTATGTATATATATATATATATATATATATATATATATATATATATATATATACATATATATATATATATATATATATATATATATATATATATATATATATATATATATATATATGCGTGTGTGTTTGTAAAATCCAAAAGACTGAAATGTGTTGAGTATAAAATGTATTATAGCTACGGAGGGAAAAATGAAAAGGCTTTTCTGCAGTCAGTACGTTTCTCCATTAGGGACATCAGCAGAATCAACAACTGATGAGTTTGTTGATCCCTCATGTTAAATTAAAGGGGATTTTAGTAAGATAGTTTGCTGAAGTTATTTACTGGTTTCATCAATTTGCTAACTCAGCGCAAATGTTGAAAGCCCATGTTGTATATCGACAAGTAACACCAGGGAAAGGGGATGGAAGGAAACAAGAAATGGCTGGATGGAGTTGCATCACCTGTCACTACTACTTAGACGTATGAGGCCCTCGAAACCCTCAGCAAGGAGCGCTCCAATCAGAACAACTGAAAAGACAAGTGTAATGAGTAGTAGGTTGGCTAGGGAACCTGCAATCCGTTGAAATACTACCGCTAAAGAGTCGTGGGGTCCTTTGACTGTCCAGACAGTACTATACTGCATCCTTCTCTTTGGTTACGGTTCACTTTTATTTTGCATACACATACACCGAATCGTCTGACCTATTCTTTACAGATTTTCCTCTATCCTCATCCACCTGACAACATTGAGATTACCAAACAGTTTGTCTCCACAACAGAGGTTAACTACTGCACTGTAATTGTTCAGTGGCTACTTTCCTCTTATTAAGGGTAGAAGAAATTCTTTAGCTATGGTAAACAGTTTTTTTTTCTAGGAAAAGGAGACTCCAAAATCAAACCATTGTTCCCTATTCTTGGGTAATGCTATAGACTCTGTACCATGGTCTTCCGCTGTCTTGGATTGGAGTTCTCTTGCTTGAGGGTACACTCGGCCACACTATTCTCTATGATTTTTCCTCGTCGTGATTTGTTAAAGTTTTTCATAGTTTATATAAGAAATACTCATTTTAATGTTGTTATTGGTCTATGCTATTATAGGCAGGGAATTCGGTCGGGAATACAGTTCACCCCAAAGGACAAAGCAAAGTCCTTCAAAAGAAGGAAACCATGATACTCCATACGAATGGGGAAAAGAATACTAATAGCCGAAGAAGACTGTTCTTAAAATATTTTAATTTACCTTGTTTCCTTCCTCACTGGGCTATTTTTCCTGTTGGGCCCCCTGGGCTTATAGCATCCTGCTTTTCCAACTAGGGCAGCAGCTTATCAAATAATAATAATAATAATAATAATAATAATAATAATAATAATAATAATAATAATAGGGTAGAAGTCAGTAGGCAAAGCCAAGCTAAACTACTTTTAGACACGGCTGGAATCGACTCTTGAAAAAAACCGCCTACTCCTATCCTTTTTGTAATTCAATATTGTCATTGACTTAGCTGTTCCCCTCTGTGTCCTTTCTCTTTAAGTTTGTCTTAATAATCTTTCGGACTTTTCAAGTTATTATCAGCAATTTCTGAGAACTTAAAATCGATATAATTTGAAATCATACGGGAGTCCTAGAACAAAAATTGGATAATTGAAGACATTTATTTCGAAGAGAATGTAAGTCATTTTTTTATTTATTAATATAAAAAAATAATATGATTTACAATGTAAAAGTAATCTACCTCCCCCGCTTCTAATTATTGATTTGGATTGCCATCAAAGTTGTGCCACAAATGTGGTCGCTTTACGTTTGGGAGAAGCACCATAAAAACAAGTTTGTAAAAATTAGAAATACATAATGCAAGAACTACCGAAAATAAACTGAAGCAGGAAATGGAAAAACGGTGAAATAAGAAGAAGAAGAAGAATATGATTAGGGGAACAAGTACAAACGTGAAGCAAGAGGCCCATATCTCGAGAAGAAGAAAAAAAACTGAAAAAAGGCTATCTAAGTAAGCAGTGAATGACAAAAAAAAAAAAAAAAAAAAAAAAAGAAAAAAAGAAAATGTGGAATCAAATGATGTCACTAGAAAGAATTAGGAAGAAAATTCTTATGCTGATGTCGGTAACAACAGCCTGGAGGTATTGAGTAAACCTTTGCCCAAGGAGAACCATCAGGGAAAGGACACTAACACACTTCTGCCGAGATGGGCGTTCCTGTACAGCAGAGGCCTGAGGAAACAATCACCAGTAAAAGAAATTGAGGAGGAGCCTTCCGTAAGGAAACATTATCGTCTCCGAAAGGAAAACACGTTAATGTCCCTGTGGGAAATGGAGACGACAAGCCCACGATTGCTGACCTGTTTGGTTTCCTGTCACAAGAGCAACAGCATCGTGACTCACCATCCGAAATGGCGAGCCAGGGCCCTTTTAATGAGCTGGTCATCAGAAGCAATTAGGGTGCTAGCAAACGCCTTCAAAAAGGAGATCCTCGTCGTCGAATCAATAGCAACTGGTGCTCTATCAGATATGTTGCACCACGAATGCCAAGGGCAGCCCGGAACATTAGAAGAGTTCCAAGACAGCAACTGTAGGAGGAAGGACCTACGGCAACCTGCAGTAATCAATAACATAGAGTAAGTTAAGTAACGTGGTACAAAAATCTGTAGTTATTATAGTTGACGAATGCTTTGTAAGATTTTGGAAAAAAAGGGCGTTGAGTAATAATGGTGTAATTCCAGCGGTTACCAAGGTAACAGCTGGAATAAAACTTTTAGAATACTGTGCAGTATTGAGCCTTATGATGGAGAAGGCCTGGGTATTAAAATTAACTACCTGCCTAGTATTACGAACAGGATAGACTATAGGAAGGTGTTATCTAGCATCGTGGTGAAGAGGGAGTTAAAAGGCTTGCTTAAGTGTATTCTTTTCTTTAAAACTTAGGTATAGGAGCGGACAGTGACAAAAATTGGCAGGTAAGTTTTTGTGATTTCAATTGAGTATGATGATCCGCGCATTAATTTGGTTTGTGTGTAAGAACACATGTGTATGACATAGTAATAAACATGTGTATGGCATAGTAATAAACATATAGGTATGACGTAGTAATAAACATATATGTATAGCATAGTAATAAAGATATATGTATTATGTAATAATAAACAGATATGTGTGACATAGTAATAAATAGATAGCTATGACGTAATGATGACTAATAATTATGGCAGATGCTGAAATTCAGTAAACAGTGGTGCCCACAATTGGTCATGTATTGTTTTGTTGGAAAAACAGGGTTAGCCATCTAATAACATTTAGCGACCTATAAGTAACAGTTGTAAACAAGCACTAGATGATATATAACCATAAACCATCAGAGACCACATGATTACAAAACAGATTGGCCAAGCAGAGACCGTGATTTGCTGAGACACAGAAAGTAAGGAATGGGAACATAACTGATAATTCAAAAATTAAGATACGTAGGGAATTGAAGTATGAACTTTGCTGATTAACATATATTATTGAGTAAAAAGAACATGTGGTTAGGGAATCTTTTTGGTTAGAATAAACTTTGAGTTAGATAATAAGTATAAGTAATTGAAACAATGTATGTCATTAATTATTTATTATCTGCTAAACAAGTAAAGATATTTTTTTGTCAGATTACAATTGGAGAAGAGGGTGAGAGAGGTGATTCGTGTTAGTCTATATGTAAGTACGTAATTTGTCAAGATTTCTGGTGAAATTAGAGTATTCTCAGACAATATGTGTGCTTAATGACAGTATCAAGAGATTAGTTAGTTGGATTTCTGATTTATGTAAATTTAAGTAACTAATGTTAAAAGAAAAGGGGACTGTCATTGATGTGTACAACATTTTGTAAACAATTATTATGTAAAGAAATGCGATTGAACATTAGAAGTTGAATTTCAAATACAGAAAGGTAAATAAGTATATGTAAAGAAGATTGACCCTATGTTTGAAGAAGGAGTATGAGCCTGTTATTTGTATGAATGGTTTTGAAGTAAGATTTATATTTTAAGGATTCGTTTTTTTTTTTTTTTTTTTTTTTTTTAGTTTAGTTGTTCTGAGTTTGATGATTTTTGGTTATTCTTTCTTATACTTTCGTGATTTCTTTAAGACATATTTTCATGGTTTCATTATTTTAAGATGCCTTGTTTGTATAAAATATATACTTTAGGAGTGTGATGTTATCGTTCTGAGTAGTTATATTTATTTCACGTTCATTCTATGATTATTGAGTTGGTTATTTAGTAAGGTCAAATGTGACGAGATTAGTTAAAAAATTATGAAGAATGTTAACTACCGTATGACCTGCATTAAAAAAAAAAAAAAAAAAAAAAAAAAAAAATTGAGAAGTTAAGCTGGTTGTCATAAAGAGGTTTGTTAAACATAGAGCCGAGAGTGTGGTAAATGTTGTCATTTGTGGAAAATTTTATGAGTTAAGGAAAATGACAGTCAGATGTCAGGAAGTATACTACCATGTTTATGAAGAATTACGTAAATAGGATAGAATCATATGTGTAGAAGAAAGGGGAGAAATAGATATATAATGAGATAGAAAGATTCGTGAGACGAGAGTGCAAGCGGGCAAGACCAAAAGAGGAGAGAGAGAGAGAGAGAGAGAGAGAGAGAGAGAGAGAGAGAGAGAGAGAGAGAGAGAGAGAGAGATAAAAATGATTGACAGAGAAAGAGCGTGGAAGTGCGCAATGGCGCCGTTAGAGATGTCACAGAATGAACAAAGGAGAGGGAGATTCAAGGAAGAGTGAGGCAGGGGAATGACATATGCGTCTGATCATGTCAGAGTTATATCTGCTAGTCTGTGGAATGCTCGGCAAAAGAGACTTAGTATTTTTCTAAGCCCAAAAACGAATTTTAGGTTAGATGTCATTGTCTTAATTAGATTGCCGAGTGAAAAGATGGGATCGTTTTGTACCTTATTAACTTTAGAAAATTAAGGTTTTCTTTTTCTTTTTTTATGCAATTGCTTGAAGAAATTTTACTTAGGAGCAATTGTGACTGTGGTAACAGGGCAGATTAAGAGTCATATGTGATTATTCTAGAAAAAAATATCAATATATGTTTACCAAATTTTTAAATAAGTTATGAGTCGTTTTTGTCTTGAAGTTTAAATAGTGGTCGTTCAATACAGAGAGAGAGAGAGAGAGAGAGAGAGAGAGAGAGAGAGAGAGAGAGAGAGAGAGAGAGAGAGAGAATAATCAGCCATCGCTGCGAATGATTTTTTGTGTTTGGTCGTTGAGTTGCGCTGAGAGTTTTTGGTATCGTGAAAATGTAAGTCGTTAAGCTCTCCTTCTTCAGGATTCCTGCAGTTCAAAAGTATATGACCTGATGAGTTCCTGCAGAAGTGTTCCGAATGGAGGGACAGAGTTGAGTACCAGCAAAAGCCCACAGAAGTATTTGGAAAGGAGTATCCGAGGAGCCCAAGGGATACCCAGTAAACCCAGGCATACCTAGAAGGATAGATATCACCGATGTGCGCAAGTGCTTTGCCATGAATATTACATTTCTTATTATCTAGACACGACTATTCTTTGCATAGGTATACCAAGAGATGGATCGGGGGGGTTGATGGTGGGATGCATCTCCCCATCGTTCTTAAAAAGAAGTAATTATATATATATATATATATATATATATATATATATATATATATATATATATATATATATATATATATATATATATATATATATATATATATATATATAAATTTGGATATATATGTATATATATTATGACGGAACGTCATAATTATTAGAAAAAACTGTAAAAAATTATTAGTGTAAATATGATATTATCGGGTGTTTAATGTTCAACGCCATCTATTATCAGTTATGTTAACTATTCTACATTATCCTTGGTTTCTTTTCCTTAACTTGGTCATACAGATATTTGCATTCCTTAGCCTTCTTTGCACTTGTAATTTGTGTTTTTCTTTAGAGAACTATTCAGTGCAGTGTTGAAAACATCTTTCTTTTGTTTATTATAATTGTTTTTGTGTTTTGTGATATTACGTGTGAAAGTAATTATATTGGAATTTAAGTTTATTTATTTTAGTATTAAATTACGGATTGTCTTTAGTGTTTAATTAAGATCCTGCTGGATTGGAGAGGTAATTAAAAGTGGTTAAAACAACAAGTGAAGCAGACAAAAAGAATAATATTTTTGTTGGTGGTGATATTTTAAATTTATGAGGGATAACTTGAGTGATTACGGACCAATAACATCCCCAAACCTAGCCACCAGGTAAGGTTCACTCGAGCCCGTCATAAGTGGGGGCCTGTCCGGGATTGATCTAGTCTTTTTGTTTGTGACTATTAAAGTATAAAGAAACTCAAGAGCATTGTTTATGAAAGTGATTTGTATTTTTATTGATGTTTTTTTTTTGTTTTCTTGCCAATCCAATCCAGCATTTCATATCACACGTACGCTGAATGGTTCTCACTCAAAATCGGTATCTCTAAAATAAAGGATAGACTAGTAATCAAATATTAATTGGTTGGGTTCTGTGCTATGCTTAGCCTTCTTCTCCCGCCTTATTTTACGAGCCAAAATCAAGGTTCTCTTCTGCCATAAACTACTTCTTACATGCATATTGTGCTAATCTAGATATCATGTTTGTGTGCTATCGTGGGACCTTCGATCACTAATAGATCTCGGCCTTTATGTTGGCCATCCAATTTCAGTTAATCCATTTTCAGACTGTGTATTCTATTTGCGGTCTCTTTAAAATTGTCTTTAGAAATTGTTGTAAACTTCATTATTTTTGACTGACATTTAGCTTATTTTTGGTGTCAAATGTGTGTATATTTAAATTAATGGCATAACTTAGTGTGAATACAAAGCATTGATATAATCTCTCTATTAACATTACTTTTGGTAATCCTTCAGAATGTCGTTTAATTTGGAGAAGTTTATGAACGATATAAAACGAGAAATTTCTAATTTACGTTATGCCAAGAAACAGGAATTATTGTCTGTAGCCCAGAGATGTGATCTTGAGGTCGATCCAAAATATGTGAAAGCTGTCATTATTGATAAAATCCTGCAATTTTTCATAGATGAGGGAATCTTCAAAGATGATGATGAGGACATCGATGAGTTGCGCTCCCTTACTGGAGATATGACACCCCTGGAATAGATCTGAAAATAGAACAGTTGCGTCTTCAATTACAATTGCATAAAGAACAACAGAAAATGGCTGCACTAGAACTTCAAAAGCAACAGCAACTATTGGCATTAGAGTATGAACACAAGTGTAAATTGGCTGAACTAGAGATACAAAAAGAACAGAAGTCAGCAAATATACAGATTAAGCTGAAAACTGATGGAGAAATACCCAGTAAGTTCGACATACTCAAAGCTAAAAAGCTGCTTCCTGATTTTGATGAAAAGGACCCAGAGGTATTCTTTACAACGTTCGAAGACACTGCTAAAACCTTGAAGTGGCCTCAGGAGCAATGGGTAATGGTTGTCAGAAATCAGTTCAAAGGTAAGGCAGCATATGTAATCTCTCAGATGGTTGAAGTAAAGGAGTATGATGTGATTAAAAAGGCAGTTTTAGATGCTTATGCCATCACAGCTGAAAGTTATCGGCAACAGTTCCGGCACTTTTACAAAATGCCTTCACAAACTTTTGTTGAATTTTGCAATGACAAAGTTAGGCAATTTACAAAATGGTTGCAAAAGACAGGTGTTTCAGATTTTGAATCCTTAAAAAATCTTATTCTAATGGAAGAGTTTATTAGGAAATTGCAAAGTAACATTGCTACTTTCATTCTTGAAAAGGGAGAAACCAACTTGTTGAAAGCAGCCAGTTTAGCTGATGATTACTACTTGATTCATAAAACATTTAAACCATTTAATAAGTCTACTTTTTCTCAATCATCCACAGCATATTGTTCCTACTGTAAGCAGGAAGGGCATCACATAGAGAACTGTCCTAATCCTTCGTGCAAGAAGTCTGATGTTGGAAAGAATTCTCCGAACCCTAATAGGAAGGATAATAAGAAAACTTTTCATGTTGCTGCTCAAGAACTTGATGGGGACGTCTTCAAACCTTTTACTTGTAAAGGCACCGTGAATGGTATTCCAGTTACTTGCTTACGAGATACAGGATCCTCCCAAAGTGTGGTAGCTCTGCCTTCACAGGACTTCAAACTGAGACATGAGTATGTTACTGTTTCGGACCTCAGTACCACCAAATCCATGCCTTTGGCAGAGGTGAATTTACAGTGTCCTTACTATCAAGGTAATGTTTTAATTGCAGTTTCACGAGATCCTTTGCCTAGTTCATCTATCCAGCTTTCAATTGGTAATGATCTTGCAGGGGCCATTGTTAATGCAGTAGTTTCTGATCCGTATATTCTTATAGAAAATGAATCAAATAAATTAAATAATGCTGTTATTCAAATGACATCAATTAAACCAATTGTTATAGAGAGTGGAAATAGAGTAGAGAAGACATTAGACCTTATAAATATGACCAAATCAAATTTCAAGGACTTGCAAAATAAAGATCCTGTTCTTAAGGATCTTTGGAAGAAAGTTGCAGAGCCAGATGATCATCCCAAAACTCATTACTTTTATCTTGATAATGATTTGCTTTTTTGACATTTTAGGTCCTCCAAAGCACCAGCAACCACAACACAGTTTGACTGTCATCAATTGGTTCTACCACTCTCTCTAGTTCCAGCTCTTCTTGAATTAGCCCACTCTCATGTGAACCACTTTGGGGTCAACAAGACTTACTCTACCTTAGCTGATGACTTCTTCTGGCCTGGGATGAAGAAGGACATTCAACAATTTATTAAAGCATGTCATCATTGCCAGACTACTGGCAAACCTAATGAGAGACTTCCACCAGCTCCTCTTCAGCCCATATCCGTACCAAAGTTTCCCTTTGAGAGGATTATCATAGACTGTGTTGGCCCAATGCCTAGGACTAAGCAAGGTAATGAGTATTTACTTACTGTTCTTTGCCCAACAACGAGATATCCCATAGCAGTGCCAATAAAAAATATAAATGCAAAAACTATAATTGGTCAACTTGTCAAAATTTTCACAACCTATGGATTTCCAAAGACATTGCAATGTGATAGAGGCACAGACTTCACTAGTAAGCTTTTTCAATAAGCTATGAGAGAATTCAATATTCATAACATATATGCTTCTGCTTATCATCCTCAAAGTAACGGTGCTCTAGAAAGAGTTCACCAAACTATTAAAAACCTTCTTCCGAAGTACATGCAGGAAACTTCGGAACAGCGGGATAGAGATATTGATCTTCTGATGTATATT
>NC_090736.1:103783892-103788892 GCF_036898095.1 Palaemon carinicauda
ACAAATATAGTAGTGTATCATTAAAGAGGCAGCATGTAGACCCAAATGGTATTTTTCCTTTGTTTTTTATAACGACTGCAGATTTCTTAGCTCCAAATTCATCTGTTATTTTGCGCAATTTAGGAAGAAGAGGAGCTTTTAGCACTTGTTGGAGAATTGGTAATGTTACTCCTTTATGTAATTGTGTTTGTGGTAGATCAACTCCAACTGATTACCGGCCAATTTCCATAACACACATATTATCTAAAGTTTTTGAAAGCCTTGCAAAACGTCTTCATAGGTTTGCTGAAGATAATCACCTAGTGTGCAATTTTGCTTTCGTAAAGGCCTTGGACCATGTGATGCCCTTCTTATAATCTCCAATGCTGTACAGAAATCCCTTGATATTGTTACTTGATTTTAATGCTGCCTTTGACCTGAGGCCCTTGTTTTCAAACTGAAACAGTTAGGTGCGAGAGGGTCGTTTCTTAGCATTATTATTGATTTTTTAAGTATTAGATCTGAAAAAGCTGGTGTTGATGGCCACCATAGCGAGTATAGAAATGTGATATCTGGTGTTCCAGAGGGTAGTGTTCTTTGCCCATTATTTTTCATATTATATACACATGACATGTGGTTTGGCCTAGAAAAAAAACTTGTTGCATATGCAGATGATGCTCGTCTCTTTGCATCAATTCCATCCCCTGAATATAGATCTGGGGTTGCTGAATCTCTTAATAGAGATCTAGCTGAAACTAGTGCATGGTGCAAAGTATGGGGTAGGAAGTTGAATCCTATCTAAACTCAAAGTATGAGTGCAAGTAGATCAAGGACAGTGGCTCCTCAACATCCGGATCTCAGTATCGACAAGTTTCTTTAACTTTGTATGAATCTTTTAAACTTTTTGGTGTAATTCTCGACAGCCAATTTACTTTTCAGAAACACATTAGATCTGTGGTTTCTTCCATTGCACCAAAAATTGGGTTATTGAGAAAGTCTTTCAAGATTTTCGGTGATAAATCTATTTTGAAGAAGTGTTTTAATTCTTTCATTCTACCTTGTTTTGAGTATTGCTCTCCTATCTGGTCTTCAGATGCTGATTTTCATCACAATTTGTTGGACAGAAACTTACGGTCTATTAGATTTCTTATTCCAGATCTAGATATTAATCTTTAGCACCGTCGTTCAATTAGTTCATTATGTATGTTACTTAAAATTATTCATAATTCTGACCATCCTTTACATTCAGATCTTCCTGGACCATTCCATCCTGTTCGTAATACTAGGCAGGGAGTTAATTCTAACAGCCAGGCCTTCTCCATCATAAGTCTCAATACTACACAGTATTCTAGAAATTTTATTCTAGCTGTGGCCAAGTTGTGGAATGATCTTCCTAATCAAGTAGTTGAATCAGTAAAACTTCAAATGTTCAGTTTAAGCTAATGTTTTTTTGTGTTAAACAGGCTTATACAAATGTTTTTCTGTTTATATATGACATATCTCTTTGACGTTGTTACTTATTTTAGAATGATTTATTGTTAATTTGTTCTCTTCATCTATTCATTTCCCTATTTCTTTCCTCACTGGGCTATTTTTCCCTATTGGAGCTCTTTGGCTTATAGCATCTTTTCCAACTAGGGTTGTAGCTTTGGTAGTAATAATAATGATAATAATAATAGTATTAGTACTACTAATTATAATAATAATCATAATAATGAGAATAATAATAATAATAATCATAATAATGATAATAATAATAATAATGTGCATTTTGGATCTCTCTCTCTCTCTCTCTCTCTCTCTCTCTCTCTCTCTCTCTCCTCTCTCTCTCTCTCTCCCCTAGAGTAAGTGCAGTGGGTCCTTACTCTTCCCCTATCCCACTGATCCCATGACGAACCTCCCCCTATCCCAGTAACCGTTTACAATATTCTGTATTGAATGGTGATATGGTGCAGCCAGTGCTTATACTTGTTTGATTCCTGCAAATGTAAGGGCATCTCACATACCACCCTCTTAAACCAATCCATCTTTTTTCCATAATGATTCGTCCATGGCACCTTCTTCTCTGATTACTTATTCATAAATCAGTGTACATTGATTGCATATTTTCCTTTGCATTTGATTACTCTAGTTAATTAAACTACTTTTTAGAAGATAAGAGAAGTCAGCTGATTATACACTGAATTATAGTGTATCTGAACCAAAATATGTGGTAGTAATATTAGGGTGAACATTAATCATGGACTGGGAATATGAGTGAATCAGTAATGTTGGGGTGATTTGTGCCGAGACTACTTGCTTGGGACCCTGCCGTATTTTGATTAATATTGTGGTGACTGTCACGACCCCTGGGAGGCATAACTAAAGTTCTTTCAATGATTGTTGTCAGTAAAAATATAACTCAGGGTTAAAGGTCAGCAGAAACAAAACACTCAATAAACTTTACAATATTTACTACTTAAATCTAACAAATAAACAAGTCAACCTTGTCTGACATTGCAAATACCACAACCAGACAATCAAAAATAACCAATACACAAAAACATGAATCACTCTGGATTCCCTATAATTAATGAGCTAAGGCTCAAACAAAGATATAGTAAAAATAAATAATTAACCTAATAGGATCCTTAAACTTTAGCTGGCCAGACCAGACATTAACCTTAAATTAATTAGTAGACTAAAAGAAGTCTTAGCTACTAAGCACATGAAAATAATTATGATTAATTTCCCTATTATAAAACAACACAGCAAACCTGCCTTTAACTATTTTCACCGGGATAACCGTACCTATGGTTATCACGACAAAAGAAATATGAAACAAGATATACACATAAATACACTGACCTAAACACAAGAATAAATACAAGGCTCCTCACTTCTTAGTAAGAATAAATGAGGGGAGAGGCACAACTTAAGACGTCATCCTCTCTTCCTTCCAATAAGTAGGGCAGGCACAGTATGCCAGGTCCAATAATCCGCTAACAAGCAAACAGAGATAATCTGCCTTACCTGGCAACGGCTCCCTACGGGCCACCTCACGAGCTAGCAAGCTCCCCAACATCACTGCAGCTGCAATAAGTAGCTGGGACCAGGTAGCCAGACACTCGACCAACTCCCTGGGATCTCCCTCACGTCAGGAAATGGCGGGGCAGACTCCGGTCGCAAGTGACAGTAACACCTGCCAGTCTCTGGAATACACTGTCCAAAAGCAAGGCAACACTCGAGTCGCAGGTGACAAGAGCACCTGCAGACGATAAACCAAGACGAGAATCTGTCAATCACTTTCCAGAGCCGTGGTCCAAATTCAATAGATAAGCGGTCGTCAGGAAAATGTTCAATGGTCAATGCAGCTTAATGTTTGTGGATGGGAGAGTGCTCAAGCCCGAACTGTCTTCTGTCCGAGCACCCACCTCCGACATTAACACTCTTTCGTCATCACTCCGGCAAACAAAATACAATTATTAACACTATAGTTCAAAACAAGGTAATTAAGCGGGGAGTAGGCGAGAAACAATCAACAACACACCACTTTAAAACTACTTTAAGCTATAGTGGAAACCATTTAAAACTAGAACAAGGTTGACTTAAACGATTGAGAAATTTACTTTAATAGAAAACTTATTTTACTCCAATAGTGACAAAATGCCCTAAAAGATCAGCTGAGAGTGAGTGAATCGGACAGTCCTAGTTTAAGCTAGTAGCTACGGTAGTGATAAAACTTCAGCAAAAAAGAAAAAAAAAATATATACGGTACAGCCAATGTTTTGAGATCTACTTATATTATTGGTAACTCTAGTGGTTTTGGGAAGAACAATTTATTTTTTTCCCAAATTATTGATTAGCATCACTGTTCTTGAAAGGTCAGATTCCTTTGCTACCTGGTAGTTTATTGGTGTTAGAGAGGACATATATGTAGGCATGTTATTAGTGACATTGTGGGTCTATGACCTAGTCTTTCTTGATTGTCAGAAATTATGAGATGTGTAAGTTTAGGTGACATGTGGGCACAGGCAATTGAAAATATGAATTCATGTAAATTTTGTAGTTAGGAGTATAGGCCTGTTGGCTATTCATAACATTTTCCCAAAATATTTCTGGCATTTTGGACATGACTATGCCTATTGAATATGTTACAAATGAACCTAAGTAGAATAGCACTTCGGCATTTATTTTTGTCTTATGCTTTAATGTTTGCTATGGCCTTGCCTGTGAGATCAATTAAATGAAAACTCAATTGTAAGGGTATAGACTAAGTATACCCTAATGCTTGTAACAGTATTTTGAAATGGAAACTTTATTCCATCATTAAATATGCTCTAATGTTCATTTGTAACACTTTTCAATAGGTGTAGCCAAGCCCAAAAATATTTTGGGAAAATATTATGAATAGGCAATAGCCTATGAGTAGCAGTAGGCCTATTTGTGATTAAGGCTGATAATACAGTGACTATCAAACCTATCAAATCCCAGTGTAGTTACCAGGTTGCATAACTGAAAACAAAAGGAAACAAATGTTTTTTACTTTATATAAATTTTTCCAAATGATTAGCCCAGAGAGGCTTTCTGGGCCCAGTTTTGCAGCTCTGATGTAGTAAAAGAAAATTGAACATTACTACTACAGTAGAGTGTTCCAATGGTCTTGGACACATTTTTACTTTGAATATCTCGAAACCTATTAAAGATATAAAAACGCATCTGGTATATTAAAAAATCTTGTAATCTCAAGTGATTCATGGAATGTTCAAAGATGTTCAATGTGAGTACCATTGGTCACATGACACACATCAAGCTGATACTCCAATTCTTGCCAAACTCATCTCAGCATTGAGTTGTCAATGGTTGCAACAGCAGTTATTCGGGGCTTCAGCTCATCCACGTCTCTTGGAATGGGAGACACATAGACTAGTCCTTTCACAAATCCCCACAAAAAGAAATCAAACAGTGTGAGATCTTAAGATCTGGGAGGCCAGGACATGAGATCGTGATCATCTTGCCCAGACCGTCCAGTCCATCTGTCG
>NC_090736.1:103817546-103825046 GCF_036898095.1 Palaemon carinicauda
TAAAGTAAACTAAGCATACGATATCTGTGATATCGATAATTTAGTCAGTTCATATCTATACTTCACCAGAATTGGTCATCTGGACCAAGCCAGCTTCCTCCAGTGATGGAGATGTTTAACTCTGTTGTTTTTATAGAATAAATACTTAAAAACTATTAAGATGTATTCAGTTAATTCATTTTCATACATCTGAAACAACACTTACTTAATGTGTGCTTATAACAGTAGCACGCCAATAATTGGTGGCAGCGATTAAACTCTAAGACAGCGATTAAACTCTAAGACAGCGGTTAAACTCTAAGAATTAGAGAAAAATCTTCAAGACTTCAAAATAATAGCTGTAAAACCAGAGAAATATCTTCAAGACTTCAACATAAAAGCTGTAAAACCAGAGAAAGATCTTCAAGACTTCAAAATAAAAGCTGTAAAACCTGAGAAAGATCTTCAAGAACTCAACATTATCTACAAGAATCTACAATTTTGACTAAGTCCAACGAAACAGCTAACATCAACATATGTTAGAATACAACTTGAATTTTCAATCAACATCCTAGGAAACCCAAGGACTGGCGTTCAACAATTGCAAAACATATCCAGGAAGAACTACATTCAACAAGAAACTAGAACGAGACATCGCTAACAAAACATCAAGAGAGAGAGAGAGAGAGAGAGGACGTGTCGACTTCATATATAAGCTAAGTACAGGTATTTTGAATTCATTCCAGTTAGGGCAGTGAAGTGTAGTTATCAAAAGTCGTTAGTCGAGTATTGCTGGGGTGAGTGAATTGCTAAACTTTGTTATAGGAAATTCCGAATTCTCATTTAGAATTTTTCTTTCTTTGTGCTAATTCCTTTTTCTTTCAGAAATTCTCGGGGAAATGTTATGGGATTAGTAACATTGTTGGGGGAATTTTATTATACATATGCGTTTACGCAGTGGGCGTCTGTACTCATATAGATATTTTGATAGAATTGCAAGGGGTCAAAGAGATATAAAAAAAAAAAAAAAAATACAGCAGTCATGGCTCCTCCTGTCAGCCCTACCACTGGACCTAGTGGTGTAGGCCAGGCTAATCCTCCTCCAATTGTGACGCTTGTAAATGCCAGGTCAGCAATCCTTCCTTTTCAAGGTCGGGTCAACGGGTTCTTGCCACAAAATGTGGAGTCATGGATTTCATCCGTTGATGCCCATTTAAATGCCAAACAAATCGTAGATCCTTTTGTACAATTACAAGAAGCTAAAAGTTTTATAGATTTTTCTAAGGGGGGTGCGAGTGCGTATTTAAGAGGTGTTTCATTTTAAGAAGCAGTTACTTGGGATGATTTCAAAGTTAGGTTATGCGCGATCTATGGGGGTGAGGAAGCCTTGGATGTAGTGTTAACGTTACGAAATATACTTAATCAAGCCACTATGAATCGGCTTAATGTTATTGAGAGAGCAGCTCTCATAGCTGATAGGCTTAACGAATATCAGGACATTTTAGGTAATTCCACTTGGGTTACTAACGATAACATCTCCGTGAAAGATTTTTTGCGATTAATGTATTTGACTTGCATGACACTTATGTTGCCTGAAGCTTTAGTGCGGTGTTTTGATAAGAAGTTAACGCCTGCAAGTACGGAATTGGATGTCTATAAACAGATAAAGAAACACATGTCCAAGTGTCCAGATCTCGATCCAGTGTTAACTCAAGTTTTTGCAAAGAATGAAACAAAACCACAAACAGTGAACGTTGTTAACAGTCCAGTAGCGGGAGTGACGTGTTACAACTGCAAACGTCAAGGTCACATAAGCGCAGACTGTAGAACGAAATTATGCTCAATTCACAACACTGCAACACATTCTTATAGTCAATGTTACTCGCGTAAGACACAACAATATCCCAGAAATACACAGTCAATTCCACAGTCAGTTCCATATGGAAATAAAAAGAAAAATCCTCATTTTAACAATAACAAGAAACAACCAAATGTCAATGCAGTTCAGAGTCCGGAACAAACAAACACTTCTTCAAATATCGCTGAGCCTGGGCCGTCAAACCAGACCTCGCAAGGTCAGACTAATTTTCAGAATGTGCAGAGCAAAGCAAATACCACATAGTTAACTCTAGAGGGGAAGAGAGTGATGTTGGGTCAAGGTCATTCATGTCAACATCAATAGTATTGAATAATCAATTTAATGTTTTATCAGATAATTGTGAGACAATAGATTTTCCTATGAAACACACGGCCGAATTAAGTAAAACAGTGCGTGCTCCCGTAGATTTGCAAAGAATTCATACAATAATAAGCCAAAATGAGTTACGGCCAACCTTATATGCTGTAAATTTAGAACACAAATCCTTTACATTATTTTTTGACTCTGGTAGTCCACGTAATATTATGGATTTGAAGACGCATCATTTGTTGTTTTCGAACTTTCCGATTGAAAAATCAGGAATTAGACTTTCAGGTATAGGAAATAATGAATTAAACGTCATAGGCATAACTCATATTCAATTCAGAGTCGGTAATCGCACGTTTGCCGATACATTTGCTGTTGTAAAAAACATTAATATGTATCCAGCGGTAATTATAGGATACCCATCTATGGGATATCAGAACATTATCTTAGCTCCTGCCAAGCACGGCGTGTATATCAAAGGGAAATTCTATAAGTCTTCTAATACCTTAAAGTCAATTTTGGATAAAAAGGAGACAACAAATGTAACTGTAACGTACATTGAAGAACCAATAACTTGTCTCACTAATAAAGAAATAATATACGCGACCCAGCAGAATTCTCGTTCACCCGTAATATCATCTTGCACGCAATCTATCGAACCAAACATACCTTCGAATTTAATAGTGCAAATAAAGAAAACACTACCGGGATCTGAAATATTAATCCTTTCCGATACTTTCAAAACTAACGGATTGTCTGTCACACAAGCTATTTATACAGTAGGCTCACATCAGCAATGTAATATCGAAGTCTGTAATCATTTAAATAACACTTTAGTAATTCACAAAAATCAACATATATTGGATGTAGAAGTTTATAAACATCGTATTCTTACCGTTGCTGAAATCAATCACTCTCAATCAGTTGCGAATGAATCCCTTTTGCGATCTATTAAAAATAAAATTAGTAAGGACATTCAAGACGAAGAATTCAGCAGAAAATTTTTGAACTTTTAACTAAATATAAAGATGTCTTTTCCACTACGGATGGATCCTTAGGAAAAACAGATGTGATCGAGCATCAAATAAGGTTAAAGGACAAGCAGAAAATTATATATGTACCCTCGTACAGACTCCCTATGAAATTCCAGAATGAAATAAATGATGAAGTAGGTAAAATGTTAGAGGAATGAGTCATTAGAAAATCAAACAGCCCTTATAATTTTCCTTTAATAGTTGTAACGAAAAAATATCGAACATGGCGTATCTGCGTCGACTTTCGTCGTCTAAACGAAGAAACGATCCCTGATCGATTCCCAGTGCCATGTACTGACGATATTTTGTCTTTGTTAGGTCAGAATAAATATTTTACCAGTTTGGACTTACTTAAAGGCTTTCACCAGATATCATTAGAAGAAGATAGTATCCCATACACAGCCTTCAGCACAGCCAGGGGACATTATGAATTTTTACGGATGCCTTTTGGTTTACGTTGTGCTCCTATAACATTTACAAGAATGATTAACATAGTGTTTGGAGACTTGTTAGGGGATATATTGCATGCCTATATGGATGATCTTGTAATCTTTTCCAACACCTTAGAAGAACATCTACGTAAGTTAGAACTAGTACTACAGAGATTAAGACAACATAACTTAAGGGTAAAGATTAGTAAGTGTGAATTTTTCAAAACAGAATTGATATATTTAGGTTTCATGGTGTCAAGCCAAGGTCTTAAAGTAGTCCATGATAAGGTGTCGGCTATACGTAATTTTCCCATACCTACTAATGTCAAGGGAATACAGCAATTTCTGGGTTGTAGTGGATATTACAGGCGTTTTATACGCAACTATTCAATAATAGCCGCTCCTTTAACTGATCTTACGAAGAAGGGCGTAGATTTCATATGGTCTGAGCAACATCAACAGGCGTTTAATACTTTGAAAGATGAACTGTGTAGTTCTCCTATCTTAAAATTTCCTGACTTCGGTAAGGAATTCTTCATTGCAACAGACGCCTCAGACTTAGGAGTAGGAGGGGTATTGCTTCAGCAATATGATATACAGTTTTTCCCGATAGCTTTCTATTCTCGAAAATTGAGAACTTCCGAAAGTAAGTATGCAGTAATAGACAAGGAAGGACTAGCTATTGTTAATTCGCTAGTGCATTTTAAGTTCATAATTTACGGTTATCCCGTTAAGGTTCTTACTGACCATAAACCACTAACAGTGTTCTTTAAAGGCTTCAATCACAGCCCTAAACGAACTCGGTGGCATTTGATCATTCAAGATTTTGGCGCAAGAATCGGGTATTTACCTGGGAAAGCAAATATCATTGCGGATGCATTATCACCCAACCCCGTGTCATCTTGTACGGAGCCTTTAGCTGAATTAATAGATATATCAACATCCATGCCTATTGTAAAAACAATATCTGAACAAGAAGAATTAGGCTGGAGTGATGAATTGTTACAGACTGAGCAAAGGAAAGATCAGAAAATAGAAACAATTATAAATGCTTTGAAAGGCAATCATAAAGAAAAGGAATATATAAAGTATAAGCAGCAGAATTATATAATCAAAGATAATATTCTGTGTAGGACTGTGACAAGGAAAACCCGCAATACACCACATGTAACTAACGACCAGGTAGTAGTACCAATCTCACTTATTTCCACTGTCCTGAATTGGTTGCATTCAAACCCATTACATGAACACCCTGGGTTCTCATTAATGTCACAGAAAGCCAAATCATTGTTTTATTGGCATACAATGCTTACAGATATAAAAAGACACATAGCTAATTGTCGCACATGTCAGGAAAACAAAGGGCATACGAAAACACCTGTCAGCCTAGGAGCTTATCCTGTGCCCAATCAACCCTTTGAAAGAATACATTTAGATTTGTTAACAGGATTTTACGAGTCAGACAGAGGAAATAAGCACCTCGTAGTAATTATAGATGCTTTAACTCGATATACAGAACTAATAGCGCTTAAAACTAAAACTGCGATTGAATGCGCTAGGAAGTTTTACGAGTGTTACATTTGTAAACATGGAATTCCACACATGATAATCTCAGACTCGGGTGGTGAATTTAATAATCACTTTCTTACCTCATTGTGTGAATTCCTCAACATAAAGAAGATTAATACCATGATATATCACCCAGAGTCGAATGGGCTAGTGGAAAGAGCAAATAGGAAGATATTAAATATATTGAGGGTAACACTAGGGGGATCAGACCCAAACTGGGATATTGCAATACCGGCGGCACTGAGTACTCTGAATCATTCATATCATATATCAATTAAAATGTCACCGCATGAAGCATTGTATGGTACCCCAGTTAGAACACCTTTCCATGTATTAACGCCTACAACTAATCTATCAAATCCTATAAAAGAATGTATAAATGCAAGTATAAGTCGATATGATATCCTTCGAAAGAATTTAGAAGAATCACAAATCATAATGAAAAGGAATCATGATAGAATAGCGAAACCAACTAAAACATATACCGTGGGTGATAACATCTATATTCAAATCAATGTCAGAAAAGGGCTCAACTATAAACTAACACCTAAGTTTGAAGGCCCATTTAACATTTTGGAAACATTAACGGCCAATAGGTTTAGAGTTCAAAACGTATCCCAACCCACGGATGAGAGAATAGTACCATTGGCTCACATAAGAAATTATAAAGAAAGAGAGGAAAAGAAGTGAGGGAAAATTTTATTCTGTTTTATGTGATTAAAAGTTTTCTTTTTAATACAGGAGTAATTACATATATTTTTTCTCGTTACAGGTTTCCAAGATGAATTTTTTGTTGTTGGGAGTGATATTGTTCGCTCAGACATTTTTCTCGTATGGGATCAGCTCTAAGACTAAAAATATATATTTTAAATATGGCAATATAGTTGAAAGACAAGAAGACATTTTTATTACATCAACCAACGTAATTGTAGAAGTGAATATGCAAGCAATTTTTCTTCAAGAGAATGATGTCATTAGCTTAAGAACCGCCATTTCAAGGTTTTCTGCATCATTGGATAAGTTGCATAGAAGACATTTTCATTTGACTACTAAGAGTTTGCTTGGATCAACATTAAAAGTTGCAGAGATGCTATCTGATGACTTGAAAAATAAGACTGGCGAGACAGGATCTTTGGCTTATGACCTTTTGATGTGGACTGTAGGACACGAACATAAAGAAAGACGGAATCCGTTTATTTATGCTGCATTAAGCATCTTTGGGTCTGTTGCAAGTTTAGGTTTAGGAATTTCCAATCGTCTTAAAATTAGTAATCAAAATAAGAAAATTGAGTTCTTGACTCATAAAGATGAATTGATTATGTCAGAACTAAGGAATCAGTTAGCTTCAATCAATAAAATTATGGATTTATTAAATGAACATTCAGATAATATCGTTCAAATTATGGAAGTACAGGATTTGTTGGCAACATTAACGTATTATGATTCAAAGATAGATCACATACATAACAGAATTACACATTTCATTGAGAAATCCAAGGATTATGTAGAAGCTATCACGTTAGCAACTAAGGGTGTATTGTCGCCCCATTTGTTGCCTATAAGTTACTTAAAATTAATTCTGAAGAACGGAAGGGATAAACTAGGCTATGTTCCTTTGTTAGACGAACATAGGTTAGAATTTTTTTACAGCCTAATTACAGTAAACGTAGATAATAACAAGATTAGGATTACAATTCCCTTTGATTCTTCTGATGCCTGGCAATCTTACAGGATATCACCATTTCCGACTTTCATGACGAATCACTCAAATCCAGTAATATCCAGTTTGACAGGACACGTATTGATTTCCCCAGACAAGGAAACATATAAGGTCATTAAAGACTTAAATCAATTAACTCACTGTTCAGACACAATGGATAGAAAAATATGTACAGCTGACTCATTTGAATTCCATAAAAACTTAATGGATTCATGCGAGTTAGGTATAGTGCTAGACGGTGCTCTCTCCCATACAAGTGAAAATTGTCTGGATAAGCTTTATTCCTTTGACAATAATGAGTTCAATTGCAGACTGAATAATGGCTCGTGGATACGATACGACAAGGACGGCTTCAATGTATCATGCCCTGACGGATCCACGTCCTTCACACATATCTTTGTCGCAGCAGATGGTTGTGTCGGGACTTCCCCGAATTCCATGGTGACTGGTCTACGGACAATCATCAGAGAACGAGCCTACTTCGCGAACTTCACATGGACCTCTACAATGCCAGCACTTCCTCTCCCATACAACGGACATGTGGCAAAGCGGTTGATGAAACTTACCGAAAAGGACCACCTG
>NC_090736.1:103832546-103840046 GCF_036898095.1 Palaemon carinicauda
TTGTTATCATAAAGTTTATCTGGAAGACCTCAAAAGAAGAAATAAGGTTTGTTTAAACAACAACAACAACAATAACAATAACAAAAACAACAACAACAAAATTCTTATTCATCTACTCATGGAATGTCGCACATGCAGGGGTAAGGGGGTACACTCTGATTGACACTTTTGAGAAATACCTCTTCTGAAACCACGTGTATATGTGTCTGGTGATGTATAGACACTATTCCACTAATAAAGTTTTTCTACAGTACTCTGTTAGATTTAAATATCTTTACTAGATACGGATACAAATGCGCTGTCTCTTAATTTTATTCCTAAGGCTGTAATAATTTTGAAATTTACACAATCGCCCACATCTACCTTTAGGGGTGCGGTTTTGAACGCTCCGTCATACTTTAAGCAGTGTTTTAATTAGCTCTTTTCAAAAACTTTTCATGAGGGGGTTGGGTTGCCATTCAGTTTTCCTGGCCCCCCCCCCCCCCTTTCTGCCTTCTCTTCCTCGGATATTTGGTGGGAGTTGGTGTACCAAAGCTCACCAGTTTTTTTGCGGGGCACTCTTCAGATAGATGACGGTAGGCTCGACGTGTATAACAGTGAGCGATCCCTGGTTGGGACCTTGCACTCATTGGTGTCCCTCTCCCCCACACTGCAAACATCTCATTGCTCTTCTCACTTGCAAACTTTGTTCATCCATCTCCCGGTGTTCGTATTGGTGCCTGTGGTGTATTTCATTAGTTCTCATCGTTGCCACCTTTCCGGTATGGGAGGATTATTATCATTATTATTTTTCTCTAAGGCAAACTGTCTAGAATGGTTAGTATTGCCATCACTATAGATGTTAACAAATGATTGTCAACGAACAAATAGCCACATAGATATGGGTTCAGTAATCTGCAAAATATACTTATGGGCTATCGATATAGCAAACGAATCCCTAACTTGATATATACTCGTTGGAAAATTGTTAACTGACTCACCCACTTGAATTTTTGGTTGATGATTTTCTTTCATATCACCTTTTATTGTGTCAGCCAAGGCGTATTTCTCAATCAAACGATGTCTATTTCTGTTTAACATTTCAAACTGCCCTGTGCCCAACACATTACTTACAATCCCGGAGAATCTTTGATTAATCTAATTACTTATTGTTTTTCCCCTTCAAAGATTCAAAAACACTTCAATCGACTGAAATACTTCCTTAGGACATTGATCGTCATAATGTCTAGCACCTGCCCGGAGTTTTGCCAATTTTCAAACTACGACGTTTTGATAATCTCCACATGGCTCCGCATGTTTGCTTTCCCTCCTGTGAGTTTCAACTTTGTTAAAGTAGGTCGGAGATATTGTTGCTAAGCGTTGATCTTCCCGTTTTACTAATATTCTGATATTAACATGGTTAGGTTTTCTAGCCTCGTTTCTATGTCCTACGTCCGTTGTTATCGTCTATATTATTAAAGTGCATCACCATAACCTACTTGTTTGCTGTGTTAAACCTCGTATATAGCCATCTTGAACTTTTATTTCACTACTTTAAAGTACACCTTCGCTCACACCGTACTTAAAGAGACACATATTTTTTTTCACTTGAAAACAGTTGCCCCATGACAAAAGGCTCTTGAACACAAAATTCACAGCAAGATATTACTGCGAATCTATCTGAGCAAGTAATGTAATGTTGCCCTGTAATATGCTGTAACTACTAGATTTCTGGAAACCTCAGCTGCGACGGAAGGATACTGATACCACAAAATGTATCTTCGATTTACTCTTTTTTTAATCAGGGTTTCTAAGCAATTTTGTTGCAGGTGGATTCTATTATGCCTGATGGTACAATCACTGAAATACCAAACACAGTGATGTGTAGAATTGTATAAACCAAGCTCATTTAAGAAATAAAATGAATTGTATTAAAATAACGACATAAACGTACTCAAAAGTAAATTTTTATAATTTAGATAAAAGGCTATTAAAAGGTTAGCATAGTAGAGGACCTGATCGGAGTTTTATATTTGGAGGATTCGGACTTATTGGAAAATTTAATACTATATTATATGTCTCTAACTCAATAGTATTTTCAGAATAAAGTAGAAAAGAGAGAATTAGAAATCTCTGTTGACCTAACAGACGACAGAAGTGAAGCATCAGAAGGCCTATAATATCATATCTAAGACGTAAAATAATTATGATATTGGGAAGGGGTGCACATCATGGAAAAAGATAAAAAAAGGTGATCTACACTTTGCAGCCGCAGACATTTCATTATTTGAAAAAGATTTTATCTTAGAGAATATAAGTCATGTGATATGTGTAGGAAATTTTCATGGTCATCTGTGATTTTTGTAAGTTAAAAGCTATGGAAAAGCATTCGTTCATATTGAAGTAATTTGTGAGAGGATTACAGAGGTTTTTAAGAGAAGGACATGTTTGGTAAACGTTAATGCCTAATGTTTTTCTAACATATATACAAAGCTTATCATTAGTCATTTCCTAACAAATTTGCATTCACATGAAATGACTCGGATTTCGTCAGGTAGTTTTACTTTTTTTTTCTTTGCAAGTCAATCGAAATCATTATTAAATATTATTCTTTTCATAACAATAGCATAATGGCTTCATATGCTGAATCAACAGCCATTGACGGGGGGAAAACTTGAATTTATTCGTTTAGGACAGTGGCCAGTAACATTATAAAAAGCAATTTTGAAATCAATTTTGAAAATGTGAAAAAAAAAAAAAATTAGACGTTTTGGAATAATTTCCCAGACAAATGCTTGCCCAGCCAACCGTAAAAGATAAATAAGATAAATGGGTTTTTTAATTATTCTAAAGGCCTAACAAACTAAAGAACATGAACAATTTAATTAAAGGTTAAATGATTGTTAAAAGCATTTCGGAGTAGTACCCGGAAATCATTGATCGCTGACGAACGAAAAAGCAAAGAAATTATTTTCACATTCTCTCTTGAACAAATGCGCATCATGCAAAAAAGAAAAGAAAAATCTACCATCCCTTACGAGTGAACCAAACCATTAGACCATAAGTTGACCAGAGTATCGGTTAGGGGACAGTAAAACCTTCTTTACGGACTCCTGAGGACAGAGCCGATATCATATTGACTTCCAGCACGAAAAAGAAAGTCTTTCCTCATCAAACCTATTCCATACTCATATCTCTATCTCTTTGTCTATCGGACTGCTACAATAACTTTATAATTTTCTATGTCTTAAGTATGCTAGAAAACTCAAAATCAAGCAATCAATCTCTGTCCTGAAAACTGTACAATATTAATATCACCCCCCCCCCCTCTCTCTCTCTCTCTCTCTCTCTCTCTCTCTCTCTCTCTCTCTCTTACCATGACTTAAAAAGATCTTGCGAGATAAGAATTGAAATTGAATAACAAAATCTCTACCTGTCTGCATGTTTTTCTCTATAATGGAATGTACATAAGAGTTCCCTGAAAACAGTCTCAGTCAGCATCTCTAGTTTTTTAATTCTGATTAATGCTTGCAGATTCGTTTTTACCAGTCATTGAATAGCATATCAATCTCCAGAGTATATATATGTGTATATATATATATATATATATATGTGTGTGTGTGTGTGTGTGTGTGTGTATATATATATATATATATATATTGTTTATTGCTTTCAGAATTAGATAATTTGTATTAAATTGATGGTTATATTAAAAATAAATCCATACATGAGTATGATCGAATCCTATTCTCAAGGTTCAAAACATTTATTAGAGAAAAAGTGGAAAATCATTTGAGATTCATTTCATGTTAGAAAAGGGATTCCAGTGGTGATAGTTAACTCATGCGGTGGTGCAATGGGATAGTGTGGATGCCACCGGAAATTTTTACATACCAGAATTTCCGATGGTTGAAAAAATACAGATATGTTTTATTAAATTTTTTTCCCTACTATTTATTTCATATGATTTTATTATATATATATTTTTTGCTAATGATTTATAAAAAAAAAAAAAACATCCCTTACCGAGTTCTATTGGAGGCCAAATATCCATTTACCAATATTTGTAAACATTATAAATTTGAAATTACTTTACGACGATTAACTTCCCCATTTTATTGGATTTCAATATATATATATATATATATATATATATATATATAAATATTTTGACACATCACTGATACATTCCTAAACATGATAATGCAAACCTTCTATCATCAAAAAGTTTTCATTTGTATGCAGATTGAGGGATGTAATCATCTCTTCAATATATTTGTCGTTTTGCCTCTTCATTAGAAATTACGGGAAATATTAACAATTCTTGGTAATTTCACTGGAAAACACCAATAAAACTCAGTAATAGACCATTTTGAAGATTCTTTAAGCGTTAATGTGTAGCAAAGATCATTATTGATAAAATGACATATAATAAATTATTATTGAATAAATACCAATATTAAGAAAAACTTGCCTCCCATTTTTCCACTTTCGGAAATTCTGTTTTGGCAAATATGGGTTAAATTTAAAATTTCAGCTGTTATCCACCTTAGCCCATAGTACCACAAAATGGCCTAATTATTACCATTGAATGTGTTTGTCTAATATTGAAATATTTTCAAATCACTTTCTAGACTTCTTTTTTTTTTCATTTTCTTGTGTTTTACTACATTAAATTGTAATTTTGCAATGTTTTTAAAAACAAACGGAATTTCAAAACATGATCGCATGATCCCATCTTTTCAGTCAATCACCATCTTATCATGTTACACGTCTATTAATGCCCCTGTATAGAAAGTTTTTTGGCGCAGAGGCATGAGTAATCCTCAGTTTATTCTACTTATTTAGTTTGATAATCAACCATGCAAATCTCTCACTAACTCTACAATTTTTTGAAACTTTTAAAAATTGCCTGCAATACTTAACTTTTTTAAAGGTAACAAACTCATATTTTA
The DNA here is from genome assembly GCF_036898095.1 of Palaemon carinicauda. Classification (NCBI taxonomy): domain Eukaryota; kingdom Metazoa; phylum Arthropoda; class Malacostraca; order Decapoda; family Palaemonidae; genus Palaemon; species Palaemon carinicauda. Next base: position 103,837,481 of record NC_090736.1, read on the forward strand.
TTGTTTCCTGGATGTCCACGGATGCAAAATATATGAACGTGTTTTAACTTTATATATGTGATAAACAGTTCTTATCATATCCCTGATTTTTTAGGGCAGCTCTTCTATGAAAAAAAAAAATCTTTCCTACACTAGATGCTAAGTTTACACTCAAACAAACATACATACGGACACCTATATACAAAAAACATACCCACGCACACACATATCTATAATTATTCATATATACATATATATATATATATATATATATATTATATATATATATATATATATATATGAATATATATATATATATATAGCATATATATTTATCATATAGCCTATATATATATATATATATATAAGCATATATATTTATCATATAGCCTATATATATAAATATATATATATATATATATGTGTGTGTGTGTGTATATTTATGTATACATATATATGTATCTGTATATATGTATATATATATATATATATATATATATATATATATATATATATATATATCTATCAATATATATATATATATATATATAAATATATATATATATATATATATGTATATATATATATATATATGTGTGTGTGTGTGTGTGCATATAAATCTCTATAAATATGTATATATATATATATATATATATGTATATATATATATATATATATATAAATATATATATATATATATATATGTGTGTGTGTGTGTGTGTGTGCGTAAAAATCACAGGAAAACGTGATGCTCAGATGCAGATGAACCACAGGGAAAATGAAATTACGAAATATACGCTTAAGTCCTGACTAGTTTCGTGATACTTCCTCAGAGGACTGATTTATTGAGAGAGGTTTCTTTACATTTTATAAGGAAAGCAAACGTTTCCCTATAAAATGTAAAGAAACCTCCCATTAAATCAGTCCTCTGAGGAAGTATCACGAAACTAGTCTGGACTTCGTATTTTCATTTTCCCTGTGGTTCTTCTGCATATATATATATATATATATATATATTTGTATATATATATATATATATATATATTTGTATATATGTATATAAGCACATATATATATAAAGATATATATAAATATATATATATATGTATATATATATATATATATATATGTATATATATATATATATATATATATTTATATGAGGCCTATGCGAGGAGAAGGTATATTCGCCACAAAATGAAAAGTGGAGAAAAATGCGTTTAAAGTTTTCAAAATGTAAAATATCATAGCAACCTTATTTTTGTGTTTACCATAAAATGTTTTATACAGAAATGAAGCTTGATGTATGTACTTTTTATCTTCATAGTTAAAAAAAATAGAATTTTGAATTTTCACTACTAGTAGCTATTAAGTAGAAAAAGGTAGTTTCTGCTATGACATTTTCACCATTTTGAGACTTACAATATGCCTTTCCACTATTTTTATCATTGATTATCCATATTCCCCCTAAAGTATTATTAGTATTCAATATTATCGTCTTGCTACTAGTAGCAATAGTCGCTAGTAGCTACGAGTAGCAATAGTGACTAGTAGCTACTAGTAGTGTTATGAACCGCCTTAATGGTTCAACAGGTTCTTTTAAAATACTACAAGAATTGGGACTGGAATGAACCGATGGACTGCAACAACCAAAGGTGTGGGTAAAACAGAAAACACAAGTATCTTAACCTAGTTTATTATACAACAATTATAAAATAATTACAAGTATATACAATAATTACAATGAGTACATGTATTGGGAAGCACAGACACATAAATGATCACAGCATAAATTCAGATAACATTACAATATCAAAACAGAAAACTTAAACGTTCAAAAAAATGTTAAATAAAATAAGCAATATTCATCAAAAAAAAAAGAAAAACAGTAAGCAGTAGCAATGAAAAATTAATTAGAAAATCTTCTCATTATTACACTGATTCCTCCAACATACAAACATTCATAAACAATCCCTGATCCTCGAGGACGTCCATCGAACACTGCCGGAACTACCACAACAGTGTCGATACGACAGCCACTTTGCTGCCACCGAAGAATAACTCTTCCAAACCATCTCGACCTCGAGGACTAGGTTGAGGACAAGTCACCACCAACTAGGAGATACTCCAAAGCTGTGTCTGCTGCTCTTTCTCGACTGCATCCCGAGAAACGGTCCCTCTGGCTTCCCAAACCTGACTAAAGCTTGTCACACACAACGTGACCAAAGTAAACAAAGACCCCCTCCTTAACAAAGAAAAGGGCAGTTACAAAAAAAATTGAAACTAGGTTGTTTCACAGTCAAACAACCTAACACCTCCACACTCAAAAAAAAAAAAAAATTTCAGATATTTTTATTTCTAGATCGCACTCTCACCCACCCCCAAAGATGTCACAGAACCATCAGCCAAAACAGACCCAATCCTGTCACGGTCGCCATTGTTATGAACCGCCTTAATGGTTCAACAGGTTCTTTTAAAATACTACAAGAATTTGGACTGGAATGAACCGATGGACTGCAACAACCAAAGGGGTGGGTAAAACAGAAAACACAAGTATCTTAACCTAGTTTATTATACAACAATTATA
>NC_090736.1:103847546-103867546 GCF_036898095.1 Palaemon carinicauda
GCTGTGTATCAGTTGCAATGAAGATATGAAACCGTGCTGACGATCATTTCCTGATCCTGCCTAGTTTAAGATCCAACAATGCACAGTGAATAAAAATAAATAGAGGTCATACAGTAATAACCGTGGTACAGCATGGCACCGCTGTCGAGACGACCCTCATTTACATCCACTAGGGGCAGGATTGCAGGGACAGGAACCTCTGAAACCGGCGTCAGGATATCGGCGGCTTCCATGCTGCAGGCTCACCACGCGTTACAAACCCAACAACAAGCCATAGACAATCTTCAGGCTAAGATAACAGCATTGTCACCCCAGAGTACTGATGTCCCCCAACCAAGGAACCCTTCGTCTGCAGCTCCGGAAAAGTGCAAGGCTGAGGTGTCCCCTGCAGCCTTCAGATCTTGGAGACGGTCAATGTAGTGTTGGTTATAACTCTGTAAGTTGAAGCCTAACGAGGCAGTTCATCATATAAGGCTGCATTGTGTTCTGATATCGCAACGTGCCCTTGATTCTAGGTATACTGACGCCCAGAGGAGTGCCCTGTCCTGAAGAGGCATTGAATGCGGTTAAGAAAATGGTAGTGAAAGCTTCTAACCGAGCTGTGCAGCGGCTCGAGTTTTTTTTATTTTGCCTAAGAGCTTAGTGAGTCCTTCAATGATTATTTTATCAAGTGTACGCAGAAGGCTACTGATTGTGCATTCACATGTCGTAATTGCAATCATGAATTATCTGAATTTTTTCTTTTGCGCAAGCTCATGGTAGGCCTAAGTGATAAAGTGCTCAAAAGGCAAGTGTTTCAATCATGCAATAGTATCCGTGATATCGATTTCCTCAGAGTCATGTGCAGTGCATTCAAGGCCGCCCGCGACAACGCCCTTCGTAATAGGGCATGTCATAGCAGCTCCCCTGGAGAAGCTGCTGTCGGTGGGTTCGAGGAGGAACACGAGGTAGAGGTGGCAGCCACCCTTGCTAATTGTGACAGGAGTACCTCTGTAAAAGGACAATCGCTTCCTTGTGGTAATTGTGGTACTTGTCATAACCCTGGGTATTCCTCATGTCCCGCAAGCAAAATGACATGTTCCGGGTGAGGTAGAACCGGTTTCCTGAAGAGGAGTTGCAGAGGGAGGAGTGCCAGGAATAACATTAGTGCTTTCGCAGCAGAGTCAGACAATGCGAGTGCAGTGATTGCAGTTGTCGTAGCCCCCACTATTCGTGTCGATGTATGTTGGCCAACTACGGAGAGTGGTCTTGTGTCCGAGCGGTGCCAGACACTGGTGCCCATGGTTGCGTTGCAGAACCCGCTATTCTTGCGACGTTGAACATAAAACCAGCTAAGCTGAGGTTGAAGGGAGATTTGGGAGACTTCGCCAACCTGCATCTGAAGTGTTTAGGGTCGACCTCTTGCACCATAGAATACAAGGGAGGCATACAACCCAGGAAGTATACTTTGTAAAGTCCTCCATTGATTTTCATTTATCCCTGTATGCTTACAAGAAACTTGGTCTTGTGCCAGAAACGTTTCCTAAACACGCCCCCTATACGGACTCTGCTTCCACAGTAGCAAGTGTAACCCTTACATTAGCTGAAGTAACAGATCAACCTGAGAGACCATCGGCCATTCTGTTTCCCCCTAGTGAGAAGAATATTACTAGATTAAAAACTGGTTAATATCCCATTTTGCAAGTACGACTTTAAACACACAGAGAGAACCCCTCCCGGTAATGGATGGAGAACCCCACCATATCCACTTATTCTTAACGCAGGTCCTTACACCTGCCACACACCTGCGTCAGTACCTAAGCACTGGGTAAAGGAGGTGAAAGCCCAGCTGGATGAGGACGTCAAGAGAGGGGTCTTACAAAGAGCTCCCCATGGAGATCCCACAGAATGGTGCTCACGTATGGTGGCTGTGGCCAAGAAAACATGGCAACCAAGACATACAGTCGACTACCAAAAACTCAATGTAAGTTGTGGATGGGAGACGCACTATACCCCTACGCCTTTCAACATGGTATCCAGCATTCCCCTTTGCTCATACAAGACTGTGGCCAACGCCTATTGGGGATTTCACCAGGTAGAACTGAACAAGGAAAGCATACCCCTAACCACATTCATCACACCTTGGGAGAGGTACCAATACCGAAGCACACCAATGGAACATTGTTCTGCTCCTGACGCATATACACGCCGTTTCAATGATGCCATTGAAGAAGTACCCAGGAAGTTCAAGTGTGTGGACGACACACTTCTGTAAGATTCGAGCGTAGAGAGAGCCTTTTGGCATGTGTATGACTTCCTCACGGTCTCTGCATACAAAGGCATCACTTTGAAACCAGAAAAAATCAAGTTCTGCAAGAAAGAAGTAAATTTCGTTGGATTCGACGTTGGTTGAGACTCCTACAAGCCTTCAAAAGATTATTTATATACTATAAAAAAAATTTCTATGCACCAACACATATACCTGCCATTTCAATGATGCCATTGAAGAAGTACCCAGGAAGTTCAAGTGTGTGGACAACACACTTCTGTATGATTCGAGCATAGAAAGCGCCTTTTGGAATGTGTATGACTTCCTCGCAGTCTGTGCATACAAAGGCATCACTTTGAAACCAGAAAAATTTAAGTTCTGAAAGAAAGAAGTGTAATTCGTTGGATTCAACGTCGGTTGGGATTCCTACAAGCTTTCAGAAGATTATTTATCTGCCATCAAAAGTTTTTCTATGCCCCAAATGCCCACAATATCCGACATCAGGTCATGGTATGGTTTTGTCAATCAGCTGGCCCCCTTCCTGGTAACAGCACCCATCGTGACCCACTTTAGAGACCTGCTGAAGAAGCCATTGGGCGAACAGTTCTATTGGGATGAGCACCTTCAGGAAAAGTTTCGTCAAGTGCAAGACATCGTCTGCAAGCTGACTAAGGACGGCTTCACCTACTATGATAAGCTGCAGCCGAATGTTGCAGTCACTGGCTGCAGTAAGGATGGGGTGGTCTTCGTCATCCTCCAACAATATTGCAGTTGTACCTCCGTCGAAACCCCCTCCTGTTGTAGAGATGGTTGGAGAATCGTGCTTTGTGGCAGTTGGTTCCTCACGCCCGCCGAGCCTGGGTATGCAGTTGTGGAGGGGGAAGCCCTTGCAGTGGCCTGGTGCTTAAAAAAGTCACAGTTATTCTTATTGGGCTGCTCAAACTTAACCATTATCATGGACCACCGCCCTTTTGTCAAGTTACTAGGCAATAGAAGTGTTGGCGATATTATCAACCCCAGACTATTAAGATTAAAGGAGAAAACATTATGGTATAATTTTAATGTTAGATACATAACAGGCAAGAGAAATCCTGCTGCTGACTTCCTCTCTAATTTTCCTAGCCTGAAGAAGGCACCAGATAGACAGGATGTGAACTTCAACAAAGAATCAACGATTGATATGGTGTCAGCAATCGCAGAAAACCTACAGGAGCAGTGCACTATAGACGAGAAAACTGTTTAAGAGGCAGCCCTGGACGACCCAGGATATCAGCTACTAGTTGCTCGAGTGACTGCAGGGGATTGGAACCCGAAGAAATCTAAAAAACAATTGCATGTTTGAGGCCCTCCTACGGCATCAGAGAACGTTTTTCTATATCTGGCAACCTGGTCACATACTACTTCAACGACAACTGCATCCACCTTGTCATTCCCGAAGGGCTCTGCCATCAGATAAACCCCAATCTCCATGCTGGACATCAAGGCCTAGATACAATGTTGAGGAGAGCAAGGCAATGAGTCTATTGGTGGGGCATTGAGGGTGACCTCCAGCATCATCGTTCACGATGTACATCGTGCGACGCCCACACACCATCATTTCCAACTGAACTCATGAAAATTACCCCTACCCAGAGTATCTGTTCCAACAGACTGTCATAGACCTGTTTCAGCTCGAAGGACACTTGTATATGGCATATTGGGACAGGCTTACAGGCTGGCTACAAATAGCCCACTTTCCCTGTGGGACCTGGTCTGCAAAGGTCATGACAAAACTTAGGCATTACTTCACTCGATGGGGAGCACCCAAATAATTATCTACCGACGGTGGCACCAACCTCGTTGAGTGAAGAGATGATGACCTTCTACAGGAGATGGTGAATTGACATACGCCTATCATCGGTCCACTATCCGCAGTTAAGTGGGAGAGCCGAGGCCGCAGTAAAATCAGTAAAAAGGATAATTAGAACAAGTATCAGCAGGACTGGAAGCCTCGATAACGACAAGGTATTATTGGCCATGATACAATACTTGAACACGGCTCAATTGGCAACTGGGAGACAGTTATGGGATGGTTTACCGACTGCAAAACTCAACTATATGATAGACAAACACTGGAGAAAGCGGCAGCGAGAGGGGGCTAATGGCTTTACAGCCAGGCACGCACATTAGGGTTCAGAACCAGATGACCAAGGCCTGGGACAGAGTGGGGATCATAGTCGAGCAACGACCTCATAGACAGTACATCGTGAGACTAGATGGTAGTGGGCATCCGTCCATAAGGAACAGAAGACACCTCAAGGTCACTGAACTGCCCGTCAATGAGGCAAGAGGAGCCACTCCTACCCACGACGAAGTGGGTCATGACCCTAAGTTTCCTCCGTCAGTGCCAGAGGTACGGCCTCCATGGAAGAGAGAGGCAACTGTCTGGGTGAACGATTATGTATAATTATTTCTACTTCGATTCTGCTTTTATAAAATGAAAGCAACTTGTTTTATCTTACTGCACTTAGACGTGCATCGATTTATATTTACTAAATCATATTTTGTATGAAATTTTGAGTTATGCTGGTGTTGCATTCACGACTCAATTTTATTACACATCTTGCAATGCTGACTCTCATCTTAATGTTACCATTAGTTATTACGATTATGATTAACTTGATATGTCTGATGTTTTTCTTTAAGAGAGTATAGCATTTAGTTTGTCATATCTGCTTTTGATATTGTCATTTATAAGTTTTAAAAATATTACCCTCGTAATATTTTGGGAGGTAGATGTAAGATGTAAGATGAGGCTACTTGCAGCGCCTAAGCACCGCCCACATAAGTGACGTCACTGTCCATATCACGGGCTATCTGTATTGCCTTCCACTGTGTATCAGTTGCAATGAAGATACAAAACCACGCTGACTATCATTTCCTGATCCTGCCTAGTTTAAGAACCAATAGAAAGCTACAACCTTAGGCTGAAAAGCAAGATGCTATAAGCCAATGGCTACAGCAGGTAAAATTGCGCGGTGAGATTCTCAAGTATCTATTCTAAGTCTTACTAAACTGTTGTAACCTGACTTTAATGTATCATCATTTAATCTAAGTATGTAAGACTGTTCATTACTCAGAACCAAAACCTGGTGTTTGCTATCCCAAATATCATCAACTGGAACATTAACTGGTTTCCACTTCTCAACAATACAGCATTGTTGGTGTACTAACAAAAGAGCTCCGTGAATATATCACTTTCATAAAAAAGTCTTGCAAATAAACTAGATAAAGCAGGGTCATTGTTTTAATCCCTAAGATTTAGCCTAAGAAATATCTGTGATTCAACATCATTAGGTTCAGTGGAATTAGTATGTGACGCAGACAAATCAATATCGGTACGGATGTCATAAGAAACAAACCAGAGATTTTTTGTTCAATAAAATATATACCTTGATAAATATCGAGCTTATTATTAACAATTAAATTAACCTTAATATTACTACCTGTATGATCATTAGCAATAGCAAAGTAATACACTAAAAAGCTAATGTTGGCCAAAAAAAAAAGAAAAAAAAAGTGTTTACTCAAAACAAAATACGACTTCAATAGTACATTCGTGACATTAAACGATTAATCAGAAATCTGCAAAGTATTTGCCAACAAAGGCACTGGGAAGCACCTGTGTCTTTCAATACCTTACTATGGCTGCATTATATAAATTGCAAGCAAAACAATGACGATTAAATTGTTTAAAATTCCCTATTTCAGTCGAAAGGGGAACCTGAAATGGTTGCATGCGCATAAATATTAACTTTGGGCAAATCATTGCAATTAGGAGTACAAAATGGTTCCATAAAACCACTGTGACCTTGTGTTCTTTGCTGTAACTTGAAACAATACCTGCATTAGGGTCAATAAAGAACTGAAAGAGATCTTTTATGGACATTACTTTCTCTCTCTCTCTCTCTCTCTCTCTCTCTCTCTCTCTCTCTCTCTCTCTCTCTCTCTCTCTCTCTCTCTCTCTCTCTCTCGTAATAAGTACCTGACAATCGATGTCCGGTTAGAAAAGAAAAATCATGGAAGTGGGGTGCGTTATTAATCGAGTTAGCGTCTTTTACGTAGAAAAAAAAAAAAAAAAAAAAAAAAAAAAAAAAAAAAAAAAAAAAAAAAAAAAAAAAATTGATGAATGCATCTTTTTCCTTCTATTAGATTTTTTTTTCTTTTTTTTCTGACAATTATGAATATTTTACGATAAGCCCCAGGGACAACCGAATAAACTTTAAGATCAAATCTTCAATAAAATACAAGTCAGAGGGCTGACTAACCGATAGTTGTGAATAGTTTCCCATGCCCTATTATAGGTGATAGGGTTTGCTAAAGCATGCACCAGAATCCCTTAGACGTCTTTAGATTTCCTGTGGAGATTATTATTATTATTATTATTATTATTATTATTATTATTATTATTATTATTATTATTATTATTATTATTATTATTATTATTATTAGCCAAGCTACAAACCTAGTAGGAAAAGAATGATGATATAATCAAAAGCGCGCCAAAAGAGAAATATAGCCTATTGAACGAAGGACACAAAGAAATAAACGATATAAGAAGTAATAAAAAATTTTGAATGGAATAATTTCTAAAAATATTAACACCATAAAAATCGATAACTCATATATCAACTTTAAAAACTTAAGTCAGCCTGTTCAACATAAAAATATTTGATATGAGTTTGAAGTTTTTAAGTTCTACTGATTCAACTACCAGATTAGGAAGATCATTTCACAACTGTAATAAAACTTCTAGAATACTGTGTAGTATTGAGACTCATGTTGGAGAAGGCCTGATTATTAAAATTAACTGCATGTCTAGCATCACAAACTGGATGGAACTGTCAAGGAAGATCTGAATGTAAAGGATGGTCATAGTTAAGAAAAATCTTATGCAACATGCCTAATGAACTAATTAAATGAGGGTGCCAAAGATTAATATCTACATCAGGAATAGGAAATTTAATAGAACGTAAGCTCCCGTCCAACAAATTAAGATGAGAATAAGCAGCTGAAGACCACACAAAAGAACAATACGCGAAATTAGGTAAAATGAAAGAATCAAAACATTTATTGAAAATAGATTGATCCCCAACAAGCCAATTTTTTGTGCAATTGAATAAGACACATACCTAATGTGTTTCTCAAAAGTAGATTTACTGTCGAGAATCACACCTGAAATTTTAAGAGTCATACAAATTTCAAAATTATTATTATTATTATTATTATTATTATTATTATTATTATTATTATTATTATTATTATTATTATTATTATTATTATTTTGTAGAATAATCGTATTCATTTAAAATCTGGACTGATAGACATCTGACCAAGAGAGATTAGGTGTAGATAAATGACGATTTTCTTGGGGAGTGTGTGTCCTTAGCTGTTTTGTAGTTTCCTCGTGTCTTTTTTTTTTTTTTTTTTTTTTTTTTTTTTTTTGTGTTAGATTCCCAGGGGAATACTTGTCTATGACATTTCAAGACGAAGAGGATCAATCTAAATTAAAACTTTTATCGCTTAACCAAATATATATACATTCTACATTACAAAATTAATATATACATACTCGACACACTACAGCATGAAAACTGCAAAATTCACTCGATATAAAAATAAGGCAATAACATACACAACTACCGCTTTAAATATTTATATTGTCAAATTTTTCGTTGTTAGTAACAAACTGACTTAGAGAGTGAGGAGCATTTCTTGGTCTTTTCTTTGGCATCCTTTGGCTTCTGTCTGCTGCTATCTTACGCTTTTTCAACTCACTGTTCCAAGTATCTTTGAGGTTACGACCCAAACAGTAGTAATTTTCTGTTTTATTAACGCACTCCTAGCTGATAATTTATTATTATTATTATTATTATTATTATTATTATTATTATTATTATTATTATTATTATTATTACTATTATTATTACTATCATTTTTATTATTATTATTATTATTATTAGCTAAGCTAGAACCCTAGGTGGAAAAGCACGATGCAATAAACCAACGGCTCCAACAGGGACAAATAGCCAAGTGAGGAAAGGAAATAGATAAACTACAAGACAAGTAATGAGCAATTACAATGAAATATTTCATTACAGTATCAACATTGAACAAAATCTTCCATATACAAACTACAGAATAGTGTCACTGAGTGCACCCTATAGCAAGGGATTTTTAGAAGAGCTGCTTACTATAGCTAAAGAGTTTCTTCTACTCTTACCAAGGGAAAAATAGCCACTGAACAATTACATTGCAACAGTTATACCCTTGAACGAAAAAGAATTGTTTGGTAATCTCAGTGTTGAAAGGTGTATAAGGACAGATGAAGATATGGAAAATAGATCAGACTAATCGTAGAATGTGTAAGCCGTAACTAGAGCGAGGGATCCAATGTATTACTGTCTTGCCAGTCAAAAAAAAAAATAATAATAATAATTTTGGCGGTAGTGTGAGAAATGAACACGTAAAATTGACAGACTTTTAAAACGCTGATTTCTAAACATGGTTAAACAGGTGCAACAACGAAGGAATAGATATAAAAGTAATGATGATGATTTGTTGTGGAAATTACGTAAGCTACATACATTAATTGACTCTGAAAATGTAAAGAACATTGTTGTTAACACAAACATGTTTGGAAAATTAAGCTATTTAAGTAACATTTAGTTTTATAACCTTCAGGGAAAATATTTATATATATATATATATATATATATATATATATATATATATATATATATATATATATATATATATATATATATATATATATATATATATATATATATATATATATATATATATATATATATATATATATATATATATATATATATATATATATATATATATATATATATGTATATATATATATATATATATATATATATATATATATATATATATATATATATATATATATATATATATATATATGTATGTATATATATATACATATATATATATATATATATATATATATATATATATATATATATATATATATATATATATATATATATATATATATATATATGTAGGTGTAATCATCATTATTATTATTATTGTTATTATTATTATTATCATTATTATTATTATTAAGCCGTCTCTAAACATTTCAGTTCCTTATAAATGAAGTTACGAATCATATCTTTAATTAGGTAGTTACCCATCAAATCTTAACGTCGCCGTAATAAAGGAGTTACCCTATAAATCTGTTTTCTGTTCATGAATTCCCACACTAATCTGCACTCCTGTTTGGGAATAAGAATTTCGCTGCCCGGGGACCAACTATCAGGGGACGAAAATCTTGGTCATAAATATAACCCTCTTGATAAGCGGACTTTAATCCCATAGCATGATTAGAATCGCAAGCTTCATCAAATATGGGCTAAAGGCTATAAGTGCCAGGGTTAAAAGAATACTTTTAACCCTGATAAGTGCAAGGCTTGAGTTCCAGCATCATCTGAAAAGACGATCACTAGAATGTCAGCTGGGCAAGCATGAAATCCCACTGTAAGTGCCCAACCACAACAGTATCTTTCCTAGTAAACATTTCAAACTCCCAGTCCAAGGCAGGGGTTAAACTGATGCCATGTTAATGATAGGCGGAAGCGTTACCACTAAACTAACCAGGGCTTCTGGTGGTATAGGTCATATAATTCTGTGAAGCCTTGGGAAAAATCATTCATGTACTTTGAAATTAATCTGGAAATTCTCATTCCAAAATATCTTAGTTTTTACTTATTGTCAGTCAATCTCCTAATTTTTGAATATATACAAATTTTGATTTTTCACCTCGAAAGCACATTGTCACCATATAAAAGCTAGCAGCTAACACATCTTTTTTTTTCTTTTTTTAATATTCTTCAAAGTTGTACTTCAAATATAATCTACACGCACATACAATGTAATGCTACTGTTTTTTGTTTTGTTTTTATATCTACCTTTGTTCAGCACTGATAGTATATATACCTGATTAAGCTGCTCGCAACTGATTGTAAATTAGTTCGATTTTTTATATAAATTTTACTTGCATTCACCTTGCTTCGCTGTTAAGTACATTGCAATATTGGAAACGTAGGCGTTAGGTACTAACAACAGTATGAAATATTCGTTGGAAAGCTTAATTTTTTTTTTTTTTCATCAGTGTCTGGGAAAGCTGGAATAAAAAATAATAATAACATTAAGGCATATCCTTACTAACGAACATGTTAGGGAGATTGAGGATTGATGACGTCAAAAGCGGGAAAACCACATTCAAGGTTCGGGTAACAAATAGTGTTACCAGATGGATTATAGCCCACAATCTCTACTCGTTTAGTAGGCAAATGGAACGCACTTGACACCAAGAATTATAATATAATAACTCCCTAAGGATAATAATTACTAGGAAGTACTAAAATCGAAGAGAAGAGTGCATTCAGGCCAAGATATTCTATAGAATATCTTTAGCAACCATTCAAAATACGTAATTATTTCTGTCAATCTTATTTATAAATTTTGCTGACTGATATAAACACAAAAACTATGTTTTTTACAGTTTCTGGAACCCATATCCTAACGAAGTGGTATATTCACATTCATTTTGATAGGAATTTACAAAGATTACTCATAATATGATTAACAAAAATTCAATAGAGATGAGAACATAAGCAAACATCTCTACTAATAATGAGAAAAATAAACCAATTCTTCAAACTAATAAAGAAGTTGGCAATAGAAGAAATTGCTTGAGAATCCTGAATTATGAGTAGGATTTGAGAGAGAGAGAGAGAGAGAGAGAGAGAGAGAGAGAGAGAGAGAGAGAGAGAGAGAGAGAGAGAGAGAGAGAGAGAGAGAGAGAGAATTTTAGTACGAAAATAGAGCAAATTCTTGTGAATTCGCCTCTAATTGAATGAATTTTATTGAGTAGTAATCATTCAGAAACTTTTCATGTACTATCAACGCTTATGTAATATCTTGATACAATGTCACCATCACTGCGGAAAGAAAAGGTCAACAAAGCCCTATAATTTTTGGCTATTAACATCATCCGTTCCAGCCCCTGACCTACTTGAGTTTATTGAGGTTTTTTGTACAATCTCACTCATAGGCAGCGGTCTGTTTATGATTGCCAGTCGTTTAGTCGCTTCTAAAGTCACTCTCGAGCCTCCCCCTCCCTCCCACAATCCTCCAAGCCTGTGGGTCGGCGTTACCGGATCTGGTATCACTGTTTACCCTTTGGGCATGCCCGTTAGCGTTGACATGCCTTCGCAGTATATGAGTATGTATGAAACTCCGGCTATACAAAGTACTGCTAGTGAAACTTCTACTGGGGTGACCAAGAAGTCGATGTCTTCTAATATATAATGTGTTATTTACTTTTATTTTTTAAATACTCTAAATCAATTTAATCTAATTTTCTAACTATTTCAGTATATTCTGTAAGCTTAACTTTTGTCCTCAAAACACTAAAACTTTGTTATACTTCTAAAACTAGAGCAAATAAAAAATAAGAGGAAATGTCTTCAGAACTTTATTCTAATCAAGTAAATATGATGATAGAAAAATAATCAAATGTAATTGAGGCAAACATATTTTACAAAATTATCCTTTAGGAAATATATTAAAAGATATCTCCATATTCGGAAGAAATGACACTATTGAATTTGGACAAAACTTCAAATATATTCAAATTGACTATATTAACGTGTTTTGTGGTGGGATGTCACAAGAACAAACCCCACACCCTTTAATCACTAACAGACAAATTGTCCCACAACACAAACTTTCCCTTTACGTTATCAACTGGATTCTTGGGCAGAAGGGAAATAAAAACTAACCTTAACCTTAACACTATATTCTTAAAACTAAACACAACCAAAGTTATTACTATACCTAAAACTAAAGATATCATACAGACATCACAAAAAACTTAACATACAAAATAAATAAAAAAAAACCGCATTCATATAAACCAAAAGAAAAAATATCGAAACTTAAAACTAAGATGCACCACAACCAAATATGTTTATAATTGTATCTTTATTAACACGGAAACTGTCTCCGCACACAAACCAATCAGTCCTTCTCGGCACAGCCACCAATCTATGGCAAACAGTCATCATCATTATCATAATAACCAAGAAGAATTTATCGCAGCAGGGTCCTTGATTAAAAATTCTTTAATAGCCATCCATTCCAAAAATCATACGTTCCCGGTCGTTATCCTTACTTGTTACTTGTTTACTTGTTTTGGGTTTAAATTCAACTCTCTACTAAAGTCGAGTGAACTACTTCTCGGGCGGGTCCATATCAGTCATCTAACGAAACATTTTCTTTATAACTATTTATATATTCGGATGGCAAACAAAGTCCAGGCCAAAATAAACCTTAAGAGGAGGAATTACGGCCTGTCAATGGAAAAAAAAATACGAACACTCCTAGTTAACTAAACAATCACACAATGATCAAAGATAAATAGTAAACTGTTCAGAATCACCTCTAGCAAAGATAATAAATTGTACTTACTGCTGAAATATATAATCACTTCCAACTGGTTAAAACAATAATAATAAACCAGCATTCAATGGACACACAGAACTGGCGCTTGCTGCAGTCAAATAAAAAATAATCATTCACCCCAAACATGCAACACTCTCCCAACCTAGCTAAAAAACAAAAACAAACACACAACCTAATTTACACCAACAGTCTTTCTCACAACAAACAATCGATACAATAAATACCTCTCTCTCTCTCTCTCTCTCTCTCTCTCTCTCTCTCTCTCTCTCTCTCTCTCTCTCTCTCTCTCTCTCTCTCTCTCTCTCTCAGGAATTGGCAAAAAAAAGAAATAAATAGATAAATAAAAAAAAAAATGATCCTCCACATTCCTCCCCCCTTACTTTGCCAAATCCGTCTTACACTTACACAGCACTTACCTGAATTTTTTCATAACCCAGTCGCAGTCGGGAACAGGACCTCTGCTTCGAGTAACTGGCCCTGCATATACTCTCTCATTCACTTCTTCCATATCGCTATCATTCATTGTCCTATTCCAATTCCCATCTATACTCCTATCATCTAATATATCATGCACCATCCCATCATCCCCACTATCATCGGGCCCTAAAATTTCACTGATTTTCGTCAACAATTCATCCATTTCATCCATTTCATCCAAACCATTTTCTACTTTAATGAAAGATTCATTCATACTACTTATCATTCTCCTATCTTTCATTCCCACATCAGTCATACTTTCTTTTACATCATCTAGGAAAAACCACACACACTATAGGTATCATGCATACTCAGCCATGATTCATCTGTATTAACACATTTATCTTCCATACTTACCTGTACATCCACACCCTTGTCATGCCTATTCTTTTTCCTCCCATACTCGACTAACACCAATTGCTTATATTATAATCCTAATGTCTCACACATACTGGGTTCATACTTATTCATTTTCAGCCATTTATTCATCCCATTCTCCTGAATATATCCTGGTACTTCCTTCCATTTACGCAACTGGTTGTGGTGTGGCCTAACTTTTTCCACACTACCATCCACACATACTTTACCCAAAACATAACTCAACCCACTAGAACCAACATATAATTGAAGTTGAATAAACCTGCTTAATACAGCATTCTCTTAACATCTCCTCAAACACCCATCCAACAAACTCAGGTCCATTATCACTTAACATTTTCGCAGGCTTATACACACACATCGACAACATCACTTGACTTAACATTCTCGCTACTGTTTTGCTCCTTTTATTTTTTATAGCCACTGCATATGTAAACTTACTCATGTGATCTAGCATAATAATCATACTCACGTGTCCCGTCACAGTACCAGGCAACGAAACACAATCAATCGCAAACATCTCAAATGGTTCTTTCATACGTAACCTCAAAACAGGCAGACTTGCATGCACGCTTTGATACTAACCCTTCTGACAATCCTCACAAGTAGTCGCTACATCCCTACAAATTTGACTCAACCTAGGTGTAAACAATTTCTCTCGCATGCACTCCCACAATTTATTCTTACCCATATGCCCATACCTGTCAAGCAGTAACATACACATACTTATAGCTGCATGCATTGGAAATACAGGAACATATATATCTTCATCCCTTCCCCTATGCCAAAAATACACAATATTCTCACAAACAATAAATCTTTTAACAACTAGGTATATACGGAGTTGAATACACATGCTTAATACCCCATTCTCTTAACATCTCAAACACCCATCCAACAAACTCAGATCCATTATCACTTGACATTTTCGCAGGCTTACACATACCCATCGGCAACATCATTTGACTTAACATTCTCGCAACAGTTTCGCTCCTTTTATTCTTTATAGGCACTACATACGTAAACTTACTCATGTGATCTACCATAATAATCATTCTCACATGTCCCCTTGCAGTCCCAGGCAACGAAACACAATCAATCGCAAACATCTCAAATGGTTCTTTCATACGTAACCTAAAAACAGGCGGACTTGCATGCATGCTTTGACACTTCCCCTTCTGACAATCATCACAAGTAATTGCTACATCCCTACAAATTTGACTCAACCCAGGCGTAAACAATTTCTCTCGCATGCACTCCCACAATTTATTCTTCCCCATATACCCATACCTGTCATGCACTAACATACACATACTTACAGCTGCATGCATTGGAAATACAGGAACATATATATCTTAATCCATTCACCAATGCAAAAAATACACGATATTCTTACAAACAATAAATCTTTCAACATCTTTCTTATACACTAACAAATCAGACAGCCATTATTCTACCCTATTACCATTCAAAATACATTCACGTAACCTATTAATTTCCCAACATTCATCTTGCATATCTTCCACCTCTTCTTTTGTCAACAAATTACCTTCAATCTTCGTAATATCAATCATGGCAACAAAATTCGCCATAAATATGCTATTATCCTCAATTACTATTAACTTAGAACCCTTCTTCAAAAGCAAACCCTCACCGATATCGACTGACATCATGCAACCTTAAAAAATTGATTCCTATAAAACAAAACAAAAAACTAGGCGTTTCATTCTCCCCCATTACAATGAAATTATATTCAACTTCCATACTCCCTAGTTTCACCTTAAACCTCACCTCTTCCCAAACAAGTATACTTCCCTGACCTATCCCATGAATTCTCACACTCGTACACTGCCTTTTCACTTCCCAATTGTACCTCTTAATTTCATTAGTAACCGATGCATTTACCAATGACAGTTACACCCCCATATCAATTTAGCAACAATATTCATTCTCCTTTATATTCACATATGTCATTATTCTTCCTTTTACACCATGTATGCATACATTTACTCTCCTAATAATTCTGTCACTCACTTCGCCAGTATGTTCATCGTCATATTCACTGTTCTCCATACTCCTATATCTTGCTTTAAAGTCACTCTCACCATTATCCTTCTCATTCAACAATTTGCAATATTCCTTATTACATTGAGACCTCAAAATGTGTTCCCAATCATTCTCCTTATATGCCCTATATTCCATCTGTCGATTATATCCAAAATACAAATACACAGTTACACCATACAACATACTTACCACCATTAATATCTTTGATAATACTTTCCCTTCAAGTACACTATTCTCTTCCATATATACCCATTCTTTCGATACTTCATTCAACACCCTTCTTTTAAGTTCATTTACGCTACCTGGTATTTCTCTATCTAATCCCGTCTGTATTAACTCACTCAACCCTCTTAAGATGCATTTATATAACATATCTTTCCCTTCCAACCTTTGTTCCACAGCTAAACCTTCAGGCAACCTTTAGGAATTATGATCACTGTCATTATCTTCCATCTTACCATGCATTCTCAACATCGCATCTGCTATCACATTTTTACTTCCCAGTACATATTCTAACCTAAAATCAAATTCATTGAAATCCTCTATTGTCCTAGCAAGCCTTGCATTCACACACTCTTTTTTAATCATATGCACTAGGGGCTGAAGGTCAGTACGCATAATAAATTTTACACCATACAAAAATACTTTCAATTCTTTCACACAAAACCTTATTGCAGCAAATTCCCTGCCAATCATCGAATACTTCCTCTCAGCTTTATTAAACGCTTTACTAACATATGCTATTACTCTCAACTGCTCTTTTCCATTTGCTTCTTATATTTGAACTTAACAACCACCCATACTAACCCCACTTGCATCCGTATACAACTCTAGCATATTCACATTCTCACTATAGTCTGGAAATGACAAAGTGACGTCTTTCGCGGCCTCTTCTTTTAACCTTTCAAACGCTTTTATCATTGGATCATCCATTTCAACTTCGTACCCGTCCATTCATTCAGAAGCTTCCC
Source organism: Palaemon carinicauda (assembly GCF_036898095.1). Lineage (NCBI taxonomy): Eukaryota > Metazoa > Arthropoda > Malacostraca > Decapoda > Palaemonidae > Palaemon > Palaemon carinicauda. The sequence goes on from NC_090736.1 coordinate 103,864,236, forward strand.
TATGCCCGAAAAATCTTTAACAAATTTGTGACTAAACTCAACCAAACCAAGAAAACCTTGCAACTCGCGCACAGTCCGGGGACGTGGAAATTCTCTCACCTTATTAACAAACTTATCACTCCTCCTTATACCTGATTCACTAACCACATGCCCAAGAAATTCCACCTCCCTGGCCAACCACGCACACTTCTTAAGCTTAACTTTCACACCTACTTCTATTAACCATCTCAACACTGCCTCAAGCAACTGCAATGTTCCTCAAGTCTCACTCGCTATCAAAATGTCATCTATAAACACAGTTACCTTCTGTCGATCAAACCCAGCTAAAGCAACATTCACCGCCCTTTGGAGGGCAGCAGGCGCATCAGCAAGACCAAAACTCAATCTTTTAAATTAGAAATGACAGCTGCTACTCGAGAATAGGATAATGGGCTTGCTCCCCTCTGCCAGAGGCATCTGGTAATAGCCCAGAACTAAATCTAATTTGGTAAAAACTTTCATTCCATGCATCTTATAAACACAATCAGACACCACATTCATAGGAAAACGTTCTGTAACAGTTACTTCATTCACCTTCCCATAATCAATACACATATGTAAATTTCCGTCAGGCTTCTGTACAGGGACAATAGGGCTATTCTAGGCACTCTCACTCCTTTCTATTACACCCATACGCTCTAATTCCCGACACTGCTCCTCTATCTCTCTGACGATAGGCAGAAAAAAATGCCTGGGACACTGATATATGGGGGTATCATTACAGAATTATTCTAAATTCCGATAGCTTTGACCCCCAAAAATCCTCGTCACGAAGACTTGTAACTCTCCGCTTATTACACAACATTTTAAACAATCGTTCTCTTTCGACCTCACCTATACTCTCATCTAATCTAATTTTTTCTTTCAATGTATTGTACTCCCAATTGTCCTCATTCTTTACTTCACCAGTCAGTACCTGTCTTGCCGTAACATATCTTTCATCCTCTTCATTGATCAGTGTATACATACATCCCATGCAATCGCCCTCACGTATACCATGTACTCTCTTCCTCCTAACACTCGGCAACAAATTTACATACACCTGGGGTTCCTGCATAATCATAACACCATCATGTATATACACACTCGTTTTCACCAAATTACCTCCTTCCATCCCTTGCACTACATATTCATCCTTGTCATTTTTGGAAATTCCAAGCCTACTCGGCCAGGCCACTTTTACACTAATAGCCTCACCTTTCCTACCTGATAACTTTACACTTTCCCTTGCTACCAATGGCACCCCATTCCACACCTTCGTACTCACTCTACCATCTTTCTTTAAATATAATTCCCCAATAATATTACTCTTAATTTTATTCTTTATCATATTCACACTTGGATGTACAATCATACCACATTTTTTACAAAAAATTATACACAAGCAATACATCATATTTCTCATTCGTTCCTTCAACCACGTAAAAATCAATATCATCCCCCAATCATAACCTTTTCATGCATCTTGCCTAACACAGGCATACTCAAATTACCAATGCCTTTCACTTCGCCCTTACATCCCTTAAACTCACAACCATCCTTTACTTTATCATATGCGCTCATAAACATTTAATTAACAGCACAACCAGTTTCAATCAAACCAAGCAACTCTACGCCATTAAAAGTCAATTTCACACTCATGCAATCATACCTACTTTTTCCCATCACATCTTCATGTAATAAATCCTCACGAACATGCATCACATTCCCTCCCCACACACACGAGGACTCACCCAGCTGAACCCTCTGATTACTTAGTTTCCCAAACATCCTAGCTGACTTAATCCCTTCTTCCTACAAACCTTAACTATATGTCCATGTACACCACATTCAGTACACTTCGCCCGCTGTTCCATACCCATCCTCGCATAATACCCATCCTTACCACAATTGCCGCAAATTACATTCGTACAATTACTCCTACATCCACTCGCTATTAGACCAGTCATACCACACCGGAAACACAACCACTTTCTCTTTCTTACACTCACTAATACGATGTCCCATCTCTTCACACCCGAAACATGCTCCTATCGCCCATCTAGACTCATTCTTTTTATGCCCTACTTTCCCACACCTATAATAGTTCTCTTCACGGACACAACTACCTGAACTACCTCGCTGCGCACTAGCACTCCTATCCCTCCAAACCTGATTCGCTTTCCTAAACCCTTCATTTGTCCTTATAGGTATTCCCACATTACTTGCCCTAACACTCCTCTCTACTACACTATCAGCTACCCTCATCAGCCCTCTCATAACAGCATCTCTAAAAAAACAGATTTTGGCACACTTTCCTCTTTTCCAGTTCTTACACTCACAGATTTACTTTTTTTCATACACCTATCTAACTCGTAATCCTCAACTACCTATAAAATATCATCCCATGTCAGTCTTTCTTTCGTCCACCTACTTTTCTCCTCATGTTTCAAATTAATATAATCAGTAACATTCTCAGGTATAGAAGCCCAAAAACTTCTTCACTGATTCCTTAATCTCATTTATGCCTTCAACCCCATACTTCTTCCTAGCTAACGTTTCGGACCTACATATATACATTGATATTGCTTCTCCTACATTCATCCGTGCCTCATCAAAATCATACTTAAGCTTATATCTAACACCCCCTTTCATACGCTTTACCTGTTCAATTATTTTCTTTTTCACACTTCCATAATCAACATCCCCTACACTCATTATCACACCATACATCCTCAACAAATACCGTGTCAAACATTCTCTTAACTCTGTAGCCCAAACTCGCCTACTGCCACCATACTTAGCCTGACAGAATCTTCCATACTCCCTAAAAAAGTCATACACATCCCTACTGCTATGTTAATTAAACCTTTCACACCTCGGTACCTCTCTTATAAACTCTGTCTTACAAACTTCAACTGCCTACTCCCTTGTTGCCTTCTTCCTCATTTGAATATAATGAATCCACTTCAAAACACTTAAATTCCTACCCTTAAGCATTCCCTTCTTACCCTTTTTCTTATTTACCACTTTCACCAATTCATGATCATCCTTACTCTCATCCTGACCTTTCTTCTTTTCCCTCTTCATATTACTTTTACCTTTCTTCTCATTATTCCTATCACATTTCTGTTCATCTTTACTATGCATAATTCTTTTATCTTCAATCTCACTATCACTACCTTCCCCATTATCACTTTAACCTTCTCTCCCACTATCAACCCATTACCTGAAGCAGAAGCCACTCATCCGACTGCACCTTCACCCATGAAAGTTTCCATCATTCCCATTAC
>NC_090736.1:103877546-103880046 GCF_036898095.1 Palaemon carinicauda
GGTCAGGCGATAGTGATTTCCATTTACCCGATTTCTAGGAGACTATAGACTATTTGTGTCGTTTCCAGGATTTATATTGAAATTATAAAATGAGTATGGATTGCCCCCAACACCATTCATATCCGATTCCTATAGACCCTTTATTTTCTTTCATTTTCCCTCATTCAGGGGTCGTCAAAGCAGATCATCTGTCTCCATCTACTCTTGATCCCAGAATCCTCCTCTGTCACGAGAACTGCCCTCATATCTTTTTCTTAATGGATTAAAAAATCTCTTTTTAGGCTTTCTCTACCCCTCTACCATGTGTTTGATATTCCTTTGTCACATACCACACTTGATAATCTTCTGGAGTTTCACCCAGCATTAATTCTCCTCCCGACCTCCCCATTACAGCTACCATCACTTTGTTAATTTTGCTCCTGAACATTAAACCATTCGGTTGTGCCTAAAGCGCACCACAGTGCCGTTTTAATATTTTCATATATATTCCGTGTGACCTTCATATTATTATCATTAACTTAATTATAAGCTAAAATGCAAGTCTAGGTAGGAAAGCATGATGCTGAAAGCCCAATTGGTCCAATAGAAAAAAAATAGCCCAGTTAGAAAAGGAAATAAGGAAATATATGAAATAAATTAGAAGCATTGAATAATCAGTTCAAAATATATTAACACGAGGGACAAAGTTAAAAAAGATATGCCATGTTTGAAATAAGAAGCAAGACTTATAACAACATTTTCAACATGAAAACATTCGCTGGAAGTTTGAAATGCTGAATTTCCACTGAGTCAATAGCCATATTAGGAGGGTCTTTCCACAAATTTAACATAGTTTGAATATAACTTTTACAATACTGTTGAGAATTGAGAGCTATGCTGGAAAAAATCATGACTGTTAGAGTTTAGTGCATACCTAACACTTCGTAAAGAATTGTGCAGTCTAGGGAAATGTAAGTGCAAAGGATGGAAAAAATCAGGATTTTTTTTTTAATTCAACCCACATGAAGAACTTGCTAAGGTATAAGAAATTTAATTAGTTATTCTCTAAGAAATTAGGATGAGATTCCGCAGCTGAAGTACACGCTGGAGAATATTTCTTGAATCTTGCAGAATGAAAGGAATGTTTTTTTTTTTTTTTTTTTTTTTTTTTTCAAAGAATAGATTGATCACCAACTATTATAAAAAAAAACTCAATGAGCCTTTTTTTTGGCTATTGATTAAGAAACACTGAATGTTTCTCAAAAGTTAAATTGCAACCTAGATTTTCACCTAAAATTTAAAAGCAGTATTAAAAAAAAATAAATAAAAAAAAAAAAAAAAACATTAGCAAAGTAAAGAGCAGGATTTTGAAGAGCCACTGTCCATAACCTTCTTATAATCATAATTTAAGTTTTAGTGGTGTTCAGCTGCTTACCCAATAATTTCCTTAATGCCCTAATCTCAGGTAGATATCTATTATGGGAATTAACAAACCCAAATCACAATTAAGAAAATGGATTTGAGGCAGAATGAGTAGTATCATCTGCGTATGCAACGAGCTTGTTTTCCAGGCCAATCCACCTATTTTGTTTATCTAGTATGGAAAATAATGGACCAAGCAACCAACACTATCATGAGAAATGTAAGATATCAAATCAAAATTTTCACTATAGTGTCAATCAACAACTAGTATTTGCAATCTATAACTTAAAAATTCAATTATAATGCTAAGAAAAGGCAGACCTACTCCTAAATGTTTGAGTTTGATAAACACGGTCAGAGGAAACACTTCCTGACCACAATCAAGGAATTTATGTAGTTTTGAAGATTGTAACAAGACACCACATGCTTCAAAGCCTTTGCAAAAGTTAAATTGTATAATAATAAACAGGTGATTATCTTCATTATTTCTATTTAGATGTTTTGCCAGAAGGCATTACAAAAATCTGGGTAATATGGAAGTTATGGAGATAAAGCGATTATCAGTAGGGCTAGAATTAGCACTAATGCATTTCCTATTGGACTTAATTTCAATTCTTCAACAAGTGTGAACAACACCTTTTCACACTAAATCTCGAAGAATAACATATATATTTAGAGGTGATAAATCAGCAGTATTAAAAAAAAAACAAGGTACCTTTCAGGTCTACACCTCCATAAGCATCAGAATACATCGAGAGTGTTTTAAGTTTAAGAGACCAAAAGGCTGAACCAGTTAGTTTAGCCTCAGGAAAAAAATAAGATTGAAAACAATCTTCTTACCGTCAACCACTTCAGTAAAAAAAAATTTCCCTTTACTTTTTTATAGCGATTAATATAGTCTTCTGGTTTAAACAAAGGAAAGAACTGTTAAATCTCCAACAATGAGTTAAGATTGGTAGGTAGCCCAACAATTATGTTTCTCAGTTGTTTCTCAGAGAAACAGTTTTTAGGTGCGTAAGGTATAGTTATTCCAAGTCAAATCCGATCTGTCATTCTTCCAAATATGATTGGCTTCCTGCTTCCTCAAATAAACATGTAC
>NC_090736.1:103887546-103942546 GCF_036898095.1 Palaemon carinicauda
TATATGGTCACAGTCGTTTAACGTGAATAAATACTTTTTGTATTGTGACTGGATTGCAGGTAACTAGATCATGTTTGTATTTAAATCTGTTCCATACGAAATCGGATAATGTGAGCTTATGTTTGCATTATTTGCGTATTCTCATTCTTTCTACAGTAGCATAAAATACTAGCAATTGTATTAAAAACCAAAAGAGGTTTGTGATCAAGAAAGCCAGGTGTATTAACTGTTCGTCTCACATTCTATGAAATATCAAGAGTGTAAAACAATTTCGTCGATATATTTCCATCAAGTAATGGTGAAAATCTCACACATTTCCTATAGAGAGCTGAGTTTTTACTTACTTCCATGCATTTGATTATTGAAATTCGATGCTTGTAACAAATGTTGACTTTTACACCGACGATATTTCGATACTCAAAGAAAACATTTTCCAGATTGTTCCCTCTCGTTTCTATGAAACATGCTCGTTGCCTGTAAGGTGATGCAGGTTCCTTTTAATCAATTTTACCTTCTTTATATAGACCTGGGGTTGTTAAATTCATTAGCATAGATGTAGCCAAAAATTTTGCATGAAGTTGATCTCTAACAAACTCAAAATAAAATTTTATATCGAGGACAGTGGCTAATCACATATATATATATATATATATATATATATATATATATATATATATATATATATATATATATATATATATATATATATATATATATATATATGCCTCTTTAAGTTTTCTTTAATAAGATATAACTCATTTAAAACACAAAGCTACTCATCATTGTGTATTTACTTTTGAAAAACAAATTCGAATTTTCGTTTCTTCGCTACTTGTTAAAAATTACGCTCATTGAAAAGAATTTAGGATTTGTCGTGATCAGTCTTTGTTGACGAAAGATTTTAATTATTTAATTCTATCTTTATTGGAATAGGATTCTGTCTGATCTTCATCTGCTAACTTTTATCTTATTTTCTTCGATAGAAACTTTCAGTCTATTGAACATTCTTGATCTTGATAATATTTTCTGCACTATCTCTCTTTTAGTTTTTCATTCATGTTGCATTATAAGTATTTGTTTCTAATTATTCGTATCCCTTGCATATAGATCTTAGTAGACTTTATATATATATATATATATATATATATATATATATATATATATATATATATATATATATATATATATATATATATATATATATATATATATATATATATATATATATATATATATATATATATATATATATATATATATATATATATATATATATATATATATATATATATATATATATATATATATATATATATATATATATATATATATATATATATATATATATATATATATATATATATATATATATGTATATATATATATATATATATATATATATATATATATATATATATATATATATATATACATATATATGTATATGCATATATATATATATACATATATATATATATATATATATATATATATATATATATATATATATATATATATATATATATATATATATATATATATATATATATATATATATATATATATATATATATATATATATATATATATATATATATGTATATATATATATATGTATCTATCTATCTATCTATATATATATATATATATATATATATATATATATATATATATATATATATAGATATAGATATATATATATATATATATATATATATATATATATATATATATATATATATATATATATATATATATATATATATACACACACACTCATATATATATGTATATATATACATACATATATATATATATATATATATATATATATATATATATATATATATATATATATATATATATATATATATATATCTATATTTCTTGTACTAAACAGTTTAGAGCCGTATAGAACATTAAAAGATAAATGATAGAGAGAGAGAGAGAGAGAGAGAGAGAGAGAGAGAGAGAGAGAGAGAGAGAGAGAGAGAGAGAATTACATTTAGTTACAAAGATTTTTGATGTCTCATAGTCTTTTTAGTCCATCTGAGCATATTCCATTTGCTAATGGATAGAGCGATTATGATAGTGGCTAATTTTTTCTTCAGCTCTTACCGTGTTGCGGTTTACTACATCCGCTGGAAGTCTGTTTCGTGTATTTGCTATATTTTATGTATACAAATTAACACATTGAGTTGTGTTGTGTCTTTCCAATCTCTGCTTGTATCCTTTACCTATGGACTGGTATGTGATAAACACGAAGAGATTGCAGTAATCTACCTTTGTTATTAATTCTTGAATTTTGAACCCGTTCTTCAACTTTGCCATTCGCCGTCAAGTTTTTATATAAAACGTTCCATATCCCGTCTATATCCACATTGTGTAAGTGTCGGATATAGATTGGTGCCCCAGGCCTAGATACCATTGTTTCAAGTCTATCTTTATCCTTCTGATTACTTGAAGCTCAGAACTGGACTCCGTATTATATATGGGTCCTCACTAATGTGTACGGCTCTAATACAGTTTAAATTTTTCTATATATGAATTGTCTCATGTAACCCATTAGATTTTTTTTTTCAAGCAGTGAGTAATCTATAACATATGTGTAGGACTTTGTATTTCCCAAAGTTGAAAGTCGTTAGCCATTTTTGGGACCATTTTCCTAATAAGAGTTAAACAAAATCCTAATTAGACCCCCTCAAGGATTTTACGTCTTAAGAATTTTCCACATTTATTTTTACTTTAGTACTGATAGCAGATTACGTTACTGTACTCGGTAATACTAAATATATGTCGTTAATGTAAACCAGACATAGTAAAGGGCCAATGGCAGCTCTTTGAGGTACTCTGTTGGTAAAAGCTTCCCTCTCTGAGTTTTCTCCATTTTTTGCAACTCTGTTTCCTGTTATCTGCCAATCTTTGAGACTTTCAGTTGGTTCGACAATGGTATCTAGTGTTCTAATTTTAACCATTATATCTTTTTTAAGATGTTCTTTGTCAAAGCCCTTTTGAAAGTCTAGGTATAGGATGTGCATTGCCCTCATTTTGTCATAAATGCTAATCATCATCATCATCATCATCTCCTCCTACCCCCACTGACGCAAAGGGCATCAGTTAGGTTTTGCCAGTCGTCTCTATCTTGAGCTTCTGATTCCATGCTGCTCCATTCTTCAACTCTGTTTTCACGATTCATAGTCCTCAGCTAGGTAGGCCTGGATCTTCCAACTCGTGTTGCGCCTTGTGGAGCCCAGGTAAACGTTTGGTGAACTATTCTCTCTATGAAGAGCATGCCCAAACCATCGTCATCTACCCCTTATCATGATCTCATTCACATATGGAACTCAAATAATCTATCTTATAGTTTCATTTCTAATCCTGCTCTGCTAATCAACTCCCGATAGCCTTCAGAGGGCTTTGTTCCTAAATCTGCTAAATCTATAGGAGATTGTTTCCGGTTTCATTGTCAAACCATGACTCATGTTCGAAGAATAACACGAATTCTCACTAAACTGATTTATAGTCTGATTTTTATAAGTAATTCCAGTCGACTTGATTTCCCAATTTTATTTAACCTAGCCATTGACTGATTTGATCTTTTTCAATCTTTCACTAAACTCTACTTCTAAAGACCCTGTATTGGAGATCATAGTTCCTAAATACTTAAATCATTCTTCCTCATTAATTTTTTTTCCTTACAATGATATTTCATCGTCCATTTCATACTCCATTCTCATTATCTCTATCTTTCTTTTATTTACCTTCAGCCCAAACTCGAGGGGTATTTCATGTATTCTGGTGAGCAAGAATTGGAAATCTTGTGGTGTTCGGCTAACATGGACAGCATCATCAACATACTCTAGGTCTGCTGAACTCTGATCACCAATCCAGTCCAATCCTTTTCCACAATCTCTGACTGTTCAACGCATTACAAAATCCATGAGGAGGAGAAACAACATAGTTGACTCCACATTCCCTTGGAGTCCTCCGTTGTTCACTGGGAATTAAAATTGATAAGACTCCATTAACATTAACTTCACACTTGCTATGCTCATGAAAAAAATCAAATTTACATATTTAAGAGGAATTCCATAATAACGCAGGACTCTCCACAAAATTGGCTAGTGCACACTATCGAAGGCTTTTTCATAGTCCACAAATGCCATCAAAAGGGGATTTCTATATTCTATGCCTTGCTTTGGAACATGTCTCAAAATGAAAACTTGGTCAGTGCAACTTCTACCTTTTCTAACTCCTGCTTTTCAATCTCTCATCTTTTCATCAATCTTGCTTTCCAGTCTCTTTAGAATAAGCATACTATATATTTTCACAATAGCTGACTTAAGTATTAGGCTTCTGTAATTACTGCAATCAGTCAGGTCTGCTTTATTTTTTTTACTTTTTTTTTTTTACCAACACTCCTAACTCCATTCATCAGGTTTTGCCTCTCCATGCCACATACTACAAAGTAATCCAGAAAGTATTCTGGGCGTCAGTCACCTCATTTTCGGTCAGTATCCTCTCGGCAGTTTTTCTATTGTATCCCAGGTCTTTCCTTCGCTTTAGTTTTTTGGAGATAGCTTAGACATTAAACACTCTGAATTCATTCATTGGCACATCAACGTCCTTATCAGTTTCTGGTATATAAATCAAATTCTTTCCTTCATATCTCCTATTCATAACCTCATTAAAGTGTTCCATCCAACAATGTCTTTCTTAAACTTTTCTTACTATAACAGAGCCATCTCTCTTTTTGATGAGTATTTGCTTCTTATTTGCACCAGTTGAGATCTCATTGATAGTTTTGTGAGCTATTCTTACACCATAGCCACTACATGAATTCGTAGCTTTGTCAGTCTCATCTGCTTCACTGTCTAAATATTCTCTCCAGTTATTCCTATCTTTTCCTTTGACCTCACTGTCAATACTACAATACTTATCATGCTATACTCTGTATTTTTCATTATTTCATCGAAATTTTTTTACAATCAATATCTGTCTTTGTTTACTTTTTATAGTATCCCAAGTATCATTTGATATCCATGGCTTTCTCCTTGTAACTGCATGTCCTAAGACCTCATTACTAACTGACTGATGTATGTTCTTAAATGCTTGATATGTGAAAAATTCCAACAAAGAGAGAGAGAGAGAGAGAGAGAGAGAGAGAGAGAGAGAGAGAGAGAGAGAGAGAGAGAGAGAGAGAGAGAGAGAGAGAGAGAGAGAGAGAGAGAGAGTGTGTGTGTGTGTTACAAAGATTTTTTATATCTTTTAGAACATATTGTGAAAGTGTCATGTTATCACTTCTTTTAGTTCTCTCTTTGTTCAATACCAACTAGACATCGTATGTTTTTTTTTTTTTTTACTGACACCCTATTATTTTCGTTTGAAAACATCTACTGTAAAGGCAATATTTTTAGTGGTTATTTACCTTTGTGTTTGATGTGAATAAAGTGGTGAAATATGTATTCAACAGTTTGGCTTTTCCTAAAAATATGTTATAAGATTACCACTTGTAATTCTTATCTCTTCATTGTTCTTGGCATTTCTAACTAGTTTATCCACATTTCTGCATAAATTAATCTATATGGAAATTTCCCCAATTGTGGCCTGGGGAGCCATTGATTTATATTTCTTGTCCCTGCTTCTTATTGCATTTGTTATTTCTCTCATAGAACATCTTGTAGCTCTTTTTACTTGTATATTACTTCAAAAGGATTCCTATTGTCTATTTATGTTCCCTGTTTCATCATATATTGAATTCGTGGTGTATTCTTTCTGTTGTATCCAATTACCTTGTCTGCAGTTTAGATTTTTTCTATAATTTTCTTTTCTTTTAGATGAAAAATAAATATCTGAAACCTTACTATTCCATGGTCACTTGTATCAGTATTTTTCCTACTGAGAAACTGGATGCTAAAATTTCTCATTTTGTTAAAATAATGTATATCAATGTGTTTCGCGTAGTTGGCTTGTCGAGCCTCTAGTGGAGGAATTCATTGTTGACAAATTCTAGTAACCGGTGTGCCTCTCTGTATGACGTAGAATTCAAAGTATATCAGCTTACTGCAGCATTTAAATCTCCCATTAACACAGCTAGCTTATTGTTTGCCTATTGTCCCAGTTGTCTATAAAGCTCTTTGTCCCCTTCTTGTGATTGATGTGTTGGTTTATTATTAATGTGGATATGTGTGTTTTTTTATGGTATTATAATAATTGCACCTTACATTTCGCGTTCGGTTTCAATTCCAATTTATGTTAAGTCTATTCGCATTTCCTATAGAGTATTGTCCCTCCAGCTATTTAGACTAGGCGATGCTAGAACATGGTATCTTATATCCTCTGATGATTTTTTTTTTTTTTTTAATCAAGTTCTTGTTACTAACTATGAAATGTAATCCCTCACTAGTTATGATCACCAAGAATTTTCAAATAGTTTTTAACTGATTGGTCATTGAGTTTAGCCACTCTAAGGAAATTTTCTATCAAGTTCTCTTCCGCTGTAGCTTTGTTAGTTTCCCCGACTTAATTGTATTTTAGTTTGAGGTCTATCTGCTTTAAATAAATTTTCTACCATATTCTCACTACCTTATATTGAATTATTTTCTAAGGGTAGTGTTTTCTTTTCATTCTTTCTTTTTTCCTATCTCCGGTTTTCCTTAAGTAACTGTACAAGTTGAGATTGATTCAAGTTGCATACAATCTCTTGCATTCTTCACTAAGATTTATTCAATCTCTTTCCTATAATCTTTATTTGCTATAGTAAGCATCCCATGGATATATAAATGTTACTTTTTTTTCTCTTGCATAAGAACTTTTGCCTTTCATTTATCTCTATGGCCTTACTAGGGGTGAAGTGGCCGACAATGGGTGTTAAGGGAATATCTATGAATATGATATCTGTAGTGGTATTCCTAGTCATTTATTTTTTTATTTTTTTTTTTTTTTTTTACCACCCGTTCAACCAATCGTTCTGTTTGGCTAACGGTGACCTTTCCTAGCAACTGATAGTGAGTAGGTTGGCCAGATAACCAGCCACCCGTTGAGAGGCTAACGCTAGAGAGTAATGGGGTCCTTTGACTTGCCAGACAGTACTACATTGGATTACTTCTCTCTGGTTACGGTTCATTTTTCTTTTAACTACACATACACTAAATAGTCTAGCCTATTCTTTACATACTCTCTTTTGTCGTCATACACCTAGCAACACTAAGCACTAAGATCACCAAACAATCCTTTTTCTCTCAAAGGGTTAACTATAGAACTACAGTTGTTTAGTGGCTACCTTCCTCTTGGTATGGATAGAATAGACTCTTTAGGTATGGTAAGCAGCTCTTTTAGGAGCAGGACACTCCATTGATCTTTACCTTTTAACGTGTCATAGCCTCTGTACCATGGCCTTCCACTTTCTTGGGTTAAGTACAATTGCTTGAGGGTACAGACGTGAGCGCTATCAGATTTTATTTCTCTTCCTGTTCTTTTGCTTTGAAGTTTTTATAGTTTATATAAAAAATCGTTATTTTGTTGTTACTATTCTTAAAATATTTTATTTTTCCTTTTTTCCTTTCTTCACTGTGCTATTTTCCTTATTGGAGATCCTGTGCTTATATCATCCGGCTTTTCCAACTAAGGTTGTAGGTTACCAATAAAAAAAAAAGAAAAATAATAATAATAATAATAATAATAATAATAATAATAATAATAATAATAATAATAATAATAATAATAATAATAATAATAATGCCTGCACAATTACAGTAGTTTTGTTGCTCTTCCTTGCAGTTTTATTAACTAATTTTATTTTCTTTACGTTGGCACATAGATAGGAGCAAACATTTCTTTGCTTTTTGAGGCTACCGTTATCTTGTTCATTATTTAACATAGAGTCTCTGATAAGCATAAACTTATATTCGTCTTCCTTTGCTTTAAGGAGAATCTATCTCCAATGGAAGTTATATCTCTAGGCAGTTTTTTTTTACGTCTTGTTCTTTGCTACTCTTCCTTTGGTTGGTATTTTGAACTATGTTCTGGTTGATAATTATTTACTAATATGTTCTGTCCTTGATTTTACCTGATTTTGTATTTCTCCATTACTAATCACATATACTATAAATCCTCTATGATTTCTAGCATTTTGTTTCTAACTGTTGAAAGTTGGACACAATATGTCCCTTTTGTTTTCTTATTTCTCCTTTTTTTCACAGAAGAGACATACTCAGTTACGTTGCAGGTTTGCAGTACATCCCTCTCAGAAGTCAACTCAACATATGTTTATCTAGTACTTTGAAAATCTATACTTCAACTTGAGTTTCTCAGTAATTCCTTTATGATGTTGTATATGTATATGATTGGAGATACTTGCTAACTAATTCTTTAACTAATAGCTTTGTGACCACTACTGTAATATATATATATATATATATATATATATATATATATATATATATATATATATATATATATATATATATATATATATATATATATATATATATATATATATATATATATATATATATATATACAAATATATATATATATATATATATATATATATATATATATATATATATATATATATTATATATATATATATATATATATATATATATATATATATATATATATATATATATATATATATATATATATATATATATATATATATATATATATATATATATATATATATATATATATATATATATATATATATATATATATATATATATATATATATATATATATATATATATATATATATATACATATATATATATATATATATATATATATATATATATATATATATATATATATATATATATATATATATGTTCTTATATATACCCACATGCTGCTGCATCCGCTTAATTCTAGATTGCTTTCCAACTTTCCTCTTCCCAACCTCCTATAACTACGATCAAATCAACAATTAAGTCTCCTAAACATTGTTCTGTGACAAACGTGCCTCAACACCCAAACTGAGAAGCGCAGAATAAAACCTTGTTTCCCCGACAGGATTGGCAGCAGAAGGCTTGTGATAACTTTGATTTAAGTACATTCATGAACAATCAGACACCTAGGTACTATCGAGTATTACCAAAAAGTAGAAATTTAACTTTTTAGTGGGCCAGAACTCAACAAGGCACAAGAGCTATGGTAACCTCAACAGCAGTTGACCTTATTCCCCTAGGGGTCGGTTACAGAGAGTGTTCAGATATTATATGCTAGGAAAATAATTTGAGTGACATTAATTGCAGAATTCCATTCATGTGAGTTTTTCACGATGGGATGCCTTTTTTCGCAGACTCTTGAAACCTGTTAGTGAGTTCTTAGCGTTGTTCATAGAGGTTCCAAAGTTTCTGCTCTGTCACATGAGGTACTTGTCAGTTCCTCAATATCTACATATGTATAGGCCACTTATAAGAAGTCACCGTGCCTTAATATCTCTTTATTTTCTTTAAAGCTTGAAGAAAATGTGAGTAGAGAGTTTGGATGAAAAGGTTGAGAAAGAGGGCAAAACGGAAAAAAATTAAAGAAAAGTAGAAACGATAATACTCCCTAGATGCTCTGAACTGGCCTTAACGGCAATGTTGAACCCTCCAAGTTGGATAAAACATACCCCTTGCCATCACCCAGACCATAATCGTATATTGCAAGCTCTCTCAGAAAAAGAATCACATTACCAAAGTCATATCATGAATCCATTTTTTTTTAATTGTATCAAAAATTGTTTGCATTCGTCTTGTCAAGAACAATTGGATATTAATCATAACTTTTTTTTATGTTTGTTTTAAAGCTATTATATATTATATTTTTTTGTCATGAAGGATAGAATATAGAATTTCAGAAGCCTTTCACTTGAAATATCTTTTGAAGGTTATTAAACTCATTGCCCTTTTCTACTTTCAAAAGATTTTATCAAATAAATTTGAGGAAAAAACAATAGTTAGTAAGGGAATTCTTATAAAAAGGACTTCTAGTTAATTAGAATATCAAGTAGTATAATAAATTTGAATCACGTATATATTTACAACTATCTTTTTCAAACAAATATTTTCTCCGGTTGAAATGTTAAAAGAAAAAAAAACATAAAATTATTCTTTTTTTAGATATAGATCTTTGTCCACAATCTGTAAATAAAATTTCCGGTATTTTTTAATGGCTACTTTTATCATGAACTAAAATTCACAATATTTTTTTTTTCTTTTTTTTTTTGAATAATTACTTACATAGTTCGTTTCTATAGTACTATCCACAAGATCACCCCTTGATATTATATATAGAAAATCATATAACATGAATATATAATATCTATACACCAGTAAAGAATTACTAGATATTATAGAAAATCTATAATGTTTCCACACTAATGAACAGTTATCCCAAGCTCACCTTACTTCAACAGAAGGATTCAATATTAACTAACCCATAACGTTTCCCTTCATATCAACTGCTCCGCAAAATAAAATAAAAATGGGAAAATCAGACACTAGTGAAGCGTTTTAGTAAATTTCATAACTTTTTTTTTTCCAAGAGAGTCAGATTACCTTTTTTTCTACTCATCAAGATAATAATATATATAACTCTTCGCTGATGTTTTCTTCCCGTAGTTGCAAACAAAATTTAAGTAATGATCACTAACTTGGATTACCATCTAAAATCTTTCAGTGGCCCTTTTCAGGCACAGATATCTAGCCAAGCAAATATTTTACCATCGTATATTTAAATTCCTCTCTTGGAAATACAAACGGTGTTGTATGTTGATCGTGAGCATTAACAAGAGAAGTTTGCAAAAGCCGCAAATATACTGCAAATTGGGAAACACTTCACGCACATTATTTTAAGTACCCTATTTGTCTTGAGCAGCGGAGGGTATTAACCAGAACTTTACTAAGAAAGAAAAAAAATCTATGATTCGTTTCCTAATTAAAACAATAAATAAATTACTTAAGTCTTTAGTCATCATTGCTCTCTGTTTTTGTTGCAGGTGTTGCATTATTATTATTATTATTATTATTATTATTATTATTATTATTATTATTATTATTATTATTATTATTATTATTATTATTATGTACCACCCATATGTCACACGAGAGTACATAGTAACGACATTTCTCTTTTTTGTATATATTATCCTTTGTATCTTTGCTCTCCCCTGGCATTGACAGCAACTTGTTTTACTACACCTGCATATTCCATTACTAACTGTTAACAGAACCAGTTGCCGGTTGACAAGAATTAGCATGTCTATATTTTGTGACCTTTTTACTTGGAACTTGTGTGTATGTATACTCATGTGTCATAATAAAGTTACTCTGTTGCTTTCATCTTGCTTTTGAGTCACAACATATTCTTGGCCCATCAAATGGGGGACCTTGAAAGTCCACTCGCTCCTCCCGCCTTCCTCCTCCTCCCCCTTCACTGTTACTATAACGGACTCCACGGAAGTTGGCGCCGCCCAATTGAAACTTTCATCGTTCGCCAGCGGAAAGGAGTTTTCTTGGTTTCAGCGAGTAGAAGTCCAGTTCCGCATCAAGAGCGTGACTAGGTCAACCACCAAAGTAGATTATGTTCTCGCAGCAATACCCAAGGACACCCACCCGGAAATCTCCGACTTGCTTTGTGAACAAGACACACGCCAATAGCGTATGATGCCCTCAAAACATACCTTCTGCAGCAGTACTCGTTGTTACCAGCCACCCGTATAGCAAAGCTATTTCAGGTCTCTCAGCAACCTCCTCACGTCATACTCGGAAGTTTTCCATCCAAAACTTTACCAAATGCCCACGGCTCCTGCCAAACACGGTATTTATCACCATATCAAGACTATGTGACCACTAGTTTTCGCCAAATTCAGACGTCAGGTACCGGATCGATTGGCGGACGCCAAACAGACGTACATCCAAATGGAAAAAATGGCCCTTTGTCAAAAGGCCTCCAGCCCAGGGTCATCACCCTTAGAAATCATCCTGAAGAAAAACGTCTCCCTACGTCCGTGTGGGAATTACAGGTGTCTGAACATGCAAACAGAACCGGATCACTACCCCCTCCCAAACATCACCGACGTGAGCTCTTACCTGCACAAAGTGAATATTTCTCCATGCTCGACCTCCTGAAGGGTTATTATCAGGTGCCTAAGAACCCAGAAGATATCCCCAAGACCACCATCCCCCATCCCTTCAGTACATACACCTTCAATTACTCATGTTTTGGCCTTCATAATGCTGGGGGCACTTTTCAACATCTCATGGATGGCATCTTAGCGAACCTTCCCCTCTGTGTATGTTACGTGGACGACATACTTGTGATCTCTTCCTCCAAAGAGGAACACCTTCGTCACCTGCGTATCGTGCTCGACCACCTGCAACAAACGGCCTTTTAGTCCGGTACGAGAAGTGTACCTTTGGAACCAACAAAGTGTCGTTCTTAGGGCACCGCATCACTCCTGAAGGAGTCCATCCCCTCACTGAGAAAGTAGCAGCCATTCAGAACTTCTCCGCGCCCTAGACCGTCAAAGCTCTGCAGGAATTCTTTGGCATGATCAACAATTATCACCGTTTTCTGCCAGCCATTGCCACCACTCTTGCTCTCCCTACACCTCCCTCAACGGCAAGCCAAAAGACCTGAAGTGAGGTCCCCTTTAAGAAGTGGCCTTCAGCAACGCAAAGAATGCCCTATCAACCACTGCTGCTCTCACTTTTCCTGTCCCACATGCCCCTCTCCTCTCCACCAATGACAGACGTTGCTATTAGTGTAGTACTTGCCCAGGAAGTCAATGGCTTGTCTTGCCCATTGGCCTTATTCAGCAGAAAACTGTCCAAGACAGAATCGGGTTATTCTACCTTCGATCGCGAATTGCTGGTGGTGCACTTGGGTGTCCGTAAATTTCAACATTTCTTAGAATATACGCTTTCGTCATTCGCACAGACAACATGTCTCTGGTGCACGCCTTCACTCGACAGTCTGACGCCGACATCTCTCCACTGTGGCTGAATACAATTGCACCCTTCAACACGTCCTATGAAGAAATATGTTGGCCGCCCTTCAACTGGGATTGGATTACAACGCCTTGGCTAAATCTCAATGACAGGATCCACAGTATCAGGCATGTAGGACATCCTGCACATCTCTCAATTGGGAATTTGTCCCCCTTGACAACTCCAACAACACCCTCCTTTGTGACGTCAATACTGGTAGACCTCGACCGTGGATTCCTGCTTCCATGCACCGACAAGTGTTTGATTTCATTCACGGTCTTTCACATCCCCCGCGCCATTCTACTGCAAAGCTGCGGAAAAGGAAGTTCATTTAGCTCGGCATTACTAAGGATGCTAAGGATCGTGTCTGTGCCCTTACTTCTTGCCAAAGTTCCAAAGTACATCGACATACGGATTCAACAGTGGCCACCTATCCAAAACCTCAACGCCATTTCACTTTTATTCACGTCGACGTTGTAGGCCCCCTACCCACATCACAAAGACTGCTCCACTCGTTGGACTGAAGCCATCCACATGGAAACTGCAACGTCCGCCTCAAATACATCTGCCTTACTCTCAGGATGGATGGCAAGAATTGGGAGCCATGAGCATAATACTTCTCACAGGGGTACCACTTTCATTTCTCAATTGTGGACATCATTAGCAAATCTCCTGGCCATCACCCTAAGTCAGACAACTGACTAAAACCCCCGGCCAATGAAATGGTAGAACGTTTTCATTGTACCCTCAAAGCTGCTTTGATGTCCCGCTACAAGGAGTCCAACTAGTTTACTCAGCTTCCCTGGGACCTCCTGGGACTAAGGACCACTCCTAAACACAACCTGGACGTCATGGCAGCTGAAATGATGTATGGCGACCTGTTGGTTGTCCTTGCCAATTTTATTCCTTCTACAACCTCCTCCGACAATCTTCAGCACATACGTCACGTCGTGGGAAAATTTACTCCATTTCGCCACATCTACAAGCCCTCAGCAAGGCATCACATACCGACAGACTGGCACTCTGCAACACAGTTCTTCCTACACAACGACATTAGCAAACCACCGCTAAAGCCTCTTACACGGGCACTTTCCTTGTGATCCGACGCAATCCAAAAGCATTCCTACTAAACATTTGTGGCAAAGAAGACTGGGTCTCCTTTGACCATCTAAAACCTGCTTATCTCCTGCCAGATGGGCCCCCTACAGTTCGCCTCTCTAGATCAGGACGCTCTATTCAACATGCACTGTTTGTTATTTTTAGGGGGGAAGCCATATACCACCCGTGTGTCACACGAGCGTACATAGTAACGACGTTTCTCTTTTTTGTATATGTTATCCTTTGTATCTTCGCTCTCCCCTGGCATTAACAGCATCTTGTTTTAACCCGTCTGCATATTTCATTGTTAACTGTTAACAGACCTGATTGCCGGTTGACAAGAAATAGCATGTCTCTATTTTGTGTCCTTCTTACTGGGATCTTGTGTGTATATATACTTGATATGCCATAATAAAGTTACTCAGTTGCTTTCATCTCTCTTCTGAGTCACAACGTACTCTTGGCCTGTCACAATTATTATTATTATTATTATTATTATTATTATTATTATTATTATTATTATTATTCACATAGTACACCCTCTGTAAGGTAGGTTCTGTTAAGAGAATGGCTGCCGTAATAGCAAAGCATTAATATTTTATCTTCTGAATACCACCTAGAATCTTCCTCTCTGATTTAGTGCATTAACCCAGTAAATATGTGAAAGTAATCCTTCATAATGGATATAAAATTACAGGATAAGTCACGAAGGGAGGTAAAACGAAAAAAGAAACAGCACTCTAAGTATCTACACGTTTCATGAGGGTGTGTCTACCCTTTTCAGGCTATATTGGCTGGAACGATGCTGGTAATGTCCTTAAGTCTAGCAATTCTGACTCGTGGGGAAAGACGGCAAATTTATACTGGCTGCCTTCAGCACCATAGGCAGAGCAAGTAGTGACGTAAGCGAAGTGGCAAATTCTCATTGGTTGAGAAATTTTCCGAGAACGGGTGAGTCTCAGTCAGACTGCTGTCCTGATCACTCATAGGCGATGTGTCACCATCTTGCTCTGTAACGACTGGGCTCTTATTGGTGGAAACTCCAGCCGACATGATATCCGGGCTATTCAGGGTGTTTAAGTGATTATCAGAGTTGTCTTGAATTGAGGGGTCTTGGTCGGTGGAGTTAGTTCATGGTATGTTTTTCTTTTGGCAAGAGGGGAGAATAAATATTTCTTGATTGGTATTGAGCGATAGTTTCTCCCATTTCATGAGGAGATTTTCAAGTATTCTAAGCATCTTGCTGTTTGGACCACAGCCGATGGTCTTAGTATTATTTTCACCAACCGTGTGTCACACCATCGTATATAGTTCACTTTGTGCTGGTATCTTCGCTCTCCCCTCACACTAAAAAGAACCTGAAATAACATGTCTCTTTTTCTCATTGGTAACGGTGTCAATTTTTTAGAATTAAAATTCTTTTTGCTTTGAGATTTTGTATATAAAGGAGAGTGTTCTACAATAAACTCACTCAGTTGCTTTCATACTATCTTTGAGTCACAACTTTCTCTCGGCCCGTCACAGTGGTGACCCCTGAGCGACTCGCTCCTCCCGCCTCCCCCCCCATCCCCCGCTTCTTACCGTTACTATGACGCCCACAACGAATACCTTCTGCCGCAGTACTCGCCGTCGCCAGCCACCCATATGGCAACGCTTTCTCAGCTCACTCAAGAACCGTTGGGGGACCTAAGGGCTTTGCTCGCTCTCAGAGAAATGACCAGTATCACTCGCCTGCAACCTGCCACGTACGGCTCTCCTCGTGATATGAACCTATTTCATGCCTTTTGGGTAAGCCGTTTACCCAAACCTGTACGCGCTTCCAAATCCGATGTCAATAGTTTACCCATAAACGACTTGATGACCAAAGCCGACGCACTTATGGACAGCCACTTCATGACCTTCAAAACCTCCATCAACGCCTCCACTCGTGAGGAAGAGGACACCTATTCAACTTCAACCGAAGCTGACGTGAATGCCGTAGGTCTATGAATGCCGTAGGACACACGCCTATGAATGCCGTAGGACACACACGCCTATGAATGCTGTAGGACACACAAGCCTACCCCGTGACGAGCCGGGACGGCAACAAAGCCACCCATCATCCACCACTCGCTCGCGCCCCAACCTACGACTGTTACAGCCACTCACTGCCGCTAATCGGCACAGTTTTTGCTACTACCACTCCAGATTCAGGGCGTCCTATTTAACATGTACAGTATGTCATTTTTAGGAGGGGAGCCATGTACCAACCGTGTGTCACACAATCGTACATAGTTAATTTTGTGCTTGTATCTTCACTCTCCCCTCGCACTAAAAAGAACCTGAAATAACATGTCTGATTTTCTCATCGTTAATGGTGTCAATTTTTGAACATAAAAATTCTTGTTGCTTTGATATTTTGTATATATAGGAGAGTGTTCAACAATAAACCCACTCAGTTGCTTTCATATGTCTTTGATTCACAACTTTCTCTCGGCCCATCACATCTTGATAATCTCCTCCCTCCTAATGTTGCTTTTGTGAATCTAGAGCAGGTACTCTTATTTTGCTTTGCTGCACTTGGCAACAGTTTCTTCAGCTTAGGGGCCATCTTAGTTGTTGGCACGGAACGTATCACCTTGTTTCAATTCTTAGGTTATTGTCAACAAAGGCTCCAGTTTCTACTCCTGGACAGTAAGTGTTTAATCTGATGTCCTCTTATTCCACTTCCAGGCAATTCCAGCACTCAAAGAGTTCCTATTTAACCGTTTTCCTATTGCTGAGTAGTCTCTGGTAGAGAGTCTTTCGGTACAGTCCCAGAGCTCAGGGGTTTTTATTTATGTTTTTGATTGCAGAAGGTCTGTTAGTTGTTTCTATAGTAGAATTTCATCAGGAATTCAATTATCTATTTCTTACAAACACAGCGGTAGCCGTATTTTCAGAAATGCACATTGAATATGGGTACCCCTTGTGAAAATGAACTTTCTCTATGGCGCCTCCCAATGTCATACATTTCAATTTAAATGCTCATTTCCCAAATGTTGATGCATAAAGTGCTTTCAAAAAATTATTCTTTGGTAACAATACCTTTCTAAAATTCATTTGATGTGACTAATGTACGATTATTTTTTTTTTTAAATTTCAGATTATCAAAGATATCACGGAAAGTTATTGTGAAAAAGTGGCATTTTGTAATTTTCTCTTTTTCAGATTTTCTACCAATGAAATGCCAATCTATTGTTATACATGCAATTGAAATAACATATTCTTTCTAAGGTCTCAAAGTATCTTTATTTTGAACATTAACATATCATACATTTCAATTGTTTGTAATGCAAATTAGATGTGTACACAAAGAAATAATTTTGTTTTGAATTATACCAAGAAGTATATGATAATTTGAATTACAACATAGCATTACTTTTTGTGTTACAATGAAATAGTTAAATATGTAAAGGTCATGGCGCATTGGGATAGTAGTATCTATATATTTTAATGCTATCATGCTGGCAGCCAACTGTTCTAGATCTAACCTAATCAAATCATTCATTTCATGATGACACAATGTTTACTGTCCATCATCAAAGTGAGATTCATCACTAGATTCAAATTGAGTTTGATTATCAGTCACATCTATGTTGATGTTATCTTCTAAATCATGACTAAGAAGACGTACCACACTCTGTGGAAGTTGGTTTCCATTAAACCAGTCAATAACAAATGAGTTGCCGACCAGTTTCCTTCCGTGATTCTCGGCTCGAGTTCTACATGGTTGAAGACGTTTGGCATTTTTCCACATGGCAGCAACATAGTTGGTTCTGTGGATTTTATTGAGCAGGACTTTCTGATATGGTGGCACGCTGCTAGTATTAATTCCTTGAATTTTTCCTAAAGAACTTTCATTCCTCTTTGGTCATACTTCTGTTGGAAAAGAGCAAATCTAGCATTATTGATGCTGTTGAGTTTGGGCAAACCATACAATGCACAAGTGAACTTTTCAATAGCAGCCAAACCTTCAGGAGTGACTACAGCATTAATCCCAAGGTTTGCAAAAGCTTCCTTAAAACTGTGATGCTTCATAATCAACTGCATGGCTTTCAACTTTCCTTTGCTCATAAATGATGATGTGTAGTCTGAACCAGTGGAGGTATGCAATGCTGGTAAAGCATCAATCATGGCTCGATCCATATGATCCACTAGCTGTGAGATGTTGATGGGTCTCCTTGTGTTGTTACTGCTAAGGCCAGCGTCCATCCAAATAGTAAAACTGCTGGCATTCGTATGATTTGTAATATGATACAGGAGCAAAATAAACACATCTGTGACCGAACTTGTGATGACTACTGAAGAACATCTGTTCTTTTCTAGGTTGTGATGTAGATGGTACATAATCTGTGTATCAGCTTCTTCATGGAGACATCTAAGCTGTGGTATCTCTTCTCTGTGGACTTTTCCGTCCCTGGCATTGAAGGAGTAGCAGGTTTTGTCAAGAGCGAGATAGACTATGTGACCAGCCATGATATCTATATTTGTGTGTTCAGTCAAATCTGACAGGAGGAACTGAAAAAATGCTTTCTGCCAGTATTTAAAACACTTCTGCTTTGGCCCTGCTATGGTGTATGTTGCATCGTCATTTTCACGTCTTGAGTGTTACACATCTTTAATAGAAGGAGTGATGTAGGTGTCACAAACCAAATCTATTCGATGAGATGGCATCTGGCACAACGGACAGATGATTAGCTGAACCAATTCCCCAAATGTTGGTGGTAAATTCTGCAATGTGTGTAACAAGAACTTGGAGTCGATGATTTTAATGTTCAATTCACTAGGTGGGGGTGTGCTGTCTACCATGCTTTTAATCTTGTGAAGGAGCTTGTCCTTATCTGTTTTGTTGATGCTTCCGTCAACATGCGCCAATGATAGGGTTACGGGTGTGAGAGGGTAGTTAAAGACTAGCTCTAGATCAGCATTCTGTGTGGTACTAAGGTAGAGAAGACGTTCAAACAAATCTCTGGTGTTCTTCAATTCAATAACCTTCATATCATTACTGATTTTACTCTTGAGAGCTGTGGATACAAAGTTTTTGATTTTGCGTCGTGGTATTGGTTGTTCAAATCTTGTAGGATCCCCAAAGCACCCATTTGCAAACTCATCACACCAAGCTTGACCAGTCTTAGTGCAATTTACCAAGTCATTCTTGATATCCTCAGGTAACTTTTCCCAGTTGTCGGGCAATATAGATTTGGGCCATTAGCAAGGTTGAATGGGTTAACACGGGCCTCTACGTTGTTCACAAGAGCCTGCAGATCATCATTGTCCCTTTTAACCCAATAAGACTAGAGTTCATTTGCTGTGTCATCGGTGGACTTTGAACCTGCTTTCAATGGCACTCCTTGTTCCACGAGTGATCATCCATCGTTTTCTTGCTCCCTCTGCTGTGGTGAATTCAGTAATACCAGTCTGACGAGAGGTTGCATCAGAATTGACAGTTTGTTCCAGTGTCATATATACTGAAGTTCTTGAGAAAACCTTCTCTGTCCGTCGAATAGAAAACGCACCATTCACTAGGACCTGTTTCACTTCAGGGTGTGTGTCATCCTAGTTCACTAAATTAAGATAATACCGCACCATCCACCTTGCATAATTAGGTCGATTACAGACAGAGAATATGACACACATTTCACCAAGTAAATATGTGAAAAGATCTAGATCATTGGTGCGGCATGCATGGGTAAAGCAAAGATATAACTGTACCAACTGGACATATATCATCCAAAATCTAGCAGTGCTCCCATGACTCCCGCTGAGGGTTACATTAATATACTCGCATTACTTTGACATAAATTCAAGAAACTCTTCAGATGTCTCAAGCATTTCAATTATCTGAGGGGATGTCTGACTATGGAGTGCAGTGATGTTAGATGTGAGTAATTCTGGTAAAGGACCATTCTCATCCAGGAACTTTTTGAAGTGGAGAATCTTGAATGATGTTGCCAGCATTAGGTGTAGCCGCCTGCACCTGCAAATTAATTTACATTTTCATTTGTTAGCATGTACTAATATAGAATGTAACATCGAATATCAATATAAGAATACCTGTAGTTACAGTAGATTATACTCATGATAAATACATACATGCAACCATTCACACCATTAAAACTTACCTGTCATAATGACGACCGGAAAGAAAACCATTGAGGGACCCTGAGCTCAATACATCAGATTCTGTCAGTATTTCAGGACCTCCAAAGCTGTCAATCAAGTACCCCAAAGCACCAGAGAAGGCTAAAGAGATGTGAAAGGGACCAAATGCGATAAGCAGGTTGTTAAATCTAGGTGCCTCCTTGGCTTGTATTTATAATGCGAGTTTTGCCACAGCCAGATCATAGTGGACAACAATGATCTCCTGATTACATATCCTTGCCACACGCTGGGATACTTTCATTGTTTCTAGTAACGACATCCAACCTGATTGGTGGCAAGCTCATGTTCTCCATGTAGAGTACTTTTTGTTGTGGAAGGGGATCACTGGTCAAAAGAGAGTTCCAACCTGTCCACATAGGCGCGGGCCCCCTAGCAATACTCATCATCCACAACATGTCCTTGTATTGCGCTTGAGTGAAGTTTTGTGGACGGGGAATGTTCTGTTTACGGTAATCAAACTGTCTGATTCTTGGCTTCTTGTGATAAGGCTCAAGTATGGTTTCTATTGGCAAGAAAGAACGTTTTGATTGAGCTCTTTTCGCTGATGAAGGTATTCTTGGAGATGTTATAGCTGATGTCACATTTGCTGATGTTAATGGTGGATTGGTTTCAGTACTTGGTATACTTGACAGGTCATTCCCTATGTCTGATGTATTTGGATGGGCGACTACCTCTTCAGAAAGGTTCTGGTAACATATACTGACAGTATCATGAAGGGTTCCTTTACCAGAAAGAGTCTCACAATTTTCATCGTAGTTATCCCATGCTAAGATGGTACATAGCCCAGGTTGCTGTAGAATTCCATCTGGGGTTGCTTGCTGTCTGTCAGTTATGCTTGTTGCTAGGTCAGTTTCCAGTCATTCTGCTGTATGGTAACCTATGCAGTGCTTAAAAGGATTCAATATCTCCACGATGCGTCTGCTGCCAGTTAAACTTTTGAGACCCAGTCCAAGACATATATGTGTTGCTAGTTTTATTCTCCCTCTGGATATGATAAACATAACATCATCAGCCAAAGACTGTGCTTGCCTTTTGATATGCTCTGTTGGATTGTCAGAGCCTGCAAAGAGGATTTGATAGAATGTCAGAAGCGATGTAGGAGTGTCTATTTGATCTTCTGCTAGAGCTTCACCAGTCAGTGGATCTGGTAGGTTTTTCTGTTTGATCTTGGCACTGAATACAAGAGAACGAATATACAATGCTATTTCCTTGATGTTTGGCTCATCAAATGTTGCTAGACATATTGCAGAATCTGGTGTGAGAGTGCAACAGTAAATTATTTTGCCAGACCTATTGCTCTTCTTTGTCTGCCTCAGTGTTGGATAAGTGTTCAATATTTTCTGGCAAAGTGACTGTTGATTCATCAGATTCCCAGCTTGACATATACCTGCCATGTATTGAGGTAAGCAGTTCAGCACCTTCGTTTTGAATTAATGTTTTGTCAATGTATTGTTTTAGCTCAATGAAAGCAGTATTTTGGGCTTGTGGTTTTTCGGATGCATGATTGGATGTACCCAGTTCTCTCTGGGCACGTCGAAGATACAATTTTCTGCAGGACTGGTGATATTTGACCTCTTTATAGATGCGATCAATAACAGCAATTTTTGCCAAAAACTGTCCATCACACAGTGTATGTGCTACATTTTGGATACTTTGGGTACTCACAATGGTTTCAGGGTTGCCTAGTGTTTCTTTTGGCTTGTTTGTTCCTGCTGACTTTTCACTGCAGTTACAGAACAAGCATAGTTTTGGGAAAATCCCTGTGCTAGATGCTGGGTTATCTTCAATGCTGGATTGTAAGGTTTTTTCAGATGTATTTGCCTTTACATGTAAATTGTCTGGTATGGTCTGACGAACTGCAGTGAAACTTTTACAACATGGAGATTGATACCCATCTGTATCACCATAAAAGTCAGGAAGCTTAACTGAAAAGTATTTTGAATCTTTGAGTAATTTTCGCCATGCACCATCAGCATGTTTGACTTTCTCCCATGAATTTGGATCAAATGTCTTTACCTCATCCATGCATTTTCCAGTGGATGGAGAATACATGAGATCTTATTTGCCATTTTCTACACTACACTAATAACCTGAAAGCACAAATAATATTCATGCGACATCACCATAACCATTACCACCACCATTACCTTTCACTTGTTCGCGACAACTTTTGATGACATCTAGGCTTATGTGAAAGAACAAAAATCAAAACAATCTAACATCATTCACACCAAATGAAGCATAATAAGGTATTCTTAAAATTAAATATGTAAGGAATTGCAAGGCGCCACGAAGATTGCTCTTTTTTACAAGGGGTACCCATCTTTAACATCAGTTTCTAAAAAACGGCTACGTCTGTGTTTGTAAGGAATAGATTTTTGAATTCCTGAGAAAATTCTACTATAGAAACAACTAACAGACCTTTTGCACTCAAAAACATAAATAAAACCTTACTCAAGCTGAGGGGTCATGTTGTCTGAAGCAAGTAGTTATAGGTAGTAGACTCTCATTAAGGCAAGTTAGTTATTATATAACCTAAGCTTTGTCGGTGATTGACAAAATAAATTTATATATTAAGATTAGCTTTATACGTTGTCATTTAGGAAGAAACTAATGGGTTTCTTATTTGCAGCACACAAGGTTGGTTTTCATTGCGATATTTTCATCTTCATTTGGAGAATAGTAGGAGTGATTTACAACAGAAATATAATTAGATATAAAATGTACCTCACACTGATAACCTTAAAACATTTCATAAATTTTGTAAGTAAAATCAGTTTTATAGCACTTTTGCATTCTTATCGTATATTCCTGATATATTTACAAATGTGGACATTATAACGATTGTACAACTACACTGGTTTTGGAGATATATATAAAAAAACTTTTATTCTCGAGTTTTAAAGATATTATTATGACTGCAGAATACACACTTATCATAAAAGAATTCGTAGGTGTATGATCCGAGATAAAGTGAATTTTATATTAAGAATTATGAGATGTTTAATATAAAAAAGTTTGATAGTCAACTTTAATTGTGACTAAACAACAATCTATATATATATATATATATATATATATATATATATATATATATATATATATATATATATATATATATATATATATATATATATGCACATGATATATGTATTAGTGTGCTACTTTTATAAGCATACATTGAGTATGTGTTGTTTAAGATGTTAAGTCTTGATAATGAAGTTCATCTTAGTAACTTTGAAAAGTATTTATTCTCTAAAAACAACAGAGTTAAACATCTCCATCACAGGAGTGGAGCTGGTTTGGTCGGATGACCAATTCAGGTGAAGTATAGATATGAACTGCTTAAATTATCGATATCACAGATATCGTATGCTTAGTTGTCATAGCATTTAAACACAATATGGACACTTTTACATTCTCTCTCGGAAGACACCTGCATCCGGTGACGACACAATCTTTCACACACCATGCATTGGTGTTGACGTTTCAGAAAAAAGTTACATTGCCGAGGCTGCAAAGTACATCGTGTTTATGATTTTATATGACTACAGAAAATCTCACGCTAGCATCTTCAACTACAATGACATATTACGTCATGTGTTTTAAACATGTAATAACAAACTATTTCATTTATTAAAATAGCTCGGCCAGCTATCTCAATTTTTAAAAAAAAAATTTAACAACAAGCCAAAACATATTTACTAGGTGTGACTGAACATATGTATTATTCTTTGTTTAACTTTAGCCATAAGGAAATGAGGACGAATGTCCAAATAGGCACATCAAAAAATAATAACAATAATGCATATGAAAACATATTACCAAAGCAAAGAAAAAAAATGCATGATAAATACAGATCATATATATGGTACATTGCTAGCAAATGATTATATGGTACCCAAAAAAATACTGATATACATATGATTCGGTAACTTGTTAAAGAATAATTGTTACCTTAGTCAGAAACATAGATTAGCACAATATGGTAACTAATAACAATATTTGTTACCTTGGTAAAGATTCAATTTTAGTGCACAAACACGTATTCCTGGTACGTACACGTACCACGGTTTCGTACATATATATGTAATGATTAGAATAGTTAATATTACATGTTTAAAACAAATGACGTAATATGTCATGTTGGTTGGAGGAGCTAACCCTGGGATTTGCTGTAGTCATTCAAATCGTAAACAGGACATACAATGCAAACCTATGCAAACCTCGGCAAATTGACATTCTTCTTAAACGTCAACACATTGTCTCAGCGTGTGAAAGTTTGTGACGTCACCGGATGCAGGTGTCTTCCGTGTTTGTGACGTATCTAAAGTAAACTAAGCATACGATATCTGTGATATCGATAATTTAGTCAGTTCATATCTATACTTCACCAGAATTGGTCATCTGGACCAACCAAGCTTCCTCCAGTGATGGAGATGTTTAAATCTGTTGTTTTTATAGAATAAATACTTAAAAACTATTAAGATGTATTCAGTTAATCCATTTTCATACATCTGAAACAACACTTACTCAATGTGTGCTTATAACAGTAGCACGCCAATAAATGGTGGCAGCGATTAAACTCTAAGACAGCGATTAAACTCTAAGACAGCAGTTAAACTCTAAGAATTAGAGAAAAATCATCAAGACTTCAAAATAAAAGCTGTAAAACCAGAGAAAGATCTTCAAGACTTCAAAATAAAAGCTGTAAAACCTGAGAAAGATCTTCAAGAACTCAACATTATCTACAAGAATCTACAATTTTGACTAAGTCCAACGAAACAGCTAACATCAACATATGTTAGAATACAACCTGAATCTTCAATCAACATCCTAGGAAACCCAAGGACTGGCGTTCAACAATTGCAAAACATATCCAGGAAAAACTACATTCAACAAGAAACTAGAACGAGACATCGCTAACAAAACATCAAGAGAGAGAGAGAGAGAGAGAGAGAGAGAGAGAGAGAGAGAGAGAGAGAGGACGTGTCGACTTCATATATAAGCTAAGTACAGATATTTTGAATTCATTCCAGTTTGGGCAGTGAAGTGTAGTTATCACAAGTGGTTAGTCGATTATTACTGGGGTGAGTGAATTGCTAAACTTTGTTATAGGAAATTCCGAATTCTCATTTAGAATTTTTCTTTCTTTGTGCTAATTCCTTTTTCTTTCAGAAATTCTCGGGGAAATGTTTTGGAATTAGTAACATTGTTGAAGGAATTTTATTATACATATGCGTTTACGCAGTGGGCGTCTGTACTCATATAGATATTTTGATAGAATTGCAAGGGGTCAAAGAGATAGAAAAAAAAATACAGCAGTCATGGCTCCTCCTGTCAGCCCTACCCCTGGACCTAGTGGCGTAGGCCAGACTAATCCTCCTCCAATTGTGACGCTTGTAAATGCCAGGTCAGTAATCCTTCCTTTTCAAGGTCGAGTCAACGGGTTCTTGCCACAAAATGTGGAGTCATGGATTTCATCCGTTGATGCCCATTTAAATGCCAAACAAATCGTAGATCCTTTTGTACAATTACAAGAAGCTAGAAGTTTTATAGATTTTTCTAAGGGGGATGCGAGTGCGTATTTAAGAGGTGTTTCATTTCAAGAAGCAGTTACTTGGGATGATTTCAAAGTTAGGTTACGCGCGATCTATGGGGGTGAGGAAGCCTTGGATGTAGTATTAACGTTACGAAATACACTTAATCAAGCCACTATGAATTGGCTTAATGTTATTGAGAGAGCAGCTCTCATAGCTGATAGGCTTAACGAATATCAGGACATTTTAGGTCATTCCACTTGGGTTACTAACGATAACATCTCCGTGAAAGATTTTTTACGATTAATGTATTTAACTTGCATGACACTTATGTTGCCTGCAGCTTTAGTGCGGTGTTTTGATAAGAAGTTAACGCCTGCAAGTACGGAATTGGATGTCTATAAACAGATAAAGAAACACATGTCCAAGTGTCCAGATCTCGATCCCGTGTTAACTCAAGTTTTTGCAAAGAATGAAACAAAACCACAAACAGTGAATGTAGTTAACAGTCCAGTAGCGGGATTGACGTGTTACAACTGCAAAACGAAATTTTGCTCAATTCACATCACTGCAACACATTCTTATAGTCAATGTTACTCGCGTAAGACACAACAATATCCCAGAAATACACAGTCAATTCCACAGTCAGTTCCATATGGAAATAAAAAGAAAAATCCTCATTTTAACAATAAGAAGAAACATCCAAATGTCAATGCAGTTCAGAGTCCGAAACAAACAAACAATTCTTCAAATATCGCTGAGCCTGGGCCGTCAAACCAGACCTCGTAAGGTCAGACTAATTTTCAAAATGTGCAGAGCAAAGCAAATACCACATAGTTAACTCTAGAGGGGAAGAGAGTGATGTTGGGTCAAGGTGTTTCATGTCAACATCAATAGTATTGAATAATCAATTTAATGTTTTATCAGATAATTGTGAGACAATAGATTTTCCTATGAAACACACGGCCGAATTGAGTAAAACAGTGCATGCTCCCGTAGATTTGCAACGAATTCATACAATAATAAGCCAAAATGAGTTACGGCCAACCTTATATGCTGTAAATTTAGAACACAAATCCTTTACGTTATTTTTTGACTCTGGTAGTCCACGTAATATTATGGATTTGAAGACGCATCATTTGTTGTTTTCAAACTTTCCGATTGAAAAATCAGGAATTAGACTTTCAGGTATAGGAAATAATGAATTAAACGTCATAGGCATAACTCATATTCAGTTCAGAGTCGGTAATCGCACGTTTGCCGATACATTTGTTGTTGTAAAAAACATTAATATGTATCCAGCTGTAATTATAGGATACCCATCTATGGGAAATCAAAACATTATCTTAGCTCCTGCCAAGCACGGCGTGTATATCAAAGGGAAATTCTATAAGTCTTCTAATACCTTAAAATCAGTTTTGGATAAAAAGGAGACGACAAATGTAACCATAACGTACGTTGAAGAACCAATAACTTGTCTCACTAATAAAGAAATAATATACGCGACCCAGCAGAATTCTCGTTCACCCGTAATATCATCTTGCACGCAATCTATCAAACCAAACATACCTTCGAATTTAATAGTGCAAATAAAGAAAACAATACCGGGATCTGAAATATTAATCCTTTCCGATACTTTGAAAACTAACAGATTGTCTGTCACACAAGCTATTTATACAGTAGGCTCACATCAGCAATGTAATATCGAAGTCTGTAATCATTTAAATAACACTTTAGTAATTCACAAAAATCAACATATCTTGGATGTAGAAGTTTATAAACATCGTATTCTTACCGTTGCTGACATTAATGAGAACCCTGGGTGTCCATGTAATGGATTTGAATGCAACCAATTCAGGACAGTGGAAATAAGTGAGATTGGTACTACTACCTGGTCGTTATTTACATGTGGTGTATTGCGGGTTTTCCTTGTCACAGTCCTGCACAGAATATTATCTTTGATTATATAATTCTGCTGCTTATACTTTATATATTCCTTTTCTTTATGATTGCCTTTCAAAGCATTTATAATTGTTTCTATTTTCTGATCTTTTCTTTGCTCAGTCTGTAACAATTCAGCACTCCAGCCTAAATCTTCTTGTTCAGATATTGTTTTTACAATAGGCATGGATGTTGATATATCTATTAATTCAGCTAAAGGCTCCGTACAAGATGACACGGGGTTGCGTGATAATGCATCCGCAATGATATTTGCTTTCCCAGGTAAATACCCGATTCTTGCGCCAAAATCTTGAATGATCAAATGCCACCGAGTTCGTTTAGGGCTGTGATTGAAGCCTTTAAAGAACTCTGTTAGTGGTTTATGGTCAGTAAGAACCTTAACGGGATAACCGTAAATTATGAACTTAAAATGCACTAGCGAATTAACAATAGCTAGTCCTTCCTTGTCTATTACTGCATACTTACTTTCGGAAGTTCTCAATTTTCGAGAATAGAAAGCTATCGGGAAAAATTGTTTATCATATTGCTGAAGCAATACCCCTCCTACTCCTAAGTCTGAGGCGTCTGTTGCAATGAAGAATTCCTTACCAAAGTCAGGAAATTTTAAGATAGGAGATCTACATAGTTCATCTTTCAAGGTATTAAACGCCTCTTGATAATACTAAGACCATATGAAATCTACGCCCTTCTTCGTAAGATCAGTTAAAGGAGCGGCTATTATTGAATAGTTGCGTATAAAACGCCTGTAATATCCACTACAACCCAAAAATTGCTGTATTCCCTTGTCATTAGTAGGTATGGGAAAATTACGTATAGCCGACACCTTATCATGGACTACTTTAAGACCTTGGCTTGACACCATGAAACCCAAATATATTAATTCTGTTTTGAAAAATTCACACTTACTAATCTTTACCCTTAAGTTATATTGTCTTAATCTCTGTAGTACTAGTTTTAACTTACGTAGATGTTCTTCTAAAGATTAAAAGATCATCCATATAGGCATGCAATATATCCCCTAACAAGTCTCCAAACACTATGTTAATCATTCTTGTAAATGTTATAGGAGCACAACGTAAACCAAAAGGCATCCGTAAAAATTCATAATGTCCCCTGGCTGTGCTGAAGGCTGTGTAGGGGATACTATCTTCTGCTAATGATATCTGTTGAAAGCCTTTAAGTAAGTCCAAACTAGTAAAATATTTATTCTGACCTAACAAAGACAAAATATCGTCAGTACATGGCACTAGGAATCGATCAGGGATCGTCTCCTCGTTTAGACGACGGAAGTCGACGCAGATACGCCATGTTCGATCTTTTTTCGGTAAAACTATTAAAGGAAAATTATAAAGGCTGTTTGATTTCCTAATGACTCCTTCTTCTAGCATTTTACCTACTTCATCATTTATTTCATTCTGGAATTTCATAGGGAGTCTGTACGAGAGTACATAGATAATTTTCTGCTTGTCCTTTAACCTTATTTGATGCTCGATTACATCTCTTTTTCCTAAGGATCCATCCGTAATGGAAAAAACATCATGATATTTAGTTAAAAGTCCTAAAATTTTCTGCTGAATTTCTTCGTCTTGAATGTCTTTATTGATTTTATTTTTAATAGATCGCAAAAGGGATTCATCCACAAGTGATTGAGAGTGATTGATTTCAGCAACGGTAAGAATACAATGTTTATAAACTTCTACATCCAAGATATGGTTATTTTTGTGAATTACTAAAGTGTTATTTAAATGATTACAGACTTCAATATTACATTGTTGATGTGAGCCTACTGTATAAATAGCTTGTATGACAGACAATCCGTTAGTTTTCAAAGTGTCGGAAAGGATTAATATTCCAGATCCCGGTAATGTTTTCTTTATTTGCACTATTAAATTCGAAGGTACGTTTGGCTCGATAGATTGCGTGCAAGATGATATTACGGGTGAACGAGAATTCTGCTGGGTCGCGTATATTATTTCTTTATTAGTGAGACAAGTTATTGGTTCTTCAACGTACGTTACGGTTACATTTGTCGTCTCCTTTTTATCCAAAACTGATTTTAAGGTATCAGAAGACTTATAGAATTTCCCTTTGATATACACGCCGTGCTTGGCAGGGGCTAAGATAATGTTTTGATTTCCCATAGATGGGTATCCTATAATTACAGCTAGATACATATCTATGTTTTGTACAACAACAAATGTATCGGCAAACGTGCGTTTACTGACTTTGAATTGAACATGAGTTATGCCTATGACATTTAATTCATTATTTCCTATACCCGAGAGTCTAACTCCAGATTTTTCAATCGGAAAGTTCGAAAACAGCAAATGATGTGTCTTCAAATCCATGATATTACGTGGACTACCAGAGTAAAAAAATAACGTAAAGGATTTGTGTTCTAAATTTACAACATATAAGGTTGGTCGTAACTCATTTTGGCTAATTATCGTATGAATTCATTGCAAATCTACGGGAGCATGCACTGTTTTACTTAATTTGGCCGTGTGTTTCATAGGAAAATCTATTGCCTCACAATTATCTGATAAAACATTAAATTGATTATTCAATACTATTGATGTTGACATGAATGACCTAGACCTAACATCACTCTCTTCCCCTCTGGAGTTAACTATGTGGTATTTGCTTTGCTCTGCACATTCTGAAAATTAGTCTGACCTTGCGAGGTCTGGTTTGACGACCCAGGCTCAGCGACATTCGAAGAAGTGTTTGTTTGCTTTGGACTCTGAACTGCATTGACATTTGGTTGTTTCTTCTTATTGTTAAAATGAGGATTTTTCTTTTTATTTCCATATGGAACTGACTGTGGAATTGACTGTGTATTTCTGGGATTCTGTTTTGTCTTACGCGGTAACACTGATTGTATGAATGTGTCGAACTTTTATGAATTGAGCAGAATTTTGTTCTGCAGTCCGCGCTTAAGTGACCTTGACATTTGCAATTATAACACGTCATTCCCGCTACTAGACTATTATTAACTACGTTCACTGTTTGTGGTTTTGTTTCATTCTTTGCAAAAACTTGAGTTAACACGGGATCGAGATCTGGACACTTAGACATGTGTTTTTTTTATCTGGTTATATACATCCAATTCCGTAATTGCAGGCGTTAACTTTTTATCAAAACACCGTACTAAAGCTTCAGGCAACATAAGTGTCATGCAAGTTAAATACATTAATCGTAAAAAATCTTTCACAGAGATGTTATCTCTAGTAACCCAAGTGGAATTACCTAAAATGTCCTGATATTCATTAAGCCTATCAGCTATGAGAGCTGCTCTCTCAATGACATTAAGCTGATTCATAGTGGCTGGATTAAGTGTATTTCTTAACGTTAATACTACATCCAAGGCTTCTTCACCCCCATAGACCGCGCATAACCAAACTTTGAAATCATCCCAGGTAACTGCTTCTTGAAATGAAACACCTCTTAAATACACACTCGCATCCCCCTTAGAAAAATCTATAAAACTTTTAGCTTCTTGTAATTATACAAAAGGGTCTACGATTTGTTTGGCATTTAAATGGGCATCGACGGATGAAATCCATGACTCCCCATTTTGTGGCAAGAACCCATTGACTCGACCCTGAAAAGGAAGGATTGCAGACCTGGCATTTACAAGCGTTACAATTGGGGGAGGATTAGTTTGGCCTACGCCACTAGGTCCAGGGGTGGGGCTCCCAGGGGGCATCATGACTGCTGTATTTCTTTTCCTATCTCTTCGACCCCTTGCAATTCTATCAAAATATCTATATGAATACAGTCGTCCACTGCGTAAACGCATATGTATTTTAAAATTCCCCAAACAATGTTACTAATCCCAAGACATTTCCCGAGAATTTCTGAAAGAAAACCGAACACAAAGATATTTCCTGTAAATTTCTGAAAGAAAAAGGAATTAGCACAAAGAGAGAAAAAATTCTAGATGAGAATTTGGAGTTGAACACAGTTTCCTTTAATGAAAGGAAAATAAAAGATTAGCAAATCACTCACCCCAGTAATAATCGACTAACGACTCATGATAACTACACTTCACTGCCCAAACTGGAATGAATTTAAGAAATTGTACTTAGCTTATACATGGTTCTGTGTGATGTCGTCACATCCTCTCTCTCTCTTGATGTATGTTAGCGATGTATCGTTCGTGTTTCCTTTGAATGTAGTGCTTCCTGGATATGTTTTGTAAGCATTGAACGTCAGTCTTTGGGTTTCCTAGGATGTTGATTGAAGATCCAGTTCATCAGTTTGTATGTATAACATTCATTAAATATTATAGATTTCGATGGACTATGTTACTTAGTCAAAATTGTAGATCCATTAAAGTTGAGTTCTTGAAGATCTTTCTCTGGTTTTTACAGCTTTATTTTGATGTCTTGAAATCTTCCTCTGATTCTTAGAGTTTATTATTATAATTACTTGAAGATCTTTCTCTGATTCGTAGAGTTTAACTGCTGCCACCATTTATCAGTGTGCTACTTTTATAAGCACACATTGAGTATGTGTTGTTTAAGATGTTAAGTCTTGATAATGAAGTTCATCTTAGTAACTTTGAAAAGTATTTATTCTCTAAAAACAACAGAGTTAAACATCTCCATCACAGGAGTGGAGCTGGTTTGGTCGGATGACCAATTCAGGTGAAGTATAGATATGAACTGCTTAAATTATCGATATCACAGATATCGTATGCTTAGTTGTCATAGTATTTAAACACCATGTGGAAACTTTTACATTCTCTCTCGGAAGACACCTGCATCCGGTGACGACACAATCTTTCACACACCATGCATTGGTGTTGACGTTTTAGAAAAATGTTACATTGCCGAGGCTGCAAAGTACATCCTGTTTATGATTTTATATGACTACAGCAAATCTCACGCTAGCATCTTCAACCACAATGACATATTACGTCATGTGTTTTAAACATGTAATAACAAACTATTTCATTTATTACATATGTAGTATTACTAAATAACACGTAAACTCGAATACACAGGGCTCGATCCATATGATCCACTAGCTGTGAGATGTTGATGGGTCTCCTTGTGTTGTTACTGCTAAGGCCAGCGTCCATCCAAATAGTAAAACTGCTGGCATTCGTATGATTTGTAATATGATACAGGAGCAAAATAAACACATCTGTGACCGAACTTGTGATGACTACTGAAGAACATCTGTTCTTTTCTAGGTTGTGATGTAGATGGTACATAATCCGTGTATCAGCTTCTTCATGGAGACATCTAAGCTGTGATATCTCTTCTCTGTGGACTTTTCCGTCCCTGGCATTGAAGGAGTAGCAGGTTTTGTCAAGAGCGAGATAGACTATGTGACCAGCCATGATATCTATATTTGTGTGTTCAGTCAAATCTGACAGGAGGAACTGAAAAAATTCCTTCTGCCAGTATTTAAAACACTTCTGCTTTGGCCCTGCTATGGTGTATGTTGCATCGTCATTTTCACGTCTTGAGTGTTACACATCTTTAATAGAAGGAGTGATGTAGGTGTCACAAACCAAATCTATTCGATGAGATGGCATCTGGCACAACGGACAGATGATTAGCTGAACCAATTCCCCAAGTGTTGGTGGTAAATTCTGCAATGTGTGTAACAAGAACTTGGAGTCGATGATTTTAATGTTCGATTCACTAGGTGGGGGTGTACTGTCTACCATGCTTTTAATCTTGTGAAGGAGCTTGTCCTTATCTGTTTTGTTGATGCTTCCGGCAACATGCGCCAATGATAGGGTTACGGGTGTGAGAGGGTAGTTAAAGACTAGCTCTAGATCAGCATTCTGTGTGGTACTAAGGTAGAGAAGACGTTCAAACAAATCTCTGGTGTTCTTCAATTCATATCATTACTGATTTTACTCTTGAGAGCTGTGGATACAAAGTTTTTGATTTTGCGTCGTGGTATTGGTTGTTCAAATCTTGTAGGATCCCCAAAGCACCCATTTGCAAACTCATCACACCAAGCTTGACCAGTCTTAGTGCAATTTACCAAGTCTTTCTTGATATCCTCAGGTAACTTTTCCCAGTTGTCGGGCAATATAGATTTGGGCCATTAGCAAGGTTGAATGGGTTAACACGGGCCTCTATGTTGTTCACAAGAGCCTGCAGATCATCATTGTCCCTTTTAACCCAATAAGACTAGAGTTCATTTGCTGTGTCATCGGTGGACTTTGAACCTGCTTTCAATGGCACTCCTTGTTCCACGAGTGATCATCCATCGTTTTCTTGCTCCCTCTGCTGTGGTGAATTCAGTAATACCAGTCTGACGAGAGGTTGCATCAGAATTGACAGTTTGTTCCAGTGTCATATATACTGAAGTTCTTGAGAAAACCTTCTCTGTCCGTCGAATAGAAAACGCACCATTCACTAGGACCTGTTTCACTTCAGGGTGTGTGTCATCCTAGTTCACTAAATTAAGATAATACCGCACCATCCACCTTGCATAATTAGGTCGATTACAGACAGAGAATATGACACACATTTCACCAAGTAAATATGTGAAAAGATCTAGATCATTGGTGCGGCATGCATGGGTAAAGCAAAGATATAACTGTACCAACTGGACATATATCATCCAAAATCTAGCAGTGCTCCCATGACTCCCGCTGAGGGTTACATTAATATACTCGCATTACTTTGACATAAATTCAAGAAACTCTTCAGATGTCTCAAGCATTTCAATTATCTGAGGGGATGTCTGACTATGGAGTGCAGTGATGTTAGATGTGAGTAATTCTGGTAAAGGACCATTCTCATCCAGGAACTTTTTGAAGTGGAGAATCTTGAATGATGTTGCCAGCATTAGGTGTAGCCGCCTGCACCTGCAAATTAATTTACATTTTCATTTGTTAGCATGTACTAATATAGAATGCAACATCGAATATCAATATAAGAATACCTGTAGTTACAGTAGATTATACTCATGATAAATACATACATGCAACCATTCACACCATTAAAACTTATCTGTCATAATGACGACCGGAAAGAAAACCATTGAGGGACCCTGAGCTCAATACATCAGATTCTGTCAGTATTTCAGGACCTCCAAAGCTGTCAATCAAGTACCCCAAAGCACCAGAGAAGGCTAAAGAGATGTGAAAGGGACCAAATGCGATAAGCAGGTTGTTAAATCTAGGTGCCTCCTTGGCTTGTATTTATAATGCGAGTTTTGCCACAGCCAGATCATAGTGGACAACAATGATCTCCTGATTACATATCCTTGCCACACGCTGGGATACTTTCATTGTTTCTAGTAACGACATCCAACCTGATTGGTGGCAAGTTCATGTTCTCCATGTAGAGTACTTTTTGTTGTGGAAGGGGATCACTGGTCAAAAGAGAGTTCCAACCTGTCCACATAGGCGCGGGCCCCCTAGCAATACTCATCATCCACAACATGTCCTTGTATTGCGCTTGAGTGAAGTTTTGTGGACGGGGAATGTTCTGTTTACGGTAATCAAACTGTCTGATTCTTGGCTTCTTGTGATAAGGCTCAAGTATGGTTTCTATTGGCAAGAAAGAACGTTTTGATTGAGCTCTTTTCGCTGATGAAGGTATTCTTGGAGATGTTATAGCTGATGTCACATTTGCTGATGTTAATGGTGGATTGGTTTCAGTACTTGGTATACTTGACAGGTCATTCCCTATGTCTGATGTATTTGGATGGGCGACTACCTCTTCAGAAAGGTTCTGGTAACATATACTGACAGTATCATGAAGGGTTCCTTTACCAGAAAGAGTCTCACAATTTTCATCGTAGTTATCCCATGCTAAGATGGTACATAGCCCAGGTTGCTGTAGAATTCCATCTGGGGTTGCTTGCTGTCTGTCAGTTATGCTTGTTGCTAGGTCAGTTTCCAGTCATTCTGCTGTATGGTAACCTATGCAGTGCCCAAAAGGATTCAATATCTCCACGATGCGTCTGCTGCCAGTTAAACTTTTGAGACCCAGTCCAAGACATATATGTGTTGCTAGTTTTATTCTCCCTCTGGATATGATAAACATAACATCATCAGCCAAAGACTGTGCTTGCCTTTTGATATGCTCTGTTGGATTGTCAGAGCCTGCAAAGAGGATTTGATAGAATGTCAGAAGCGATGTAGGAGTGTCTATTTGATCTTCTGCTAGAGCTTCACCAGTCAGTGGATCTGGTAGGTTTTTCTGTTTGATCTTGGCACTGAATACAAGAGAACGAATATACAATGCTATTTCCTTGATGTTTGGCTCATCAAATGTTGCAAGACATATTGCAGAATCTGGTGTGAGAGTGCAACAGTAAATTATTGTGCCAGACCTATTGCTCTGCTTTGTCTGCCTCAGTGTTGGATAAGTGTTCAATATTTTCTGGCAAAGTGACTGTTGATTCATCAGATTCCCAGCTTGACATATACCTGCCATGTATTGAGGTAAGCAGTTCAGCACCTTCGTTTTGAATTAATGTTTTGTCAATGTATTGTTTTAGCTCAATGAAAGCAGTATTTTGGGCTTGTGGTTTTTAGGATGCATGATTGGATGTACCCAGTTCTCTCTGGGCACGTCGAAGATACAATTTTCTGCAGGACTGGTGATATTTGACCTCTTTATAGATGCGATCAATAACAGCAATTTTTGCCAAAAACTGTCCATCACACAGTGTATGTGCTACATTTTGGATACTTTGGGCACTCACAATGGTTTCAGGGTTGCCTAGTGTTTCTTTTGGCTTGTTTGTTCCTGCTGACTTTTCACTGCAGTTACAGAACAAGCATAGTTTTGGGAAAATCCCTGTGCTAGATGCTGGGTTATCTTCAATGCTGGATTGTAAGGTTTTTTCAGATGTATTTGCCTTTACATGTAAATTGTCTGGTATGGTCTGACGAACAGCAGTGAAACTTTTATAACATGGAGATTGATACCCATCTGTATCACCATAAAAGTCAGTAAGCTTAACTGAAAAGTATTTTGAATCTTTGAGTAATTTTCGCCATGCACCATCAGCATGTTTGACTTTCTCCCATGAATTTGGATCAAATGTCTTTACCTCATCCATGTATTTTCCAGTGGATGGAGAATACATGAGATCTTATTTGCCATTTTCTACACTACACTAATAACCTGAAAGCACAAATAATATTCATGCGACATCACCATAACCATTACCACCACCATTACCTTTCACTTGTTCGCGACAACTTTTGATGACATCTAGGCTTATGTGAAAGAACAAAAATCAAAACAATCTAACATCATTCACACCAAATGAAGCATAATAAGGTATTCTTAAAATTAAATATGTATGGAATTGCAAGGCGCCACGAAGATTGCTCTTTTTTACAAGGGGTACCCATCTTTAACATCAGTTTCTAAAAAACGGCTACTTCTGTGTTTGTAAGGAATAGATTTTTGAATTCCTGAGAAAATTCTACTATAGAAACAACTAACAGACCTTTTGCACTCAAAAACATAAATAAAACCTTACTCAAGCTGAGGGGTCATGTTGTCTGAAGCAAGTAGTTATAGGTAGTAGACTCTCATTAAGGCAAGTTAGTTATTATATAACCTAAGCTTTGTCAGTGATTGACAAAATAAATTTATATATTAAGATTAGCTTTATACGTTGTCATTTAGGAAGAAACTAATGGGTTTCTTATTTGCAGCACACAAGGTTGGTTTTCATTGCGATATTTTCATCTTCATTTGGAGAATACTAGGAGTGATTTACAACAGAAATATAATTAGATATAAAATGTACCTCACACTGATAACCTTAAAACATTTCATAAATTTTGTAAGTAAAATCAGTTTTATAGCACTTTTGCATTCTTATCGTATATTCCTGATATATTTACAAATGTGGACATTATAACGATTGTACAACTACACTGGTTTTAGAGATATATATAAAAAAAACTTTTATTCTCGAGTTTTAAAGATATTATTATGACTGCAGAATACACACTTATCATAAAAGAATTCGTAGGTGTATGATCCGAGATAAAGTGAATTTTATATTAAGAATTATGAGATGTTTAATATAAAAAAGTTTGATAGTCAACTTTAATTGTGACTAAACAACAATCTATATATATATATATATATATATATATATATATATATATATATATATATATATATATATATATATATATATATATATATATATATCTATATCTATATATATATATATATAT
Source organism: Palaemon carinicauda (assembly GCF_036898095.1). Lineage (NCBI taxonomy): Eukaryota > Metazoa > Arthropoda > Malacostraca > Decapoda > Palaemonidae > Palaemon > Palaemon carinicauda. Next base: position 103,925,508 of record NC_090736.1, read on the forward strand.
ATATATATATATATATATATATATATATATATATATATATATATATATATATATATATATATATATATATATATATATATATATATATATATATATATATATATATATATATATATATATATATATATATATATATGCACATGATATATGTATTAGTGTGCTACTTTTATAAGCATACATTGAGTATGTGTTGTTTAAGATGTTAAGTCTTGATAATGAAGTTCATCTTAGTAACTTTAAAAAGTATTTATTCTCTAAAAACAACAGAGTTAAACATCTCCATCACAGGAGTGGAGCTGGTTTGGTCGGATGACCAATTCAGGTGAAGTATAGATATGAACTGCTTAAATTATCGATATCACAGATATCGTATGCTTAGTTGTCATAGCATTTAAACACAATATGGACACTTTTACGTTCTCTCTCGGAAGACACCTGCATCCGGTGACGACACAATCTTTCACACACCATGCATTGGTGTTGACGTTTCAGAAAAAAGTTACATTGCCGAGGCTGCAAAGTACATCGTGTTTATGATTTTATATGACTACAGAAAATCTCACGCTAGCATCTTCAACTACAATGACATATTACGTCATGTGTTTTAAACATGTAATAACAAACTATTTCATTTATTAAAATAGCTCGGCCAGCTATCTCAATTTTTTAAAAAAAAATTTAACAACAAGCCAAAACATATTTACTAGGTGTGACTGAACATATGTATTATTCTTTGTTTAACTTTAGCCATAAGGAAATGAGGACGAATGTCCAAATAGGCACATCAAAAAATAATAACAATAATGCATATGAAAACATATTACCAAAGCAAAGAAAAAAAATGCATGATAAATACAGATCATATATATGGTACATTGCTAGCAAATGAATATATGGTACCCAAAAAAATACTGATATACATATGATTCGGTAACTTGTTAAAGAATAATTGTTACCTTAGTCAGAAACATAGATTAGCACAATATGGTAACTAATAACAATATTTGTTACCTTGGTAAAGATTCAATTTTAGTGCACAAACACGTATTCCTGGTACGTACACGTACCACGGTTTCGTACATATATATGTAATGATTAGAATAGTTAATATTACATGTTTAAAACAAATGACGTAATATGTCATGTTGGTTGGAGGAGCTAACCCTGGGATTTGCTGTAGTCATTCAAATCGTAAACAGGACATACAATGCAAACCTATGCAAACCTCGGCAAATTGACATTCTTCTTAAATGTCAACACATTGTCTCAGCGTGTGAAAGTTTGTGACGTCACCGGATGCAGGTGTCTTCCGTGTTTGTGACGTGTCTAAAGTAAACTAAGCATACGATATCTGTGATATCGATAATTTAGTCAGTTCATATCTATACTTCACCAGAATTGGTCATCTGAACCAACCAAGCTTCCTCCAGTGATGGAGATGTTTAACTCTGTTGTTTTTATAGAATAAATACTTAAAAACTATTAAGATGTATTCAGTTAATCCATTTTCATACATCTGAAACAACACTTACTCAATGTGTGCTTATAACAGTAGCACGCCAATAAATGGTGGCAGCGATTAAACTCTAAGACAGCGATTAAACTCTAAGACAGCAGTTAAACTCTAAGAATTAGAGAAAAATCATCAAGACTTCAAAATAAAAGCTGTAAAACCAGAGAAAGATCTTCAAGACTTCAAAATAAAAGCTGTAAAACCTGAGAAAGATCTTCAAGAACTCAACATTATCTACAAGAATCTACAATTTTGACTAAGTCCAACGAAACAGCTAACATCAACATATGTTAGAATACAACCTGAATCTTCAATCAACATCCTAGGAAACCCAAGGACTGGCGTTCAACAATTGCAAAACATATCCAGGAAAAACTACATTCAACAAGAAACTAGAACGAGACATCGCTAACAAAACATCAAGAGAGAGAGAGAGAGAGAGAGAGAGAGAGAGAGAGAGAGAGAGAGAGAGAGAGAGAGACGTGTCGACTTCATATATAAGCTAAGTACAGATATTTTGAATTCATTCCAGTTTGGGCAGTGAAGTGTAGTTATCACAAGTGGTTAGTCGATTATTACTGGGGTGAGTGAATTGCTAAACTTTGTTATAGGAAATTCCGAATTCTCATTTAGAATTTTTCTTTCTTTGTGCTAATTCCTTTTTCTTTCAGAAATTCTCGGGGAAATGTTTTGGGATTAGTAACATTGTTGGAGGAATTTTATTATACATATGCGTTTACGCAGTGGGCGTCTGTACTCATATAGATATTTTGATAGAATTGCAAGGGGTCAAAGAGATAGAAAAAAAAATACAGCAGTCATGGCTCCTCCTGTCAGCCCTACCCCTGGACCTAGTGGTGTAGGCCAGACTAATCCTCCTCCAATTGTGACGCTTGTAAATGCCAGGTCAGTAATCCTTCCTTTTCAAGGTCGAGTCAACGGGTTCTTGCCACAAAATGTGGAGTCATGGATTTCATCCGTTGATGCCCATTTAAATGCCAAACAAATCGTAGATCCTTTTGTACAATTACAAGAAGCTAAAAGTTTTATAGATTTTTCTAAGGGGGATGCGAGTGCGTATTTAAGAGGTGTTTCATTTCAAGAAGCAGTTACTTGGGATGATTTCAGAGTTAGGTTACGCGCGATCTATGGGGGTGAGGAAGCCTTGGATGTAGTATTAACGTTACGAAATACACTTAATCAAGCCACTATGAATCGGCTTAATGTTATTGAGAGAGCAGCTCTCATAGCTGATAGGCTTAACGAATATCAGGACATTTTAGGTCATTCCACTTGGTTTTACTAACGATAACATCTCCGTGAAAGATTTTTTACGATTAATGTATTTAACTTGCATGACACTTATGTTGCCTGAAGCTTTAGTGCGGTGTTTTGATAAGAAGTTAACGCCTGCAAGTACGGAATTGGATGTCTATAAACAGATAAAGAAACACATGTCCAAGTGTCCAGATCTCGATCCCGTGTTAACTCAAGTTTTTGCAAAGAATGAAACAAAACCACAAACAGTGAACGTAGTTAACAGTCCAGTAGCGGGATTGACGTGTTACAACTGCAAAACGAAATTTTGCTCAATTCACAACACTGCAACACATTCTTATAGTCAATGTTACTCGCGTAAGACACAACAATATCCCAGAAATACACAGTCAATTCCACAGTCAGTTCCTTAAGGAAATAAAAAGAAAAATCCTCATTTTAACAATAAGAAGAAACAACCAAATGTCAATGCAGTTCAGAGTCCGAAACAAACAAACACTTCTTCAAATATCGCTGAGCCTCGGCCGTCAAACCAGACCTCGCAAGGTCAGACTAATTTTCAAAATATGCAGAGCAAAGCAAATACCACATAGTTAACTCTAGAGGGGAAGAAAGTGATGTTGGGTCAAGGTCATTCATGTAAACATCAATAGTATTGAATAATCAATTTAATGTTTTATCACATAATTGTGAGACAATAGATTTTCCTATGAAACACACGGCCGAATTAAGTAAAACAGTGCATGCTCCCGTAGATTTGCAACGAATTCATACAATAATAAGCCAAAAAGAGTTACGGCCAACCTTATATGCTGTAAATTTAGAACACAAATCCTTTACGTTATTTTTTGACTCTGGTAGTCCACGTAATATTATGGATTTGAAGACGCATCATTTGTTGTTTTCAAACTTTCCAATTGAAAAATCAGGAATTAGACTTTCAGGTATAGGAAATAATGAATTAAACGTCATAGGCATAACTCATATTCAGTTCAGAGTCGGTAATCGCACGTTTGCCGATACATTTGTTGTTGTAAAAAACATTAATATGTATCCAGCTGTAATTATAGGATACCCATCTATGGGAAATCAAAACATTATCTTAGCTCCTGCCAAGCACGGCGTGTATATCAAAGGGAAATTCTATAAGTCTTCTAATACCTTAAAATCAGTTTTGGATAAAAAGGAGACGACAAATGTAACCATAACGTACGTTGAAGAACCAATAACTTGTCTCACTAATAAAGAAATAATATACGCGACCCAGCAGAATTCTCGTTCACCCGTATTATCATCTTGCACGCAATTTATCAAACCAAACATACCTTCGAATTTAATAGTGCAAATAAAGAAAACAATACCGGGATCTGAAATATTAATCCTTTCCGATACTTTGAAAACTAACGGATTGTCTGTCACACAAGCTATTTATACAGTAGGCTCACATCAGCAATGTAATATCGAAGTCTGTAATCATTTAAATAACACTTTAGTAATTCACAAAAATCAACATATCTTGGATGTAGAAGTTTATAAACATCGTATTCTTACCGTTGCTGACATTAATGAGAACGCTGGGTGTCCATGTAATGGATTTGAATGCAACCAATTCAGGACAGTGGAAATAAGTGAGATTGGTACTACTACCTGGTCGTTAGTTACATGTGGTGTATTGCGGGTTTTCCTTGTCACAGTCCTACACAGAATATTATCTTTGATTATATAATTCTGCTGCTTATACTTTATATATCCCTTTTCCTTATGATTGCCTTTCAAAGCATTTATAATTGTTTCTATTTTCTGATCTTTTCTTTGCTCAGTCTATAATAATTCAGCGCTCCAGCCTAAATCTTTTTGTTCAGATATCGTTTAAACAATAGGCATGGATGTTGATATATCTATTAATTCAGCTAAAGGCTCCGTACAAGATGACACGGGGTTGCGTGATAATGCATCCGCAATGATATTTGCTTTCCCAGGTAAATACCCGATTCTTGCGCCAAAATCTTGAATGATCAAATGCCACCGAGTTTGTTTAGGGCTGTGGTTGAAGCCTTTAAAAAACTCGGTTAGTGGTTTATGGTCAGTAAGAACCTTAACGGGATAACCGTAAATTATGAACTTAAAATGCACTAGCGAATTAACAATAGCTAGCCCTTCCTTGTCTATTACTGCATACTTACTTTCGGAAGTTCTCAATTTTCGAGAATAGAAAGCTATCGGGAAAAATTGTTTATCATATTGCTGAAGCAATACCCCTCCTACTCCTAAGTCTGAGGCGTCTGTTGCAATGAAGAATTCCTTACCGAAGTCAGGAAATTTTAAGATAGGAGAACTACACAGTTCATCTTTCAAGGTATTAAACGCCTCTTGATAATACTCAGACCATATGAAATCTACGCCCTTCTTCGTAAGATCAGTTAAAGGAGCGGCTATTATTGAATAGTTGCGTATAAAACGCCTGTAATATCCACTACAACCCAAAAATTGCTGTATTCCCTTGACATTAGTAGGTATGGGAAAATTACGTATAGCCGACACCTTATCATGGACTACTTTAAGACCTTGGCTTGACACCATGAAACCCAAATATATTAATTCTGTTTTGAAAAATTCACACTTACTAATCTTTACCCTTAAGTTATATTGTCTTAATCTCTGTAGTACTAGTTTTAACTTACGTAGATGTTCTTCTAAAGATTAAAAGATCATCCATATAGGCATGCAATATATCCCCTAACAAGTCTCCAAACACTATGTTAATCATTCTTGTAAATGTTATAGGAGCACAACGTAAACCAAAAGGCATCCGTAAAAATTCATAATGTCCCCTGGCTGTGCTGAAGGCTGTGTAGGGGATACTATCTTCTGCTAATGATATCTGTTGAAAGCCTTTAAGTAAGTCCAAACTAGTAAAATATTTATTCTGACCTAACAAAGACAAAATATCGTCAGTACATGGCACTAGGAATCGATCAGGGATCGTCTCCTCGTTTAGACGACGGAAGTCGACGCAGATACGCCATGTTCGATCTTTTTTCGGTAAAACTATTAAAGGAAAATTATAAAGGCTGTTTGATTTCCTAATGACTCCTTCTTCTAGCATTTTACCTACTTCATCATTTATTTCATTCTGGAATTTCATAGGGAGTCTGTACGAGAGTACATAGATAATTTTCTGCTTGTCCTTTAACCTTATTTGATGCTCGATTACATCTCTTTTTCCTAAGGATCCATCCGTAATGGAAAAAACATCATTCTTAGTTATCATTAGATATAAAATAAATAAGGTTTTCACAGAAACACTTTCGTAAGTTCTTAAGCCATATAATAAGTGAAAGTAATCAAAATAAACGTAATACACTGGAGGAGCTGTGAACAGTGGCGGGCTACGGGAAAGACTGCTTGCAATAATACCAGATAATTAAAATATGAAATGCATGCCACATGAGATAATATAAATGCTACATAGTATTCCCTAAGCTCCAATAAACGAGAATACTTGCATACATGTATTCCTAACACAACATATATGCTGAATGTGTATTAGCAATAAAGGTACATATAACAATGATACAGTAATCATATATATGGAAATAATTATAATGATAATCCATCACCTCCCCCTCCCCTTTGCGTTCAATGAGCTATATGAACGGGTATGGCGTCTCGGTGAACGCCGATACTCAGCTTGAGTGCCACTTTGCTGTTGTTGACTAGTATCAGGGACAACATCCTTCTTCTTTGGAGATTGCTGTGTCTCGTCAGGCAAATGTGAAGGAGAATGAGTTACAGGGCGTAAGAAACGGCGGTTACGCCATAATATTCTTCCTGAGGGTAACTTCACGTGGTAGTCTCGTGACCTACCGATGCCCATAATAATGCCAGTCTTATCCCATCGCTTGGAGATAGGGTCTTGGATACGGACATTATCATTGAGTTTGAGTGGTTCCAAAGGGTGTGCATGGCTGTCGTACCTTATTTTGGCTGCTTCTGTATGTGATGCTACACGAAGGTCATATTCATTTGCTTTTTCTTGCCATTCCTGCTTGAATGATGATGCATGGGCTGGGATGCATGATCGAAGGGCTTGGCCATATAATATCTGCGCTGGAGAAAGGCCAGCATAGTTAGGAGTATTCCGTATTTCCAATAATCCTTTGTCGAAATCTTCGGTGTCGATGTTCCCAGAAGGTGCTACTTTTAGGATAAAATGTTTGACCTTCTTCACGGCTGCTTCGGCATGGCCATTACTTTGGGGATAGTAAGGTGTGGATATCACATGTTGAACACCCCATCGGGTAAGAAAATTCTTGAATTCTGAGCTGGTGAACTGAGGTCCACCATCTGTCCTCAGCCTTACTGGAACACCTAAGTCTCGGAAGATGTGACTGAAGTGTCGTGTTGTTACTTCCGCTGTAGTATTGGTACCAAATTTTACAACTACAGGCCATCCAGATAGTCTGTCAACATACACCAGGAAAGATTTCCCAGCAACACTGAAGAAATCAGCCGATACTGATTCGAAGGGACGAGAGGGGTTTTCGTTGCATAATAGTGGTTCCTGCTGTTGGCTTGGCTGCATTATCTGACATGGCTCACAGGCATGGACAGTATTTGCTATGTCTGAATTAATACCAGGCCAATATACAGTCTGCTTAGCCCGACGCTTAGTCGCCTCCACTCCACAATGGCTGTCATGAAGGCGTCTTAAAATGCTGCGTCGCATAGCTAAGGGAATTACTATTCGGCTACCATACAGAACAAGGTCATCATCGGTATATAAATCCTCCCTTATTTTCCAATAGGGTAGTATGTCATTGTGGAGATTGTAACGGTGACTGGGGAATCCGTTGGCAACGTTCTGGAGGAGTCTTGTGTACGAGGGGTCCTCACGTGCTGCGGTGCGAATCTCTTCCAAGATAAGATCTTGTGTATCTGATGTCTTCGCTTCTGAAATTGCATCCACAGTCTTGGCTACAACACTCCTGAGGGAAAGATGGGTTTCACTATTTAACATATCATCTTCAGGCGTTGGATGGCTCACCGGGGAACGTGAAAGGGCATCAGGGATGCAATGTTCCTTGCCTTTACGCCATACTGCAGTGAAGATATAGGGTGAAATTTTCTCTTTCAGACGCTGAATACGTGTGTTTTCTATTGCATCCAATGTATATGTATTCAAGATGGGTATCAGAGGTCTATGGTCAGTCACCAATGTGAAATGGGGCAATCCAAGTAAGTAATGGCGACATTTATTCATAGCCCAAACTGAAGCTAAACATTCTAGCTCAATGGTGGCCCACCTAGTTTCTGCATCGGCCAAAAATCTTGAACCACACTGGACCATGCGGAAACGGCCTTCTCCATGGTCTTGTAGAAGTGCGTATCCTAAACCATATAAACGAGAAGCATCCGTTTGTAGTACGGTGGGGCAGGTAGGGTCGAAATGAGCCAGCACGGGTGGCTGAGAGAGAGCCTTTTTAACACTGGCAAAGGCGGCATCATGATCTGCTGTCCACGTGAAGGATCTCTTAGGGCTCATTAGCGGCCGAAGCGGATCTGCTGCAGCTGCAAGATTGGGTGAAAATTCTGTTAATTGGTTAGTAAGGCCCATGAATGACCTTAAATCTGTCAGATTTGCTGGCTTTGGAAACTCTGATATAGCTCGAACTTTCTCCTTGTCGGCTGCAATTCCATTTTCAGATAACGTATACCCACAAAAAGATACAGTAGGGCTAGCAATAACAAACTTTTCTGCATTTAAAGTAATACCATGAGTCCTACAGCGAGACAAAACTTTGTTGAGCCTGCATAAGTGGGAATAATAATCCTTATCATATACAAGGATATCATCCACAACCTTGACACAATGTTGGATGCCCTGAAGAGCGATATCGCCTCTCCTGCAGTAGGCATCTCCTGAAGCGCTGAATCCCATGGGTGAACGACGATAGCGATACCGACCGTAAGGCGTAATGAATGTTGTAAGGGCTTGGTCTTCCTCTGCTAGTGGGATCTGCCAGTACCCACACAATGCATCCATGGTGGAGAAATACCTTGAATTAGGATCAATACTCCTGATTGCACTAAATGGTGATGGTGAAGGATGTGCAGGCCTTAAAACCTGTGAATTTAACTTGCTTAAATCTGTGGTGACACGAACACCACCTGTAGGTTTGGCCACGACCACTAAGGGGTGACACCATGGGGATGGTTGATCCCCAACAGGTTCAATGATGCCTTGTGCTACCATTGTCTCCAACTCGGTCTTAACGTCCTCTTGAAAAGCTAGTGGTATAAGACGCGGAGTGTAGATAGCAAAGGGTTTCACATCCTCTTTCAGGTGAATACGCATAGGTGGTCCAGTCATTGGCTTGAGTTGTGCTCCTTGATGAAACTGCTCCTTCGTCATTAGCACATCGCTATATTCCTTTAGAAAGTATTGCCTGGCTTCCTCAGGTGAGGATGTGGCTGGAGGCGGAGGAACGGACATTTGTTCACATGTATTAACTTGGCTGACTGGGACCTGACTGGTTCCTGCTGAAGTCCTGCTAAGTTTCCTCTCTTGCATTTGACGTGGGAAGTCCCAGGGAATGATCCTTAGGTGGCGGAGGGCATCATAACACAGTAATGGTGTAGGGAGAGAACTAAGAACATCAATATACCCCTTGTATGAGATATCACCATAAGTCATGACGGCCTCCATTGATCCCAAGAAGTTACCTTCCATGGGTGATCCATCGGCGTTGGAAAACTGCAACTCAGGGGGCGGAGACAATTCCTTGACATCAATGCCCAATGCTTGTAAGTGTTCCACTCCAAAAACAGTGGTATCTGCACCAGTATCAGGGATAACATTGATCTTCCCTGATTTACTGCCATATGTGACATGTAAATTAATAGGTGGTGAGGGACAACTTAGGGGACGTAAATTAACTGAACGTATGGCTGGAGAAGATATCTTGACAGTGTTCAATTTGGTGTCCTTTAAATCTTTCGACTCCCTTGGTCCCTTTGACTTTTTCTGTGCACAACAAACATCATAGTGGCCAAATTTATGGCAAATTCGGCACTCCTTAGCCAATGCTGGACATGCGGCAGTATATGGGAAATGGCCAGTTTTAGCACAGTTCCTGCACTTGTGGGATACTGCCTTACATGTGTCACTATTATGCTGTTGACCACAATTCTTGCATCTGCTACTTGAAGAAGTTTTCTCTTGCTGATGAATTTTCTTAGGTTGCTCCGGTTTTGCAAATGCCTTCTTTAACTTCTTGTAGTTTGACACGGCACGCACTGAAGTCTGTGGAGCTTTAAGCTCTGTCGTTGTCTTCTTTGCAGCCTCAAAAGCCCTGCAAGTCAGCTTCACTTCCTCAAGTGTTGTTGTTGTAGGCATGCTAATGAGCTTCTTGGTGAGTTCTTCATTCCTTATGCCAACCAAAATAGCATGTTTCATTTGGGCCTCCACACAGTTAACACCTTTACATAAATCAACCTCCTCTGAGAGCTGTTGTAAACGGACGAAAAAATCTGTTAATGACTCGCCTTCTGCTTGCTTGCATTGAGTAAAAGCTAACCGACGAAGTGCTTCATTCTGCTGACCCTTTATATAAGTTTCGATATGAGATAAAACATCATCCAAAAGCATAGTTGAGTCTGGTGGAATACCCAAATTGTGTTCTAATAAGCGTCTCATCTCAACACTGAGACATGCCCTTAGCTGTATCAACTGCTTAGGTTGAGGTAAATTATCCAAATCTACCATAACAGCATAATCCTTCCATCTCTGCTTCCATTCTGTGTATTGCCTATAAGTAACATCATGGGTTAATGGTGGAGGCAAATTTACCGTCACCTTAGGTGTCTGCACAGCTGAATTAGGCACTTGGAGAACACTTGCAGACGATGGTGCTGGGGTAAGGGGCCCTATACCACTTGCTTGGGGTAGGGTATGCCTGGGACCAGTCATAGCTTCAATTAATGCTTTGAATTCTTCCTGATGTCTGACATTGTCTTCTTTTCTTCTTTCTTCATCCTGTTTTCTTCTTTCTTCATCTTTTTTATCCATGTATTCAAACATTTTGCTGATTAAATCCATGGTTGAAGGGGTTGATGAAGGAGAAATAGATCTTGAATGCGTTGGAGATGACGTCATGTCAGTTGGGGTTGGGGATGATGGGGGAGAAACCTCAGAAGTCTTTGGTCTCCTTCCTTTATCGTGTTTCGGCGGCATAAATAGAAAAATCTCACGAAATCAAAGAGAAAATATCACTCAATGCCGTCAGTGGTAACGTCACAATGACGTCACAAACGGTAGCCAATCACCGAGTACAATAGCTCGAGGCAACAGAGCTATGCTGTATCTGGTAACACTGTGACTGCCGCGGCTGTTGCATGCACAGCGAGTGCCGTTAGTCTCCCCTCGAACGCAGCTGAGTACGAATGTGACGCTCTTGTTCCGGCCTCTGCATATAGCCGACGCACATTAGCCCTAATCTCAGATTGCTAGAATAAACACAGCCCTATATAGAGTCACTGTAATCACAAAACAAAGTCACTGCCAGTGTATACATCCAAACAAAGTTATGGTTCACAACTGCTAACGAACTTGGTTACGATGAACACAAACACTTCTTGCATTGTCCAGGCCGGTTGGATAAGTTCACTAAATGATCAAAATTCACTTATGGCAAATCAATCACTGCGCCATCTTAGTTATCATTAGATATAAAATAAATAAGGTTTTCACAGAAACACTTTCGTAAGTTCTTAAGCCATATAATAAGTGAAAGTAATCAAAATAAACGTAATACACTGGAGGAGCTGTGAACAGTGGCGGGCTACGGGAAAGACTGCTTGCAATAATACCAGATAATTAAAATATGAAATGCATGCCACATGAGATAATATAAATGCTACATAGTATTCCCTAAGCTCCAATAAACGAGAATACTTGCATACATGTATTCCTAACACAACATATATGCTGAATGTGTATTAGCAATAAAGGTACATATAACAATGATACAGTAATCATATATATGGAAATAATTATAATGATAATCCATCAATCATGATATTTAGTTAAAAGTCCTAAAATTTTCTGCTGAATTTCTTCGTCTTGAATGTCTTTATTGATTTTATTTTTAATAGATCACAAAAGGGATTCATCCACAACTGATTGAGAGTGATTGATTTCAGCAACGGTAAGAATACAATGTTTATAAACTTCTACATCCAAGATATGGTTATTTTTGTGAATTACTAAAGTGTTATTTAAATGATTACAGACTTCAATATTACATTGTTGATGTGAGCCTACTGTATAAATAGCTTGTATGACAGACAATCCGTTAGTTTTCAAAGTGTCGGAAAGGATTAATATTCCAGACCCCGGTAATGTTTTCTTTATTTGCACTATTAAATTCGAAGGTACGTTTGGCTCGATAGATTGCGTGCAAGATGATATTACGGGTGAACGAGAATTCTGCTGGGTCGCGTATATTATTTCTTTATTAGTGAGACAAGTTATTGGTTCTTCAACGTACGTTACGGTTACATTTGTCGTCTCCTTTTTATCCAAAACTGATTTTAAGGTATCAGAAGACTTATAGAATTTCCCTTTGATATACACGCCGTGCTTGGCAGGGGCTAAGATAATGTTTTGATTTCCCATAGATGGGTATCCTATAATTACAGCTAGATACATATCTATGTTTTGTACAACAACAAATGTATCGGCAAACGTGCGTTTACTGACTTTGAATTGAACATGAGTTATGCCTATGACATTTAATTCATTATTTCCTATACCCGAGAGTCTAACTCCAGATTTTTCAATCGGAAAGTTCGAAAACAGCAAATGATGTGTCTTCAAATCCATGATATTACGTGGACTACCAGAGTAAAAAAATAACGTAAAGGATTTGTGTTCTAAATTTACAACATATAAGGTTGGTCGTAACTCATTTTGGCTAATTATCGTATGAATTCATTGCAAATCTACGGGAGCATGCACTGTTTTACTTAATTTGGCCGTGTGTTTCATAGGAAAATCTATTGCCTCACAATTATCTGATAAAACATTAAATTGATTATTCAATACTATTGATGTTGACATGAATGACCTAGACCTAACATCACTCTCTTCCCCTCTGGAGTTAACTATGTGGTATTTGCTTTGCTCTGCACATTCTGAAAATTAGTCTGACCTTGCGAGGTCTGGTTTGACGACCCAGGCTCAGCGACATTCGAAGAAGTGTTTGTTTGCTTTGGACTCTGAACTGCATTGACATTTGGTTGTTTCTTCTTATTGTTAAAATGAGGATTTTTCTTTTTATTTCCATATGGAACTGACTGTGGAATTGACTGTGTATTTCTGGGATTCTGTTTTGTCTTACGCGGGTAACACTGATTGTATGAATGTGTCGAACTTTTATGAATTGAGCAGAATTTTGTTCTGCAGTCCGCGCTTAAGTGACCTTGACATTTGCAATTATAACACGTCATTCCCGCTACTAGACTATTATTAACTACGTTCACTGTTTGTGGTTTTGTTTCATTCTTTGCAAAAACTTGAGTTAACACGGGATCGAGATCTGGACACTTAGACATGTGTTTTTTTTATCTGGTTATATACATCCAATTCCGTAATTGCAGGCGTTAACTTTTTATCAAAACACCGCACTAAAGCTTCAGGCAACATAAGTGTCATGCAAGTTAAATACATTAATCGTAAAAAATCTTTCACAGAGATGTTATCTCTAGTAACCCAAGTGGAATTACCTAAAATGTCCTGATATTCATTAAGCCTATCAGCTATGAGAGCTGCTCTCTCAATGACATTAAGCTGATTCATAGTGGCTGGATTAAGTGTATTTCTTAACGTTAATACTACATCCAAGGCTTCTTCACCCCCATAGACCGCGCATAACCAAACTTTGAAATCATCCCAGGTAACTGCTTCTTGAAATGAAACACCTCTTAAATACACACTCGCATCCCCCTTAGAAAAATCTATAAAACTTTTAGCTTCTTGTAATTATACAAAAGGGTCTACGATTTGTTTGGCATTTAAATGGGCATCGACGGATGAAATCCATGACTCCCCATTTTGTGGCAAGAACCCATTGACTCGACCCTGAAAAGGAAGGATTGCAGACCTGGCATTTACAAGCGTTACAATTGGGGGAGGATTAGTTTGGCCTACGCCACTAGGTCCAGGGGTGGGGCTCCCAGGCGGCATCATGACTGCTGTATTTCTTTTCCTATCTCTTCGACCCCTTGCAATTCTATCAAAATATCTATATGAATACAGTCGTCCACTGCGTAAACGCATATGTATTTTAAAATTCCCCAAACAATGTTACTAATCCCAAGACATTTCCCGAGAATTTCTGAAAGAAAACCGAACACAAAGATATTTCCTGTAAATTTCTGAAAGAAAAAGGAATTAGCACAAAGAGAGAAAAAATTCTAGATGAGAATTTGGAGTTGAACACAGTTTCCTTTAATGAAAGGAAAATAAAAGATTAGCAAATCACTCACCCCAGTAATAATCGACTAACGACTCATGATAACTACACTTCACTGCCCAAACTGGAATGAATTTAAGAAATTGTACTTAGCTTATACATGGTTCTGTGTGATGTCGTCACATCCTCTCTCTCTCTTGATGTATGTTAGCGATGTATCGTTCGTGTTTCCTTTGAATGTAGTGCTTCCTGGATATGTTTTGTAAGCATTGAACGTCAGTCTTTGGGTTTCCTAGGATGTTGATTGAAGATCCAGTTCATCAGTTTGTATGTATAACATTCATTAAATATTATAGATTTCGATGGACTATGTTACTTAGTCAAAATTGTAGATCCATTAAAGTTGAGTTCTTGAAGATCTTTCTCTGGTTTTTACAGCTTTATTTTGATGTCTTGAAATCTTCCTCTGATTCTTAGAGTTTATTATTATAATTACTTGAAGATCTTTCTCTGATTCGTAGAGTTTAACTGCTGCCACCATTTATCAGTGTGCTACTTTTATAAGCACACATTGAGTATGTGTTGTTTAAGATGTTAAGTCTTGATAATGAAGTTCATCTTAGTAACTTTGAAAAGTATTTATTCTCTAAAAACAACAGAGTTAAACATCTCCATCACAGGAGTGGAGCTGGTTTGGTCGGATGACCAATTCAGGTGAAGTATAGATATGAACTGCTTAAATTATCGATATCACAGATATCGTATGCTTAGTTGTCATAGTATTTAAACACCATGTGGAAACTTTTACATTCTCTCTCGGAAGACACCTGCATCCGGTGACGACACAATCTTTCACACACCATGCATTGGTGTTGACGTTTTAGAAAAATGTTACATTGCCGAGGCTGCAAAGTACATCCTGTTTATGATTTTATATGACTACAGCAAATCTCACGCTAGCATCTTCAACCACAATGACATATTACGTCATGTGTTTTAAACATGTAATAACAAACTATTCCATTTATTACATATGTAGTATTACTAAATAACACGTAAACTCGAATACACAGGAAGATGAAACATCTAATCCTTCTGGATAAAAGTGACAATGTCCACTTCTTGCTCATGAGATAGTAATAACAATTAATTGTTGCAATTCTTTCCAAACTCCTATTAACCCTTCGTCTAGAGAAGTTGAGGTTGAAAGATCCTTGAACATGTTAATACATATATATATATATATATATATATATATATATATATATATATATATATATATATACTCACACAGGAAAATCTAATGAACTTACGAATATTATTTTGAATCATGATTTCCATCCCACAGGAATCTAAGATTTACTATTAATTTTCTTACCTCCGTTCGTCTATATATGGTAAGAAAGTATCTTTGAAGTTGTGTTAAAAAAAATAAAAAAAATTGAAATATTGATTTTCTCTTTTTTTCATGTGTACCCTTTAGAAAAAATGGTAAATATCACACCTGCAAGTTTTATTTTCTGTTGACTAGCTACTTTAATCGTTTAATATTTTGAAGAACTGGATATCTTTATGGTGAAAATATTATACAACAAATACTATCACATTCTAACAGATAATAAGAAATGAAAGTTCTTCATTCTTACAATGGCTGTAGGAGAGGAAGTGTGCCTAATATAAAAAGGTGAAATTATTCTTTTGAAACTCAAGTTTCAGTTAGATGTGGATTGAGTGTCTCATCTGCGCAATAGTTCACAATATTATACTGACTTTCATCAGCGTGTGTTCCTGCAATGAGTTTAAAGTATTTTGTGATTTATACAAATTTACTTGAAGAGAGGACTGAAGGTAAATTTTGAAGAGATAAATTAATTTACATTATAGTGTTTAAAATGCATAAAATTCCCTGAATCACCACTCAACTGTATTCCCTACCTGTTAAACCCCATCTGTCAACGCTTAACTTATATAGTATATTGGACTATGTATACAATTTATAAGAGAATATCGAATACTCATAATCTTCAACACATTATTCACACTCACTAACAAGAACATAATTGCATACAACAATAATTTTCCCTTAAATATATATATATATATATATATATATATATATATATATATATATATATATATATATATATATATATATATATATATATATATATATATCATTTACATATACATATATATATATATATATATATATATATATATATTATATAGTATATATATACTCAGAGAGATCAAATGGGGTTGGAAGAGTTGGAAGAGATGAGGTAGGAATTACGATGAAACCAAGAGCAGAAAAGGTATTAACTATGTCGAGAGCTGTAATTAGTAGATTGTTTCTAGCAAAGTTCAAATCAAAGCAGAATAAATATTAGTATTATAGTTTGCTATGCCCCAACAGATGATTCCCCTGAATAAAGGAGAGATGAATACAATGGAGAACTTTATAGTGTAATAGATGAGATGTCAGGAAGAGATAAGGAAATTGAGATTGGCAACTTCAATGCTAAAGTTTGAAGGAATAATATGGGGGTAATGAATGTTCTGTTTAGCAAACAATCTTGGTATTCGAGATAAACTTGAACTTCCTCATTCCTGTTTTCCTGAGGCTAAACTAACTAGTTTAGCTTTTCGATTTCGTGAGATTAAAGCTCTGTTGATGGACCTTGATGCTTAAGGAGGTGTAGACCCAAATGGTATTTTTCCTTTGTTTTTTATAAATACAGCAGATTTCTTAGCTCCAAAGTTATCTGTTA
>NC_090736.1:103947546-103960046 GCF_036898095.1 Palaemon carinicauda
AATATTGTTGTAAGGGTTTAATAACAAATTGTGCTTTTGTTTCATATTTTCTCAATTTCCAGTGTGAGTACTTCTCGAGATGTAGTCGTAATTTGTCATTTTTCATTTGTCCTTATGTGTCATTCCTGTCCTTTATGGCATTTGTGTTCCTTTTATATGAACTTTAAGTTTAATTGTGATGTTTTGTAAAATATTTTTGCATTACTATATTTAAATCTTGTTTGATCGTATTCGCATTCAAATACCTTTATTTTGTATTATTATGGTCCACAGAACCCATCTGCTAAAATGGTAAATTACCCTTCTCGCTCACGACTCTAATAATATTATGGGGGCCCGTCCAGGAGGCTTTTTGCTAAACTTTGTGGGTAGGTAATAATTGACAACCTCATTAGGAATCAGTTGTTTGTTTATGTAGCTGGGGATTCGTTATTCAACCTTGAGTGATATAAACATCCTGAGGTATAGTTAGTTAGATGACTGTTTTTTTGATTGCTAGACCGTAAATTTTTCGGTGACAGAAGTTGGCCACTTCTGTTTCAGTAAACGACTGCCGGTAACCTTGTTATGGTTTTCCCCCCCTCCTCTCATAACCGAGACTCAGTGCCCTGGTTAAAAAGTTAATCTGTCGTACCATTGTAAAAAACTCAATTTCTCTTGAATCATTCGTGACTTTCATGTGCTTATAGTCTTTCCCTGGGTCCTTAGATACCAGTCTCTGGCGTTATTAATTTTCTTCTGTAAAGTGTACTGAATGTTGTTAACGCCTACACATGTGTGTTAAGTTACTGTTCTAATCAAAGTGTAGTAAGTTACGGTTGTTAGCTGAGCGACGGTGCTTCTTTTTTACTTCATTTTGGTTTGAACCGGGAGCAAAATACTTCCAGTGCATCCTTATTCATTCTCATTTTCCCGTATCTAAAAGATTTTGTGTATAAATATTTGTCCAATATGTTACTATTTATGCGTGGTTTATGGTTTTATGCGTGGTCAATGCTTAACTAAGTTCGCTCCAATTTATGAATTTTAAATCTCCAATTCAGGTCTTTATATTGTTCTTGAAGTTTTTTTTTTTTTAATTTCCACAATGGCAAAGTTTGAAACTCAAATGTTTGTGGCGGATCCTTCCTCTGAATTGCATACCCTTACCGATGTTAGGATGTCTGAATTAATGGATGTAGCTAGGCATTTAAACCTTGAGGTACGTTCTAGTATGCATAATTCTGGCATTAGGAAAGTTATAATAAATCACTATATGCGTACTGGAACCTTGGGTGACGAAGCTAGGCAGTATCTTGTTCCAGAAACCCCTTCCCTTACAATTGAACAAAAGCTAGAGTTTGAACGTCTTGTAGTCGAGCGTGAAAAAGCTCGGTTAGCTTTAAGGCAGGAAGAGTTAGCTTTGCAAGCTGCTGAAAAGAGAAGTGAATTTACTCTTAGGGAAGAAAGAGAAAATTTTAAAATGGAGAATGCTAAGTTAGAATTTCAATCTAGTGAAGAAAGAGAAAAGTTTGAAAGGGAGAAAGCTAAATTGGAATTAGAAGCTAGTTTAGCTGTCAAGTTGGAACAAGAGAGGGCTTCAATCAATCTTCTGAATTGCCAAATGGAACAAGTTATCTCCCTTTGACCTGAGTGAAAATATAAAGTTAGCTCCTTTATTCACAGAGTATGATACAGAGGATTATTTTCGGGTATTTGAGGAAACTGCTGATCACCTTAATTGGCCTGCTAAGCAGTGGGTATTGCTCCTTAAATCTAAATTATCAGGTAAAGCTGCTCAGGTTGTTGGGCATCTGGATGATACTAAGGATTATAACCAGGTTAAGAAAGCAATTTTAGATGCATTTTCCATAACAGATTAAGGATATAGAAAAGCTTTTCCGTAACTTTTGTAAATCAAATATCCAAACTTTCCTAGAATTCGCTTCTGATGAGCGTAGAGCTTTCAAGAGATGGCTTAAGTATGCTGAAGTAACTTCTTTTGAAGAACTGATGAATTTAATGGTTCTTGAAGAATTTAAAAGGAAACTTCCCATTAATGTAATGGTCTATATTGAAGATAGACAGGAAAAAGATTTACTAAAGGCTGCTTCCTTGGCTGACACTTATTCCTTAATACATAAGTCTATACCAATAAAAGAGCTGAGGCTTTTGTAAAACCAGTTTCATGAAAATCCCAGCAGATTTCGGATGATAATCCCAAAGGTTCTGATAATCCTAAATGTAGTTATTGTAGGAAAGAAGGACATACTATTTGTAATTGTAAAGACCTTAAATGTAAAGGATCTGATAACTACCGTAATGTTTTTTTGAAACCCAACGTAAAATTTTCAACCTCCAAGAGTAGACCTGTTTCGCAAGTGCAAGCAAATGTACCAGATGTGTTTGATGATTTTAAGTCTGGAGGTATGATAGCCTTGGGGGAGTAAGAACAGAAGTCTAGGGTCACTATATTACGTGACACTGGAACTGCTTTAACTTTGTTGCATAGTAAGGTTTTACCTAATGTTAGAATATCTAACTGGTGAGAAGGTGGCTGTAAGGGATTTTACTGGAATCTCATCCATTCCCCTTGCCAGTGTCTACCGTGATTGTCCACTTGTAAAAGGGAAAGTTGAATCAGGGGTGATTGATACAGAATTGCTAGTAAAAGGAGTTTCATTGCTATCCGGTAATGATTTAGCCGGGATATTAATTATACCAAATTTAATCGTCGTTGATACCCCTGTGGATGATAGGGTAGTTTTGGACAAACCTTTGATGGATGATGAGAAGGTAAATCTTGAACAAACCCCAACTCATATAGTCACTCGGTCCTAAGCAGGAGAAAAGGTAAATAACTTGAAGTACATAGTGATTTCTTAGCTAAGGTAATGTCTATAGATAAACTAATAGCTGCCCAGAGGTCAGATGAATCTTTATCTTGTTTGCATGATAAGGCTGTTGATATAAAATCTTTGATTATATCCCCTTCTTTTTATCATAATAATGGTATCCTAATGCGTTTTTACCGTCCTTCTAACTATTCAAATCTTGATACCTGGAGTGAGAAATGCTAAATTGTTGTTCCTTCTTCAGTACGCACTCATATAATGGAAATTGCACATGATGGACCAGGTGGTCATTTGGGAGGATACAAAACTTACTATAGAATACTTGATAAATTCTATTGGCCTAATTTGAGGAAAGACGTAGGTTTCATAAAGACATATCATGTATGCCAAATATCTAGCAAACCTAACCAAGTAATTCCTAAAGTCCCTTTACAGCTTATATTAGTTCCAAATGAGCCCTTTGAGAAATTAGTAATAGACTGTGTTGGACCCTTGCCCAAGACGAAAGATGGTAAAAATATTCATTAACTTTTATGTGTCCCAGTACTATTTTTTCAGAGGCCATTCTACTTAAGAATATATCTGCCAAAAATATTGCTAAACACCTTTTAAGTTTGTTTACTACTTACGGGATCCCCAAGGATATCCAAACTGATCGTGGTTCTAACTTTACAAGTAAACTCTTTTCAGAAATCCTTAAGGAATTAAATATAAAACATATATCATCTGCATATCATCCAGAATCTCAGAGAGTCCTTGAACGATGGCACCAAACCTTTAAAAGTATGTTAATGAAGTTTTGTTAAAGAGAGCAATCTTGATTGGGATGAAGGAGTAAGGTTTTTGTTGTTTGTTATACATGAGTCCCCCTAGGAATCCCTTGGTGTTTCTCCTTTAGAAATGGTATATGGGAGATTACTAAGAGGATCTCTTGCATTAATTAAAGTGAATGGTTAAAGCCCCCAGACTCCAATCAGACTGTAACTGTTCAACAATATTTGAGTAACTTTAAAGAAACCCTTTCCAAAGTCCTTAAAATAGCCAGTGAAAACTTAAGTATCGCTCAGATTTAAATGAAAAATAGTTATGATAAAAAAACTAAAATTAGGAAGTTCAACCCAGGAGATCTTGTGTTAGCATATTTTCCTATCCCTGGATCCCCATTTTCCTCCAAGCTCTTTGGTCCATATAAAGTAGTTAAAAATGTCAATAACCATACCTATGTGATTGAAACCCCTGATAGAAGGAAATGTACTTAAATTATCCATGCCAATCTGATTAAAAGGTATTATTCCCGGAATACTGAAACTGGTTATGGAGACAAAATTGTAAATGTTAATGTTAAGGTCAAAGACGAGAAACCTGAAGTAAGTGAACCTGAATTCATCTATTCGTGGCGTTTTGTAGATAATTGTGCTGCTCTGAAAGACTCTGAAAACTCATGTCAAAATTTTTCTCCTTTTAAATCAGAAGGACTTCAAAATATTATTTACTCTTACCCAGAACTTTATGGGGAAAATCCAGGTCAGTGTACAGTCCTCACCCATTACATCGAACATCTACTAGGAACTACTCCCATACGACAACACCCTTATTGAATCAGGCCGACAAGAAACTAGTGATGAGAGAAGAGGTGTAATATCTTCTGAGAGCCGGATTAGCAAAACCAAGCAAGTCACCATGGGTTTCTCTCTGTCTATTGGTATCAAAGGAGGATGGCAGCATGCGACTGTGTACAGATTACAGGAGAGTAAATTCTGCTACTATTACCCTTTACCCCGTCTAGATGACCTTATAGACTCTGTGGGCCAAGCAAAGTATGTAGCTAAGATAGATCTCCCAAAGAATATTATCAGGTGAAGTTAACATCTAGAGCCAAGCTTATATCAGCTTTCATAACTCCTTTTGGGTTATTCCAGTATGAACTAATGCCTTTTGGTTTCATAAATGCCCCATCCATATTTCAACACATAATTAACTACACTATTCAGGGTCTAGAGGGAGTAATTGCATATCTAGATGATATATTGGTGATAAGATATTCTTGGGAAGAGCTTCTGAAACTTTTCAATATGCTCTTTGATAGATTAAGAGAAGCCCAGTTAACAATAAATTTATAAAAATGTGTTTTTGGTCAAGCTACAGTTACTTGGGACCTATTGTGGGTAGGGGTAATGTCCGGCCTAAAACTGAAAATGTTAATGAGATTCTTGACTATCCAGAACCTAACACTCAGAATTCCCTTAAAAGATTTCTAGGTAGGGTTTCATATCACAGGAAGTTCTACCGTAATTTTGCTTCAGTAGCTGCCCCTTTACATAGTCTTACCAGCCTAAAAGGAAGTATGAATGGGATGAGAGATGTCAGGCAGCATTTGAACATTTAAAATATTTTTTGAGTAGTGAGCCAGTCTTACAGAGTCCTATTTTTTCTAAACCCTTTTCTTTACAAGAAGACGGTTGCGACAAAGGTGTTGGAGGAGTGTTGCTGCAGGAAATTTAGGTATATATATATATATATATATATATATATCTTTTCTATCTATCTATCTATCTATCCATCTATATATATCTATCTATCTATATATATATATATATATATATATGTATATATATATATATATATATATATATTTTGGGCTCAAGCCATGTCGTCCTGATGGAAGTTCCTATAGGGTAGCTTCCTGGGGTATATTACAACTACGGCGATATTCCCAGAGAATTTACGTTAAGGTACCAGAATTCTAACTCCTGGAGCGAATATCCCTCATGAAAGAGGACGTATTCTTGACACGCCACATGGCAATCTGCACCCCAAACAGAGATTACGTATCGAGGGGTCAATTGGCAAGAAACGAAATCGGGAAAGAAGAAGGGGAAGCCGCTCCCAAGGCTCCCTATTCTCCAGTTTCGTAAGCGTGCCTGGCGCCAATCCTGGCGCCATCTGTATTCCTTTTTGCGTAGCTTAACAACTCGGTGTTTTTTCCTGTGTTTCTCGCAAATCTTGGATTTATTCAGCTTTTCATGGCTTCTCCAACTTTGTCGGCCTCTGATAAGTTGAGTACCATGTCTTTTATGTATAAATGTAGGCTCTTGGTAAATATTTAAGTGATTAATAGGATTAATCTTTGTTACAAGAGCTGTAGCCTACCGGAGGCGTTATGGACGCTGTCGCTCGCTAGGTATGAGTTTTAGTTAGCCAGAGCGACATTCCCGGTTGTTTTGCTTTAATAAATTTTAGCTATTTAGCGTTACATAGGATTTCCTTTCGTGCTTTAGTATTATTTTGGCGAAGTATTCGCCAACTCTGGCCTACGCTAGGCCATGTAGCCTAGTCGTTTGGTCCTAGTACTTCATGCATGATTTTGGTTTTTCCGAGTGTATTAAAATTTTATTGAAGCTTTAGGCTGTTTTTTATACATTTAAGATTATGTTGAATATTTCCAAGATAGTATACGAGTGAGTTTCGGTGATTTAGGTAATCGATTCTCTTGGTGCCTAGGCTAAGTTACTTATGGAGCCTTAGTATACTTTCTCATACTCCCCGGTTGCTGTCTTTTCTTCAGAGAAGGTATGCAATCCCTTTCCTTCTGTTTAAGCCTTGGGCTTATCCCTAAGTGGTTTATCTGAATTAACTTTTGATAAAACTCTACTGGGGTGTTACTGTAACTTCCTGTTCCAGTAAGTCTGGTTTCAGAGAGGGACAGATCACCAGAGTTTTTAGTCTGAGTCTGTGTTTGTCTGGCTTGGGGTAGAGTCTCCCTCGCTGGCCTGACACAGACATAGGAGGCTTAGCCTCCTCAGCTCACTACCGAAGGTTTCTGTACGAGATGATTCCTTCTTTTGTGATCTAGCAGACTAGTCCTTGTTGCTGTTCTCGGGGGAGGATAAGATTCTTTCCCTGGGAGTAGCAACACCTTCCTTTCTTTGGTTCTTTGGGAGCTGGCAAGTATTGCTGGCCTCCCTCCTTGGATCTCCCTTAGGCTAAGATGAGTTTTCTTGGCTGCGGGTGATCCTTCACTAAAGCAAGGTTGGTAGGACCCTCTTTTGTCCCTTGACCCTCTATCTCCGTAATGGCCTAGCCATTACAGTACTGTACGTCATTCTACATCTGGACCTAGGATAGGTTAGGATGTGGAATTGACTCAGTCCCTTGCCGGCCGCAGAGTCTGCACAAGGTCTTCTGCTTTGAGTGCTGCCCGGACCTCCCTTGGTCCCTCATCCATGCCTGCCTGTAGAGCCAGACAGCATTGGTCAGGAAGCCTGAATTAGATTCTCCCCTTCCTTATATGCATTCTTTCGGATTGCCGGGCTTGGAGGTAGTGTACGCTCTTATCCCAGCATCCATTCTGTTTTCTTCTAGTGCTGTACCCGACCCGGCTGCCGGCCTCATAGGCCGGCAGCCGGGCAGTCGTAGTCCTCTGGTTCTTTTGCTGCCGGCCAACATCGGTTGTTTACCTTTGCCGGCCGGCTAATGTCAGCCCTTGTCTGCCGGTCGCTATGAGCAGTGGCCGGCAGCCGGGTACTACCTTGTGTAGTTGCCGGCCGGCAGTTATTGCCAGCCGACATTGGCTGTTGCCGGCCGGCAGTTACAGCCGGCCGGCACATGCATTTGAACCAGCGTTCTGCCGCCTTATAGCTGTTAAGTAGTATACTTTAAAGCTAGTTATGGTGTGTGCTGGCCGGCAAGTGCCGGTCGGCACATAACCTTCTATACTGTACCAGTATTCTTTAGTATAGCATATACTGTAAGAAGAAAACTATAGTATAGTTTTGGTACCGCACTGTGTGTTCTAACACTTTTGTGTTGTCTTGCACAGCCCTTTGCTGTTGCCTTACAGATAAGAAAGTGAGTTCTTTCTTGTCTATTATCCAGGATTTCAAAATCATTGCTTAGGTGTGAGCTACACCTGTTTCCTCTGGAAACTTTTCATTGGTTATTCTAGAAGAGATTAAACATACGATTTTATTATCTGGAAGGCTGCAACAATTGGTTGTGAAGGAAACACAAATGTGTGTCTTTCCTTTCTGAATTGTTATGCTAAACTGTGCATATCCAGTGATACGTAGTTCACTTGATACTCATGGAAATTTCTTCTCTTTACAGGAGGACCCTCCGAAGTGCGTAAGTGTTTTCTGCAACGTCCGCAGTAAGAACCTCTGTGGACATGAGTTTTGTAGGAGGCACGCAGTATGCGCTGTCTCCAAAGGTGATCTCCAGTATTGGGACCCTCAGGTATGTACTGTGTGCACTAACCTGATTACTGAGGCCTTTGATTCCACTAGGACGGTGGAATCAAGGGATATAGCAAGGGAGAAGCTTCGTACCTGGGTAAGGGGCTTCCAGAAGAACACCTCTGGACCTTATCTTGCAAGTGAGAAGATGAGGGCGTATCTTTTCCCTAAGGCATCAGCTGATGCAGTGATTCCTCAGCCTCAAGAGGAGATCCCCCAAGTTCAGACCCAGGTGGATGCTGAAGTCGCGGTCGCTTTGCAAGACATCCAGTTGGATGACAGGATGTCTGATGTGGACGAACGTCTGGAGGAAAACCTCCTGGCAAGAGGCCAGGATGAAGCTCAAGCCCCAGACAGTGTAGAGGAAGAGGCCGACGAGGTGTCGGCTACTCCGGTTCAGATCCCGGACCCTATTCCCTCAACATCGTCCGCTCTCCCAGTAGAGCTGGGACAGGCCCTCTCCTTCATTGTTGGAATGATCCAACAAATGCAGAAGGAGAATCAGGAGAAGGCGGCTGCAGTGGAACTGCGGATGCAGAGCCTTGCAGCATCACATGGGCCCCAGAAAAGGCTCAATGTGAAAGACCTTCCCTTGTGCTCAGATGTTAACCCATGGAGGTATGCTGAGCACATGCCGATGACGACTGGTAAGATCGTCATCTCGGATAAGTTGGGTTCAGTTCCCCTAGAGGAGGTGGAATTCTGGCCCAGCAAGGCGTCATATCCGGACTGTTATGTCCGGCTTAGGAAGGAACCAGCTTCAAAGGAGGAAACAGAGCCAAAGGAGGTCATAGTGATGGACCATGCTAAGGCTCAAGCTTTGCTTTCATCCTCGATGAAAGAGAGGGGCTTCTCTAACTCAAAGGTAGCCGCATTGAACAGGAAGCTCCCTTCCTTTGTGTCCTCGCCTACTAGAGCCTTCCCCTTTTTACAGAAAGGGTTTGTGGCTGTACTAAAAGCAGTCGAGGCCGGCAAGCCTTGCCCCTCCCTGGAGGAGTGTAAACCCTTGTCGCTGGCCCTGCCTATGGACCACAAAGACTGGAAGGACGTCCATCCTACGTTCTCAGTTAGGAAGTTGGAGGCTGATATTGCCGGACGTCAGTTCGGCGAAGACCTCCCTAAGCTGTCTGACTTTCTTTTGTGGAGAGAGCTCGAGACAAAAGAAAGACTGGCTGGCTCAATGTCTCTTCAGACTACTCTTGAGACGATGGCAAGTGACCCCAAGGTCCATGAAATATTCATGGTAGTGGCCAAGACTCATCTGGCCACAGTGACGAAGAATCTTTATAGCTTCGTCAGGGCGAGGAGAGCTTGTAGGGAGTTCGTGTTCACCTCGGCTACGGTGAGGCACGAGCCAAGGAAACTAATCTCCTCCAATATTTGGGGCAAAGACCTTTTCCCTACCGAATTGGTCAAAGAAGTTGTTGATAAGGCCGCCTCGGAGAATAGAAACCTTCTCCAGAAGTGGGGCCTGGCTATCAAAAGAAAGTCTTCCCCGGATGAGGGTCCTCAACCAAAGAGGAAGACTATGAGGACTAGGCTACCGTCTCGGCCAGCCAAGCCTCTTAGACAGCAACAGCAACTGCAATTGCCATTGCCTTCAGTGCCCCAGATGGTGGCATAAACCCCGACCACTTTCCAGTGGGTACCCCAGGCTGTGTCGACACAGTCCACGGCATTCACCCCAACGTTCGAAGGGCAGTCTACTTCCTTTCGAGCAAAGCCTAGAGGAGCAGCCAGAGGCTCGTCTAGGCGCTCCTCAAGGGGAAGGGGATTCAGGGGTGGTCGCGGTCAGGGAGGCAAGACCTCAGGACGGCAGTCCAAGTGAGATGATACCGGTAGGAGGGAGACTTCAGAATTATCGGGATCGGTGGACCTTCGATCCCTGGGCCCACAGCCTAGTCAAGAACGGACTGGGCTGGAGCTGGTACAGCACTCCACCCCCGTGCCCTCGGTTTTTCCAACACTCCACCCCCGTTCTGGAGGAGTACGTTCAAGAACTGTTGGAGAAAAAAGTGATCCGAAGGGTGAAGTCCATTAAATTCCAAGGGAGGCTGTTTTGTGTTCCCAAGAAAGACTCGGAAAAGCTCAGATTCATTCTGGACTTGTCGCCACTCAACAAGTTCATAATGAATTGCAAATTCAAGATGCTAACACTGCAACACATAAGGACCTTACTGCCCAAGAGGGCATTTTCCGTCTCTATAGACTTGTCAGACGCCTATTGGCACGTTCCAATCAACCGTCGACTCTCCCCCTACCTAGGGTTCAAGCTACAATGAAGACTATACGCCTTCAGAGCCATGCCATTCGGGCTAAATATAGCCCCAAGGATTTTCACGAAGCTTGCGAGCGTAGCTCTCAAACAATTACGCCTAAAGGGAATTCAGATATTAGCCTACCTGGACGACTGGCTGGTGTGGGCAGCATCCGAGACAGAATGCTTGCAAGCTTCCCGTCAAGTGATCCAGTTCCTAGAGTATCTAGGCTTCAAGATCAACAGAAAAAAGTCTCGACTTTCTCCATCTCAAAAGTTCCAGTGGTTGGGAATCCACTGGGACCTAATGTCACATCAATTCTCCATCCCGGCGAAGAAAAGGAAGGAGATAGCTGGTTCTGTCAAGAGACTTCTAGATTCCGAAAGGATATCAATACGCGAACAGGAGAGAGTACTGGGTTCTCTCTAGTTTGCTTCGGTAACAGACCCGGTGCTAAGAGCACAGCTAAAGGATGCAACCGGAGTTTAGAGAAGTTATGCATCAAACGCGCGAAGAGATCTGAGAAGACCAGTTCCGCTTCGGCTGCGTACTCTTCTCAGGTCTTGGTCCCAAGCCCGACATCTAAAGAAGTCGGTACTTCTTCAGCCACCTCCCCCGTCGGTGACGATTCACACAGACGCCTAGAAGGAGGGGTGGGGAGGTCACTCTCATCGGAAAAAGGCCAAGGGACCTGGTCCAATCTATTCAAGACCTTTCACATAAACTTTCTAGAAGCTATGGCAGTGCTCCTTACCTTAAAGAAAGTCTCCCCGCATCACTCGATCCACATAAGGTTGATACTGGACAGTGAGGTAATTGTGAGATGCTTGAATCGACAAGGATCAAGGTCACCACCTCTCAACCAGGTGATGTTGGCCATCTTCCGATTGGCGGAAAAGAAGAAGTGGTACTCGTCGGCAGTTCACCTTCAAGGAGTCCGCAATGTGACAGCGGACGCTCTATCCAGGTTCACACCGATAGAGTCGGAATGGTCCCTAGACGCAGGATCGTTCTCCTTCATCTTGAGTCAAGTCCCAGAACTGCAGATAGACCTCTCTGCGACGAAAGACAACAAGAAGTTGCCCCTGTACGTATCCCCGTACAAGGACCCCTTAGCAGAAGCAGTGGACGCGATGTCCCTCGACTGAACAGATCTTCCAGGATTTATCTGTTCCCTCTTCACAACCTTCTGTTGAGGGTCCTCAACAAACTGAGATCCTTCAAGGGGGGTAGCGGGCAATAGTGGCCCACAAGGTGGCCGAACAGCGTGTGGTTCCCCTGGCATTGGAACTACGGTTGAAGTTTCTACCTCTACCAGATCCAGTTCTGACCCAGCTAGTCCAGAAGTCAACTGTGTGCGCTTCATTACAGAAAACCCGGACCCTGCAGCTCATGATTTTCTCTCCCTAGCGGTGAGAAAGCGTTTCGGGATTTCGAAAGCCAGCATAGACTTCCTAGAGGAATATAAGTGCAAATCTACTAGAAGGCAATATGAGTCATCTTGGAGAAAATGGGTGGCCTTTGTCAAGGCAAAGAATCCACAGGCGATCTCGACGGACTTCTGCTTATCTTTCTTCATCCACCTCCATGGTCAAGGGTTGGCAGCTAACACGATTTCAACGTGTAAGTCTGCTTTGACAAGACCCATTCTATATGCCTTCCAGGTCGACCTCGCTAACGAGATCTTTAATAAAGTTACGAAAGCCTGCGCTAGGCTCAGACCTTCAGCACATCCAAAGGCCATTTCATGGTCTTTAGATAAAGTTCTTCATTTCGCTTCTTTGTTGAACAATGAGGAGTGTGCGTTAAAGGATTTGACCCAAAAAGTTATTTTCCTATTTGCACTCGCGTCCGGGGCCAGGGTTAGTGAGATTGTAGCCCTCTCGAGAGAGGAAGGTCGTATTCAGTTCCTAGATGGGGGGAGAACTGAACCTGTTTCTGGATCCTACGTTTCTCGCCAAGAATGAGTTACCCACCAGCAGGTGGGGTCCCTGGAGAATCTGCCCTCTGAAAGAAGATGCATCTCTATGTCCAGTAGAATGCCTAAAGGTCTATCTTCATAGAACTTCAGACTTCCAAGGGGTGGTCAACTATTCAGGGGAGAAACATCAGACTCAAATTTACCACTGAAACAACTCAGGGCGAAAATCATTATTTTATTCGCAGAGCGGATC
>NC_090736.1:103967546-103968887 GCF_036898095.1 Palaemon carinicauda
ACTTTCCTCGGATCGTGACCTGCGGGTGTACTGTCAGGATCCGCTCTGCGAATAAAATATGTCATTTTCGCTCTGAGTTGATTCAGAGATAAATTTGAGCCTGATGTTTCTCCCCTGAATAGTTGACTACCCTTGAAGTCTGAAGTTCTACGAAGATAGACCTTTAGGCATTCTACTGGACATAGAGATGCATCTTCTTTCAGAGGACAGATTCTCCAGGGACCCCACCTGTTGGTGGGTAACTCATTCTTGGCGAGAAACGTAGGATCCGGAAACAGGTTCAGCTCCCCCCCATCCAGGAACTGAACACGACCTGCCTCTCTCGAGAGGGCTACGATCTCACTAACCCTGGCCCCGGACGCGAGTGCAAATAGGAAAATAACTTTTTGCGTCAAATCCTTTAACGCACATTCTTCATTGCCTCAACAAGGAGGCGAAATGAAGAACTTTGTCTAAAGACCATGAGATGGGCTTTGGAGGTGCTGAAGGTCTGAGCCTAGCGCAGGCTTTCGGAACTTTATTAAAGATCTCGTTACCTAGGTCGATCTGGAAGGCAAATAAAATGGGTCTCATCAAAGCCGATTTACACACTGAAATCGTGTTAGCTGCCAATCCTTGGCCATGGAGATGGATGAAGAAAGATAAGCAGAAATCTGTTGAGATCTCCTGCGGATTCTTTGCCTTTACAAAGGCCACCCATTTTCTCCAAGATGACTCATATTGCCTTCTAGTCGATTTGCACTTGTATTCCTCTAGGAAGTCTATGCTGGCTTTCGAGATCCCGAAGCGCTTTCATCACCGCTAGGGCGAGAAAATCATGAGCTGCAGGGTCTGGGTTTTCTGTAATGAAGCGCAGACAGTCGACTTCTGGACTCGCTGGGTCAGAACTGGATGTGGTAGCGGCATGAACTTCATCTGTAGTTCCAACGCCAAGGGGAACCACATGCTGTTCGCCCCACTTGTGGGCCACTATTGCCGCTACCCCCTTGAAGGATCTCAGTTTGTTGAGGACCCTCAACAGAAGGTTGTGAGGAGGGAACAGATAAATCCTGGACCATCTGTTCCAGTCGAGGGACATTGCGTCCACTGCTTCCGCTAAGGGGTCCTCGTACGGGGACACGTACAGGGGCAACTTCTTGTTGTCTTTCGTCGCAAAGAGGTCTATTTGCAGTTCTGGGACTTGATTCAGAATGAAGGAAAAATGATCCTGCGTCTAAGGACCATTCCGACTCTATCGGTGTGAACCTGGATAGAGCGTCCGCTGTCACATTGCGGACTCCTTGAAGGTGAACTGCCGACAGGTACCACTTCTTCTTTTCCGCCAATCGGAAAATGGCTAAC
>NC_090736.1:103974387-103985168 GCF_036898095.1 Palaemon carinicauda
ACTCCCATCTGTTCTTACAAAAAACGGTCAATCAAATCTAGGATATTCGGTAATTCATTGCTAGTTAAGGCAGTTTTGAAATGGTTACAGACCCTTTCTTCTTCCGCTCCCCAATTTATTACTTTTTGTTTCTTTAAAGCATCTAAGGATCTCGCTATCTCTCCAAAACCTCTTATGAATTTACGGTAATACCCAGCGAGCCCAAGGAACCCAGCTACTTCCTGAGAGTTTCGTGGCCTGGGGAAATCTCTAATAGCCACTGCTTTACTGGGGCAGGGTTGGATACCTTCTGGGGTTGTTTTGTGACCTAAAAATTCGACCTGTTTACAGAAAGATCTGCACTTTGACAATTTTATTTTTATACCATTACGTCGCAATGCTTCTAAAACTTTATGAATAGTATTATTATGTTCTTCGGTTGTTTCCATGTAATTAGGATATCGTTCAAATAGACAAGAACACCATGGCCAATTAAGGGAGACAAAATCTTCATCATTACTCTAGAGAAATGACTTAGAGCATTTTTAACTCCGAAAGGAAGAAAATTAATCTGATATAGTTGAACGTTAGCTATAAATGCTGTTTTACTTTTACTGTCGTCCTGAATGGGTATTTTATAGTATCCACATTTTAAATCAAGAGTTGTCAAATATTTACTATCCCATACCTTCACAAGTAATTCTTCGATCGAGGGCAATGGAAATGCATTATCATCAGTGACTGTATCCAACTTCCTATAATCAACACACAATCTTACCTAGCCATCCTTTTTCCTAACAGCTACAATTGGAGCAGCCCAGGGGATTCGCTTTCCTCGATTATCCCTTGTTTCCTTAATTTATTAATTTCCGTTTCTAATCAGCTCCGTCTGCCCAGTTTCAATGCTAAAGGGAAACCGATCAATCCTCCCAGGTGGCTTATCTCCAATTGCAATTACAACGGAATGATTATTGGCAATGTTACTAACTACAGGTTCATATTCACACGAACATAGTTTTCGCACTTGCACAATCATATTCTTAGTGTACTCGTTTGTGCCGGCTAGAGTTTTGGCTCCCAGCATCCCATTATTAGCATTTTCCCATAACTCTAATTCACACACAGAATAACTTCCTAACACAAGTCTTTTATTCGACAAATTAACTATCGTTATATCAGCTCTGTTTTCTTTTATTTCTGATAAGCCCTCTAAAATTATATGGGTCCAATTGTCATGTGGTTTAACAACAACCTTGGCTCCTTCTGGAAGAGGGCGACACGGGGTCACTGATATACTCGTAAGTGTCTAGGGAGACAACACGTCTCCTCTTTCAATTATAGCTGTTACCTTACTTAAATGTCTCTACGAGCCCGCACAATCACTTACTCTCTCATGACTTACTATTGGGAAAATGTACCTTTCTGCTTCTACTCTTATTGTATCTTTTGCCCCAAAAATGCATATTTGATTACATGAAAGGAAATCTATTTCTAAAATAGCCACATTTCCTCTAGGCCTAATTCCAAAGGTGGGCAAGACAAAAAAATCATGTGTAAACTTCACAGATCCCACCTTAAAGGTGATAATCGTTGTATGGTTTATGCATAGATTTTTTCCTTCCTGGCGTGTCCAGAACGATAAATGCCGCTGACGGTAGTGGGTTTGAGGAGAATCTTTTTTAAATCAGTGAAAAGCTGGCTCCTGTGTCAATGAGCGCTCGAATGGATTTATCTGGCAGGTCAGTCTTAACTGCTAACATTCCTAGACGGTCATTACAAGATATGGGACACAGGGCAATGACCTCAGCTGCAATGCTGCTGCTCCCTACTGGTGGTAGGGTGAGGTCGGTGTTACCGATGGAGGTCCCAGTGCCTGCTCAAACTTCATTGTTGATATATATATATATATATATATATATATATATATATATATATATATATATATATATATATATATATATATATATATATATATATATATATATATATGTGTGTGTGTGTGTGTGTGTGTGTGTCTGTGTGTATATATATATATATATATATATATATATATATATATATATATATATATATATATATATATATATATATATATATATATATATATATATATATATATATATATATATATATATATATATGTATGTATATATATATATATATATATATATATATATATATATATATATATATATATATATATATATATATATATATATATATATATATATATATATAGTATATCCATAATTCTATGTACTTTTACCCAAAATAAGTTAAATCAACAAGTGGTCGAGAGAATAATACATTCTAATCTTGGAAATTCACCATTTTACGATATTGCTATGCGTTATAGTATCAATTATAAAGTTATGAAAATTAATATTTAGATTGGTTCCAAATTCTCTTCAACAATTCATAAAACAACACTAGTTTTACTTAGTTGCAGATTCCTAAAGAACCTAGGGAACTAATATATCAAATATATTCTGCCCATTGGGTCTAAATATGGATATTGTGTTATAAGAAGTATTTAATTAAATCTTGCTCCAGAATTCTCGTACCAAGGTTTACTTCGAAATCTTGCCCTTTAAAATAGTAAAAATACCTAAGAAACATAAGTTCTCTCATCACTTTGTAAAATCCTCGCTTGAAGTATGTAAGTAATCCTTGTAAATCCAGAGGATTTTCGGGTGTAACTTTCTGCTGAAGAAGTTTTAAGTGGATTACTCGAGGTTAAGTTCAAGAAGGGAGGACACAAATCTCCTCTGAGACATTGCTAATGAAGAAGATAATGTAAGAAATTAAATCCGGAAGAAGAAACAGAATTTGAGGGTTTTTATCATCCAAGGTATAGAGAAATAAAAAAAGAGTATCCATTTATTATTATTATTATTATTATTATTATTATTATTATTATTATTATTATTATTATTATTATTATTATTATTATTATTACATGAACAATAATTTCAGCAACAACAACAAAAATATTAATAATAATAATAATAATAATAATAATAATAATAATAATAATAATAATAATAATAATAATAATAATAATAATAATAATAATAACAATGACTTAAGTTAGTTAGTTACTTGTTGTCAACAAAGTGAATCCTGAGAGTTGGTATGGCCGATATTTACATTGCAAAACAATAGTGAAAACCTAATGATAAAAAAAGTTAGAGAGAGGCTATATTTTCAGCCATGTTTGTCGGTTTGTCTGTCTGTTTGTTTGTGAACAGCTTCCTGACCACAATTTTGCGCATAGAGCGTTGAATATTCAAGGGATTAATTGTTAATTTAAGATGTACATGTGATTCGGTTTTGAAAGTCCTATTTCAAAGGTCAAGCTCAAGTCCCAGCAAAAGCTCGACCGAATAAGCCCTAACCTTAATCCCAAGTTTGCTCAGGGTTTCACACAGACTTCAAATACGCCTACGACGTAATTTGATTCTGTAAAAGGCAAGCTGATTTTGAGAAATAAGCTACCAATGCGGAGGTGTGCATTCTCGGAGTGTTTTTTAGTTCAAAATGGACTGATTGAAATAGGAAAATCTATTTAGGACATTAGATGATCATGGATTATATTTTCGACAAATGTGAAGAAAAGGGGTAACATCAGAGAGAGAGAGAGAGAGAGAGAGAGAGAGAGAGAGAGAGAGAGAGAGAGAGAGAGAGAGAAATTCTCCTCGATTCTCTTATTGAACTTGGACAGTATGCACTGATATTCATATTATTTTTTTTTAGAATTAATCAGAATTAAACTTAAAAAAAATTTCATGTTTAGAACAATAAGATTTACCGAGATTCACTTTAAAAATGGAAATTAGAACTAAATAATAATAAATTCTCGATATTGATAGACAAATAATTCCTAGAGAGTACCTTAGATTTAGGAGCTTGACTCGACCTCTTCTTTGGATTTTGAAATTTCCGATTCTTGAGTTCCCAGGGGGGAAAACGTTCATATTTTCTGTTTCAAATAGTAATTTTATGTGTCACCAGCATTTTCTACAATTTATTGAAGAATAGATTTTTTTTTCCTATGTATTCCGAAAGGGACTTTTCTTGCATATATGTTCATCGTAGCTATATGTCTTGTCTTTTATGTTGCATGAACGCTCAGCGACAATAACTAAATATGAACAAAAAAATAAGATTTGTCCAGGAAAATATGTGAATGAAAACATATTATGTAACCTAGATCTTGCACATGTTTGACCATTTGGTATATGTGACATATAAGTAAATGTAAACCACAATGCCATTTTGATATCGAATTTTACCTTTAGGAAAGTTTATCCTCTGACAATGCATTTAAGATCAATGCTTCTGGCTGGGCAAGGATTTGAACCTATGCCTCTAAGTTGAAACAAATGGAATCAGAGACTCTTACCAACCATGCTATCAAGAGAGATATAAGTTCACTTCAAGACCCCTCGATAGTTTCCTGTCGAACTTAGGAGTCTTTTCTTTGGTGTGAAATTAACCCATCTCTATCATTATAGTACATTAGTGACTTTGCAACTAGTGGTCATTCATGATGAATATCTATCACTAACATTCATGATTTTAATCGATGTAAATTTCAACCAAAAGGGCATATTATTATCGAATTTTACTTTTCCATAACATGGTGTGAATCACATAGTCGGTACCATCGATTAATGGTCATTTATTAACGGTGAAAAGGAGTTGGTACAGAGGCTTCTTGATGCTTTTGTTCTTCATGGTGTAGTAACGACCAGGAAGAGAACTGAACACAAAGTTAAAATATTATGAACTTTCACCAGTTCTTCTCTGTCGCTTATGAACAGGATTTTTTTTTTCACTTACTCAATCGAATTGAGAAAGATTAAAAAAATAGTAGTTTTATAATTGTCATATCAAGCTGAACCTCCTTACTCTCAGTAATATCTGAAACAGTAGCACCATTTAATGGCATTACTGCATGATATAAGAACTGACTTGCATCAACCATTAGAATGTCCGGAACTTGGTAATTTTCACAAGATCTTCCTAATAGCTTGACCAAGGGTGACTCGTATCCCTTCCTCGGAAATTCATAATTATCAACTTGTCCTGTAGGAATTCTACTGAGCTAAAGAATCAAAATAACCTTTAATTCAAACCCATGTTGGTGACTTACTACAAAAAATCAAGTGAATATAGACTCCATATCATCCACAGTTTTCTTTTCAATTTAACAACATTCTATATTTGTGACATAATTTCAACTTTCTTTTAAGTGTTCTCATGGATGTCAGCAGATAATGTTGCAAAAATTTCATTATGTTGTAAATATATCGTGTATATCATCTTTTGGTGGGGCCATCTGTCCGTTCACAATATCAACCAATCTCTGTAAATCTGATTCTTAGGGATGGGAGTAGACTACTTCGTAAGTTCTTCGTATACCTTCCTTCTTTCTTCTGGATCAAGCTCTTGTCCCTTCTTACCTTCTTTCTTTTGCTCCTACTCAACGTCTCCACCGTACATTTCAACATGAGTATACACACCAGAACCATGCCATTAAGTGAATTTATTTTGAAAATATAACCTATATCCTTTCTGAGGCAGTTGAAACGATAATTACGTAAATAACAAAAACTGGCCAGCACTATCTTGTCCGCACCCCTTTAATTTTGAGTCTGCAAGCATCAACCATCAGATTAAAAAAAAAAAAGAAAAAAGATAGCGGGGGGAACATTTCATGGTTCACTTAGCAGCTAAATAACTAATAATTTTATGTGAGAAATAATTTTTCTAAAAAAACATCTTTTCTTTAGAAAAAGGAGTTTTGCATTATTCGACCATGTAGTGGCAGATTGCGCATTAATACTCTCTCTCTCTCTCTCTCTCTCTCTCTCTCTCTCTCTCTCTCTCTCTCTCTCTCTCTCTCTCTCTCTCTCTCCTTACCCGCCACTCCCAGAATTCTAACATTACATAATGAATAAATCATTTACATAGCTGCAGTAATTAACTGCATTAAGCATAATCTTGTATCATGAGCGGCTGTCATGTGGAGGGAAATATCGTAGAAATATTCTCCAATCGCTTGGAAGAGCCACATATTTCAATGAGTGAGGTAATTGAGTTAAAATATGCCTTACGCGTGAATAGATTTTCCCCATATGGTATGAAAAGGATCTTTTAACATAGGAATATATGTAAGCTCGTCGTCATAAATAATCGACAACCAACATTTCTGAATTTCCTCTCCGTAGAAGTGCGTCCTTGGTCTTCCGGCAGACATTTCTCTCATAGATTAGACTAAAATCCTATCCTTTTAGGCACATATCGAATGGGAAAAAAATAACATTGTAATCACTTATTCAATAATGTTTAAAATTTTAGATAGAGGGGACAAATGCTTGACGATAATAAAGTGGGTTACATGTAAAATAGTGAATTCAAGTTTTCCTACATAAGATTTATATAATAATTCCTTTGAAAATAAGAGACAATTTGGAGATTAATGGGGAAAATACACTTGTTTTCAAACAACACATTAATCAGTGTATTTTAGATTCTCATGCTTTGATAAAGATTAAAAAAAAAAGAACAACCTAAATTACGTGAAATATTACATCTTTGAGACACTGCATTTCACTGCATAATGGTCCAGGATTCTTTTTAAATAGAATTATGGCTTTCCTCAATATTTCAATGGAAATACAAAAAAAAAATCAAAACCTGAGAAAACAATAATAATTCATTTGTTACATGAGTTTATGTATCTATCAGGAAATGTTGCTTTTCCATGATTCCACAGATGAAAAATTATGTGCCATGATAAAATGATCCTCTAAAGGTAAAAGCATAGAACTCACTCAACACTATAACAAAGGAAGCAGCGAATCTCTTTCCTATCAAGGTTTTGGGGAATTTTATGGCCACGGAGAAAAATACTATTTTTCCTAGCATTCACGGAAATAGGCCAGGAGCCATTTTCCTTGGATTTCCATAAGGAAAAAAGTCGTGATAAAAGCACATCTTGATCAAATGCCTTCCGGTTTTCTCCCCGACGAGCCATTCAGCCATGAAGAAAGTGAAGACTTTTTCTCCAGGTTCATAAAGAAGGAATATAAACTCTACCGACGAGGAAACCAAAGAATTTATCTCACTTTTACGTTTATTTACTTTCTAGTTTATATATATTGTACTACTATCAAGGCAAATGACACCAGTTATGAGGATTCGATCATCTGATTAGCTTTAATGAATGCATTATTGAATGGGGAAGTGAATATCAGATTTTATGCTCATTTACCCTTTTATTTATATATATATATTTTTTATTTTTATGATGCATGATTTATTGAATGTAAGTAACATACATATATACATACACACACACACACACACACACACACACACATATATATATATATATATATATATATATATATATATATATATATATATATATATATATATATATATATACCTATATATATATATATATATATATATATATATATATATATATATATATATATATATATATATATATATATATATATATATATATATATATATATATATATATATATATATATGTTACAGTCAATATCAAAACCCAGACAGTTTGTAAAGTGGCTGAAATTTTTAGGCAATGTGTGAATTGCCTGGTTCACCCAGTCAATTTACAAATTAGCTAAAAATTGCAGACAATTTATAAAGTGGCTACAATTGTAAGTTATTTTCTTGATATATTCGTGATGCCAGCGTACAGTTGATATACTGTATATTCAAAATATACTTAATTATAATTGAATTAATTACTCAAAAGTGTCCATGAAATATGCAATTTACAAATAGTGACACTTTTGAGTAATCATTCAATTTTTTATTAAGTATATTTTGAATATACAGTATATCAAATGTACGCTGACATCACGAATATATCAAGAAAATAACTTACAATTCTAGCCACTTTATAAATTGTCTATTTTGAATATACAGTATATCAAATGTACGCTGGCATCACCAATATATCAAGAAAATAACTTACATTTCTAGCCACTTTATAGACTGTTTGAAATGTTTAGCTGGTTTGTAAATTGACTGGGTGAATCAGGCAATTCACATATTACCTGAAATGTTTAGTCACTTTACAAACTGTCTGGATTTACACATTGACTGTAACATATATATACATACATAGAAGTAGTGTGTGAAGGGAATGATTATTTTAGATTTTATATACCTTATTTTTTTTGCGAGATTATGTGTAATAATAGTATTCGTTTTCATTAAATATTGTGATTCAGTTCTTTGGATATAATCGCTAGTTCATATAAATGTCAGTAACGTGAACGAATTGTGAATTCCAATGAAACTAATGTGTTGTGTTCTATTATGAAGTCGTGGAAATTTAAGGCGGAAAATTCCTGTTTTCTTAGAAGATGAAATATTTAAGAAGGAATTGTGTGACTTTTTTTAATATAAATGACGTAATTTGGAATGAGTCTTACTTCCAAACTTATGTTTCTATTAGAAACTTTTATCATTGAACTAGGAATAATTTCAGTTACGTCCAATAATATTATGAAAACTTGAAGTTCTATTACAAAGATCCTTGACGAGAATGATTTTGAGAACGAATTGCAGATCATGAGACAAAGTTAAATAAATGAGGTAGGGGAGACGGAGCCAAATTATACACAACCTAATCAAGATCAAAAGGAGTCGGACACACTTTTGGTCTGGTTGTTTGAAGATACATTTAGGGAAGAGCAGTGTCCTTGGTCGGGGTCCAAATTTTTTAGATTTTTTCTAGTTGCTGTATGTATCAGAAAATAAATATAACTTATGCTCTACCTCAGAGTTTTCTTTTCCCTAACTTAATTAGTTTTAAAAATAATAATGATCACACTCGTAGTGATAACGGAGTAGTAACCATCTTTTATCTTTTTTTTTATATTTTTGACTTTTTTTAATAACTGCTACTACTTAGAGTATGGTTATTATTGCTGTTAAAACATTTAAGTAATAGTCCTAACGACTAACTACCTCTTAGGTGAAGCATTTCATAAATTCATTTTCTGATGCGAAAAACAAAATACATAATAATTTGACACCCAAAACAGTCGCTGTTTTTTAGACGTACTGTCATATAAAATTGGCAGAAGTATGCCTTAGAGTTTTCTACATAATATTGACCTACTGTACAATACAGAAACTACTTCATATTTGCTACAGGCATGAATACCTTTATATTAAATGTTAAATGCAAGGAAATAGACTTGATATGGTTTTGAGTTTCTAATAATCTCAAGCGTGAAAATACTATTTGTTATGATGAATATGCTAGGACATCAACCATCAGTTGAAATCCTACCGCTAGAGAGTTATGGGGTCTTTTGACTGAACAGAGAGTATTACATCAGATTCTTCTCTCTGGTTATGGTTCATTTTCCCTTTGTCTACACACACACACACACCAATTCTCATCTGTCCTCGACCCATCACTCTGTCCTCATATACTTGACAGCAATGACATTACCAAACAATTGTTCTTCACCCAAGGGGTTAACTATTGCGCTGTAATTATTCAGTGGCTACTTTCCTATTGGTATGGGTAGAAGCGACTCTTTAGCTATGGTAAGCAGCTCTTCTAGGAGAAGGACATTCCGAAATCAAATAATTGTTCTCTTGTCTTGGCCAGTGCCATAGCCTCTGTACCATGGTCTTTCACTGTCTTGGATGAGAATTCTCTTGCTTCAGGGTAAACTATTCTATCTTATTTTTCTTCCTCCTGTTTTGTTAAAGTTTTTATAGTTTATTTAGAAAATAATTATTTTAATATTGTTACTGTTCTAAAAATATTTAATTTTTCCTTATTAACTCTCCTCACTTTACTATTTTCCATGTTGGGGCCTCTAGGCTTATAGCATCATGCTTTTCAAGCTAGTGTTGTAGTTTAGAAAGTAATAATAATAATAATAACAAAAATGATAATAATAATAATAATAATAATAATAATAATAATAATAATAATAATAATAATAATAATAATAATAATAATGATAATATGTTTTAAAGTTAAAATTTAATTAAAACTACTACTCTTTTGTAACAACCTGTTTCGAATGTTTGATTCATTTAAAACTTTGGAAGTGCTTATAAATGAATAGAAATATAAGTATTTCGACTGGATCGATAATTACAGACATATGCTCAATTGAGCAATAGGGGATCTAAAAAACTGAAAGTAGTTTGATTTTGAAAAGAGATTTTTTTATTACAATTTAGATTAAAAAAGTTAAGCGTTCAATAATACGGTAAACGTATAAAAAATTAATGGTATTTTTATTGTAACATCAAAAGAACGGATATTTTCATTTGCTGCTCTCATCCTTAATTATTATTGCAACTGACTCGTTTGATGATTTCCTGGTAATCGAAACACAAAGATAACTCAATATAGACTTATGATAATTCCATTTCATAATGATTTTTTTTTTGTTTTAATAAAAAGGTAGAATTACCGTAAGATCATCTGCCAGGTATCAGAAGTAAACATCGAGGAGATAGTTGTCTATCACCTCAAGCGTTGTCCAAATAACTCCTGACAGTTCATTCATTGGGAATTATTGGGACATTTATTCCATACCCGGGATTCTCGTTACTCTACAAGATTGATCAACCTCTTACATATGTGTAGGCAAATTTGCATTACTAGGATATTACCTTCTATCACGATATATACTCATTTATATATATATATATATATATATATATATATATATATATATATATATATATATATATATATATATATATAT
>NC_090736.1:103985668-103988168 GCF_036898095.1 Palaemon carinicauda
CGGGGGGAACATTTCATGGTTCACTTAGCAGCTAAATAACTAATAATTTTATGTGAGAAATAATTTTTCTAAAAAAACATCTTTTCTTTAGAAAAAGGAGTTTTGCATTATTCGACCATGTAGTGGCAGATTGCGCATTAATATCTCTCTCTCTCTCTCTCTCTCTCTCTCTCTCTCTCTCTCTCTCTCTCTCTCTCTCTCTCTCTCTCTCCTTACCCGCCACTCCCAGAATTCTAACATTACATAATGAATAAATCATTTACATAGCTGCAGTAATTAACTGCATTAAGCATAATCTTGTATCATGAGCGGCTGTCATGTGGAGGGAAATATCGTAGAAATATTCTCCAATCGCTTGGAAGAGCCACATATTTCAATGAGTGAGGTAATTGAGTTAAAATATGCCTTACGCGTGAATAGATTTTCCCCATATGGTATGAAAAGGATCTTTTAACATAGGAATATATGTAAGCTCGTCGTCATAAATAATCGACAACCAACATTTCTGAATTTCCTCTCCGTAGAAGTGCGTCCTTGGTCTTCCGGCAGACATTTCTCTCATAGATTAGACTAAAATCCTATCCTTTTAGGCACATATCGAATGGGAAAAAAATAACATTGTAATCACTTATTCAATAATGTTTAAAATTTTAGATAGAGGGGACAAATGCTTGACGATAATAAAGTGGGTTACATGTAAAATAGTGAATTCAAGTTTTCCTACATAAGATTTATATAATAATTCCTTTGAAAATAAGAGACAATTTGGAGATTAATGGGGAAAATACACTTGTTTTCAAACAACACATTAATCAGTGTATTTTAGATTCTCATGCTTTGATAAAGATTAAAAAAAAAAGAACAACCTAAATTACGTGAAATATTACATCTTTGAGACACTGCATTTCACTGCATAATGGTCCAGGATTCTTTTTAAATAGAATTATGGCTTTCCTCAATATTTCAATGGAAATACAAAAAAAAAATCAAAACCTGAGAAAACAATAATAATTCATTTGTTACATGAGTTTATGTATCTATCAGGAAATGTTGCTTTTCCATGATTCCACAGATGAAAAATTATGTGCCATGATAAAATGATCCTCTAAAGGTAAAAGCATAGAACTCACTCAACACTATAACAAAGGAAGCAGCGAATCTCTTTCCTATCAAGGTTTTGGGGAATTTTATGGCCACGGAGAAAAATACTATTTTTCCTAGCATTCACGGAAATAGGCCAGGAGCCATTTTCCTTGGATTTCCATAAGGAAAAAAGTCGTGATAAAAGCACATCTTGATCAAATGCCTTCCGGTTTTCTCCCCGACGAGCCATTCAGCCATGAAGAAAGTGAAGACTTTTTCTCCAGGTT
This sequence comes from Palaemon carinicauda, assembly GCF_036898095.1. NCBI lineage: Eukaryota > Metazoa > Arthropoda > Malacostraca > Decapoda > Palaemonidae > Palaemon > Palaemon carinicauda. The sequence continues at coordinate 103,987,039 of NC_090736.1, forward strand.
CATAAAGAAGGAATATAAACTCTACCGACGAGGAAACCAAAGAATTTATCTCACTTTTACGTTTATTTACTTTCTAGTTTATATATATTGTACTACTATCAAGGCAAATGACACCAGTTATGAGGATTCGATCATCTGATTAGCTTTAATGAATGCATTATTGAATGGGGAAGTGAATATCAGATTTTATGCTCATTTACCCTTTATATTATATATATATATATTTTATTATTTTTATGATGCATATATATATATAATATAATATACATACATATATACATATATATATATATATATATACATATATATATATATATATATATATATATATATATATATATATATATATATATATATATATATATATATATATATATATATGTTACAGTCAATATCAAAACCCAGACAGTTTGTAAAGTGGCTGAAATTTTTAGGCAATGTGTGAATTGCCTGGTTCACCCAGTCAATTTACAAATTAGCTAAAAATTGCAGACAATTTATAAAGTGGCTACAATTGTAAGTTATTTTCTTGATATATTCGTGATGCCAGCGTACAGTTGATATACTGTATATTCAAAATATACTTAATTATAATTGAATTAATTACTCAAAAGTGTCCATGAAATATGCAATTTACAAATAGTGACACTTTTGAGTAATCATTCAATTTTTTATTAAGTATATTTTGAATATACAGTATATCAAATGTACGCTGACATCACGAATATATCAAGAAAATAACTTACAATTCTAGCCACTTTATAAATTGTCTATTTTGAATATACAGTATATCAAATGTACGCTGGCATCACCAATATATCAAGAAAATAACTTACATTTCTAGCCACTTTATAGACTGTTTGAAATGTTTAGCTGGTTTGTAAATTGACTGGGTGAATCAGGCAATTCACATATTACCTGAAATGTTTAGTCACTTTACAAACTGTCTGGATTTACACATTGACTGTAACATATATATACATACATAGAAGTAGTGTGTGAAGGGAATGATTATTTTAGATTTTATATACCTTAATTTTTTTGCGAGATTATGTGTAATAATAGTATTCGTTTTCATTAAATATTGTGATTCAGTTCTTTGGATATAATCGCTAGTTCATATAAATGTC
>NC_090736.1:103995668-103998168 GCF_036898095.1 Palaemon carinicauda
TTATACATATATATATATATATATATATACATATATATATATATATATATAGATAAATATGTATATATATTTATATTGATATATATATATATATATATATACATATATATATATGCAGTATATATATATATATATATATATACATATATATATATATATATATATATAAATTTATCTATATAAATATATGCATATATATATTTATATATATATATATATATATATTTATATATATATATATATATATATATATGCAGTACATTGCTGTGTATATATGCATCGTAATGTGTTATGAAATATTTTTCGAAGAAATTATTACGGTCATAGAGAAACTAATAAATTATATCTCCAAAGTTGAGATTGAATAATATTACTAGGAATGACCAGGTGAATAATCCTAAATGAAATTGGTGTTGCATACGATATCTATTGCAAATTAAGCAAGATATCTGTTGTATCAGCGGCCATCGAACCGTAAAGCGGGTTAGATACACTAATCACATCATCAAAGATTATGCAATTTACAATGATAGACTTGATATTGTCATAGTTAGAATATTAATGAGGATGTCCTATAATATAGAAATATAACCAGAATATTAAAATATAATTACTATATTTCTCTATTCAATTAGCGAAGTAATAAGATGAAAGGTAGTCTATATTATTATTGGAGAACCTAGTTATCAAATATTCAACAATAGAGATGATGATTATAAGATAAGGTACAGCGTAAGACACACATGAATATTTGGTCATGAAAAGGAATGGTTGTATATGATATGTATGCTGTGATATTAGATGGATAGTGTAATTATTTCAGAATAAAGGGCCTACTATACACCATATAAAATTGATAAAAGCTTCTTTTGTGAACGTACCATACCACATATGTCCTACTCTTTCAATATCACTTCCCTCTTGAAACCGGTTGCTACAACTATTATACAAAGGAGGAGAATTCGGACCTCAGTAATGAGATTGCCTCCAGGACTTTCCATTATATACAGAGGCAAAAAGTAAGTTTCCTCAAATCAGCAGAGTCTGCCAGATGAGATAAGCCTCTGAAGAAACATGACAATGAAAGACGTCACTTCCTTTTATGTCCAGTCTTCTTTCAGACTAATATATTAATCTTCCATAAAGGTGCGGTTTGTATTAGATTTTGATAATGGAATGGACTAGTGCTTGGCTGTGTATATGGGCAGGATATATAGCTAGAATGGCAGATAATAGATGGACTTCAAAATTAAATAGAGATTGCAAAATTGGAAGGGAAGACGATGGAATGACGAATTTAAAAAAAGAATTGCAGATATAAACTTCCACAAAAAGACTAAAAACACAAGCTAAGGGAGGGATAATTCTAAGGCCTTTACCATGCAGTGGACTAGTTGCGGCTGATGACACACAGACAGACACACACAAACACACACACACGGGCACGCTGGTCTAGCTTATTTCTAATCCTGTGTTTTTTTTCGAAGTTCTTATATTTCATATACGAAAGATATAATTTAAAGTTGATTAAATTCGTAAAATATTTTATCCTGGTTGTTTATTACGTCTCTTGTGGTATATCTATTTTTTTATTTCCTTTCCTCACTAAGCCATTTTTCCTTTTGCAGCCCTTTTGGATTATTGCATCTTGCTCTTCCAACCAGGGCTATAGCTTAGCTTATGATAATAATAATAATAATAATAATAATAATAATAATAATAATAATAATAATAATAATAATAATAATAACACCTTAAATCCCCTTCGGTGTTCCTTCTTGCTCTTTAAATCAACAAGAATTATTAATCTCTCATACACTATAGGATGACTCGCTGTAGCGCAGCCCACATCCAAGTCGTAATGTATCATCAACATCATCTCCTCCCTAGCCTGTTGACGCAAAGGGCCTTTGTTAGGTTTGGTCAATCGTTTACATTTTGAGGTTTTAATTCAATACTTCTGCATTAATCATCTATTCCTTCGCTCTTTATAGTCCTCAGCCACGTGGGCCTTGGTCTTCCTAATCTTCTAGTCCATTCTAGAGCCCAGCTGAACGTTTGGTAAATTATCTCTCTTGGGGAGTGCGACGAGTGTGCCCAAACCATCTCCATATACCCTTCATCATGATCTCATCCACATTGGCACTCAAGTGATCTCTTGTATAGTTTCATTTCTAATCTTGTCCTGCCATTTATCTCCCAATATCCTTCAGAGGGCTTTGTTCTCAATTCTATTGTATCTATCGTCATACAATGACCCATGTCCATAGAGTAACACCAATTTCACTAAACTGAAATATAGTCTGATTTTATATGTAGTTTCAGGCATTTTGATTTCCAAATTTTACTTAACCCATCCATTGCCAAATTTGCTTTTTTCAATCTTTTAATAAAATCTAATTCTAAAGACCCTGTATTGTAGATCATTGTTCCTAAATACTTTAAAGATTCTACTTCATTAATCCATTCTCCTTCAAAAGATATCTCATATTCTATTGGA
>NC_090736.1:104003168-104018168 GCF_036898095.1 Palaemon carinicauda
AATCCTGTTTTCCTTTATAGTTAAGTAAAGTATGCTATGGATTCGAACAACAAGAATCTCGAAATATTGCTTATTCGAATATCTTGTAATTCGACCAATTGTAAATTCGAACAAATACACATTCGAACAACTGTTTTCGAATAATTGGGTTTGAAAAAAAAAGTTTTTATAACAATTGTCTTTCAAATAATTGTTTTTCGAAAAAATTTCCACTCACGCTTTAGAACAGTAGCTTAACCTAAATAAGGTAAGAAGTCAAAATACCTCTTGACATTGAACACCCTGAACAATTTATCATCACAGCTGAACTCAATTCTGTTGCAACACAATGGCAATAGTGGTGTGAGGAATTTAAAATCTATTTAGAAGCATTAGGGAATATGAAGGATGCCCAAAAGAAGGCATTATTACTTCATACAGCAGGTAGAGAAGTTCGGGAAGTGTTCAAGACATTGCAGCCTACAGATGAAATAAGTGAAGCGGCAATTAATGCTCTTACCACATATTTTGCTCCTCAGGTCAATAAATTTTTTGAAAGGTATCAATTTACAGCACAGGCATATCAGAAAGAAAATGAAAGTTTATATGCGTTTGTAACTAGACTAAAGAATTTAGAAAATGTTATCATAAATGAAGTTATTGCACATTGCTCATCACAAGAGCTAAGAAAAAAAATTATTGAAAGATGAAGATTTAACATTAGAAAAGGTATTGATAATAGGCAGAGCTTTTGAAACATCAAATAGGCAAAGTAACATAATAGGTAATTCTACAAGTAGTAGAATATAAAATTCTAAAATTAGTACAATAGGTTCCAAGTGGAGAAACAATGAGAATCAGAGAAGGAATATGTCAAAACCTAGTCATAGAAAAATGCCTAACAGTAACGTTCATAAATATCAGAATCAGGCCTATACACAGAAACAACAGGAAAAACCCAAGTGTTATAGCTGTGTAAAGCTGATCATCTTACATACGAAGCAAAGAAATGCCCTGTACTACTGGACAAACATTCCAAAATTGTAAAAATATGGGTCATTTTGCAACTACTTGTAGATGCCCTAAACAGTACGCAAAGAAAATAGATGCTACAGTTGATACTACTGGTCAAGAGAATAATGCAGAAATATATTAATGATAATCAGGATAAGTCGGACACTGATTTTGCGTTTTGCATCAATTCTGTCAATAAAAAGGCAAAGAAACATATCATGGTAGAAGTAATCATAAATGGTAAACCAATTTTGATGCAAGTTGACACAGCAGCCGATGTATCAATTATGTCTGGGAAAACAACTAAAAGCATTCCTAATTTATTATTTGAAGGTACAAATAGAGTTTTGAAAGGTTATAATGGTTTTGATATTCAGGTAATAGGTGCTTTGAACGTAGAAGTACAGTACAAGGAACAGAAATTAGAGAGAATGCCATTAACACTAGTAAAAGGTAAAGGACAAACTTTGCTAGGTTTGGATTGGCTACAGTATTTGAAATTAGACTGGCCTAGTATTTTGAAGGTTACATGTAGACAATATGAAAAAAAAAAAATTAAATGTCTGTGGATAATATCATATCGGAGTTTCAAGACGTATTTGAATATAGAGTAGGTACAGTAAAAAACGCAAAGGCAATTTTTGTTTTGAAACCTAACAGTGCTCCTAGATTTCGTGCTCCCAGACCAGTACCGTATGCATTGAAAAGTGCAGTTGAAGCAGAAATCAGGAGATTAGAAAATGAAAGTTCAGGGAAAATTACAAAGTAACGTTGAATCCACAACTGCAAGTAGTTCAACATCCATTACCAAATCCAAAAGACATGTTTGCAACTATGAATGGGTGCAGTGTTTTTTCTAGGTTAGATTTAAGACAAGCATTTCAACAGCTTCCCATGGATGAAAGTTCACAAGAATTTTGTACAGTAAATACATCCTTAGGTTTGTTTAGGCCAAAGACATTACCTTATGGAGTTACAAGTAGTCCAGCTATATGGCAACAAACTATGGATAAGATTTTTCAGGAATGCAAGGAATATGGATTTTTATAGATTATATATTAATTGCTGGCAAAGACACAAAAGAACATAGAGAAAGATTGCGAACAGCTCTGAAGAAGTTGAAGGAACATAATATTAGAGTAAATAGGAGAAAATTAATTTTAGAAATTGATTCAGTGGAATACTTAGGGTTTTTTTTTTTTTATTAATGGCAAGGGTATTCACAAAACTAAAGAGAAGACTAAAGCTGTACAATCAACAAAAGTACCAGAAAATGTTAAGGAATTACAATAATTTTTAGGTTTAGTAAAATTTTATGGGAATTTCATTCAGGATTTGTCTACAATTGCACATCTATTATATAATTTATTGAATAAGGGTGAAGAATGAAATTGGACAAAAGAGTGTCAGGAATCTTTTGAGAGAATGAAACAGGAAATAACATCACCTACATTCCTAATACATTATCAAATGCTTTTACCAGTTAAATTAATATGTGATGCATCAAACGTAGGTTTAGGTGCAGTATTATCTCATGTAGTGCCAGATGGAACAGAAAAACCAATTGCATTCTCTTCTAGAGTATTGAAAAAGGCAAAAAGGAATTACTCTCAAATAGAAAACGAAGGTTTAGCATTAGTGTATGGAGTTAAGAAATTTTATATGTATCTTTATGGTAGGAAAAAGTTCACAATTGTTACAGATCACAAACCTTTATTGGCAATATTGGGTTCAAAAGCAAGTTTACCTACGTTGGTAACTGCAAGACTATAACGTTGGGCAATTATATTAGCTACATACCACTATGATAGAATACTGTCCTACATCAAAGATGGGTAATGCAAAGGTATTCTGTTAATTTCTGTATATGATGTACCCATTACAGCAAAGGATATAGCACACAATACCAAGAGAGACCCAATAATTAGTAAGGTTTTAGAGAGTTTAATGACCGGTAGAGACTTATGTGGAAAAGAGGAAAATTGTAAACCCTATAAGGATATATGTTATAAACTGAGTGTAACACAAGGAATAGTGATGAGAGATTCAAGGGTAATTATTCCTAATTCACTGAGGAATAAGGTTTTGTCTGAAATACATGCTGATCACCAAGGTATTGTAAGATCAAAGTCAATTGCAAGAAGTTTTGCATGGTGGCCAGGTGTAGTTAAAGATATGGAATCTTATATAAAAAATTGTAATAATTTTGTTAGGCAACAGAACAACTTTCATTTTGCTAGAATGCACCTATGGGAGTTACCCAGGTATCCCTGGCAAAGAGTGGATACAGATTTTGCAGGTACTTTTTTAAATTATATGTTTTTGATAGTAGTAGATGCTTACAGTAAGTAGACAGAAGTCATTCCAATGAAGACAACAACGTCTTACGCCACAGTAAAAAAGTTAATGCAAATTTTTTCTACATATGGTATTCCAGAAAGAATTGCTACAGATAATGGTCCCCAATTTACCTCAAAAGAGTTTAAAGAGTTTTGTAACGTCAATGGAATAAAACATACATTTTCAGCAACACATCATCCCTCAACCAATGAGAGGCTGAAACACAATATGAAGTGTAGAAAAGCCAATTCAGGTAACTTATTTTTACATGTATCAAGATTTTTGTTGTCTTATAGAACAACGCCGCACAGTACAACAAGAGTGACACCATCAAATATGTTGATGAGGAGGCGAATCAGGTGTAAGTTAGATTTGTTGTATCTAAGTTCGCAAAGTGACTTAGAAAGATAAAGGATATAAATAAGTAGAAAATCTTCCAAAAGTAAGACATTTTTTACCTTTATCTAATGTCATGGTAAGATCGTACAACACTCCAGAGAAGTGGGTACCAGGAGAGATTGTAAGAGAGATAGGAAATTTACATTATGATGTTCAAGTTGGTGGAAATATTGTAAAACGTCATGTTGATCAATTACATCCATCAAACAGAAATACAGTAGAGCATGTGAATGTTAAAGATGGAAAACTTTCAGAAGTAGTTAGATCAAATGAATCAAATATTAACTTAGATGCTCCAACATCAAATGTAGATTCAAAACCAATTCATGTACCAGTACAAAATGAGGTTAGAGTGATTCCTAATAGGATTAATGGAGGAAAGCCCCCCAGAGAGATTAGATTTATAAAGATTTTTACAATGTCAAGTTAAGGGGGAGGAGACTATTATGTATTATTGTAATATTGCATCATATTGCATTGATAAGACATGTTTAAGAATGTACGTAACTGAAATAATGTATTTTGATATTAGGGCTCAAGCATTTATTAGTTACCTCAAAGATAGGATGTGATTCTTTATACTTTTGTATTACAGTAGGATTTAAGTCTTTTGAGAGCGATGCTTTTATGTTTGTTGTGATTGTTTTGGTTTGTGAGATGGTTTACGAGACTCTCGACGCTAAGTTGGGAGTTGGTTGTCGTAACCCCAGAGCCAAGAGTAATGTAGCCTCTTATTATATATCAAAGGGTAACGCATACATCTGTGTTTGATTCAACATATCAACATTAAAAAATTGATGTCACTGATGGAATCCCCTGGATAATTACTAATAATTATTCACTCATTTACAGGTGAGTAAATGCTGAAATGACCAGACAATCCATCAGCATAAAACATATATATATATATATATATATATATATATATATATATATATATATATATATATATATATATATATATATATATATATATATATATATATATATATATATTGCTTTGGTCTGAAGTTTCCTTACCAATCCCCTTACAACGCGTTTCATTTAGGTCCAAGATATCTAAAGTATATTACGTACATTCACTTTCCGCTTACCAATTTCATTCATGGTACTAACCTTCCAATTACCTTTTTATTAATTTTCTTATTTCAGTATTTATAATCCGGGAGATTCTTAGCACACCGCTACGCCCGGGACTGGGGACCATTCCCTCATCATCTGTTTCCATGAGTGATTAAATCCATAGAGGATTCATTGGCTAGGTACATCAAAGCATAGCCAGTACCCAGTGATGCGTAGTGGCTATTTAACCAAGGCAAGTGACCTTTGCCTGTCCATAATAATTCTAGTGAAATCAAATGCAAGGCATCCGGAGTAAAAGCCGAAGAGACAGTTTGTCCTTCTCCTTAAACCCAAACCCAAATCTCCCATTACTCCACCAAGTTACCCATTCGCTCATACGAGTATAACCATTGACAAACATGGATTGCTAAGATATACCGTCTGGTTAAAATCCTCTTGGCGATGGGGAACTTCAGGAATTCTTTTATTAAGAGTTTTAAGAATATGTTCGTTCTTTGCATTAATTCTTATCTGACTTTCAGTACTTCATATACATGTACATGTAGGATCACCTCTATCCATTTGCTCTTTATTTATTATTTACTACTTGGTTTTATTCTGGCCTCACTCTTTAGAGATTTATATCGTGCAGGATTTCTTTGAATGTTAGCATTCCTTCATTTTAGTGATAATAAATAAGTTTGGAGAGACCATTTTAACATATTTATGAAGTTTGCTAAAGCATTGGATTTCCTCTACACTTCAAGTACCAATCACATCCATAACAATATACAACACAAACAAACGGTCCTTGTATTCTTGCCATAGTAAGAGGCTGCTCATTAACCTTTTGACGACAGGAAACTATACTTAGATTTTATTCTACAGAAAAGAGCGGCTACTTGCTACCAGTGGATAGAATGATCAAGACAAAAGAGACCTCTTGAACAACTAATTAGGATGCCTCTAGTTTTCTTTTCATTCAGTGGATTGCGCAGATTTCTTATCTAAGATATAAAATGTAAAACATAAATAAGACCCATCGATGTTTTGATGAAAATGAAATAATGGTAATAGATAACAAAAGAAAGATGAGATTTCTGGAATTCTATTAAAGGACGATCTGACATTACTGATATTCAGCGACATGAAATACTCGTAATAGCGGTTCATTTCCCTTAAAAAAAAAAAAAAAAAAAAATCCCAATTCTGTTGTTAACCACCAGCAGATGAATGCTCACCATAAATTCAGTCTTTTCCATATTTACCCTCAAGGCACCCCTTTCCATAGCTTTTTTCCACTTCACCACTCATCTCTGTATCTCTTCATCGTTTCACCAACTCATATGTATATAGCAATTTTTCCAAATCATCGTTTATGTATGATTATCATAACTATTATTTGCTAAGCTACAGCCCTAGTTGGAGAAGCAGGCTGCTATAAGCCTGAGGACTACAACAGGGAAAACAGCACCGTGTGGAAAGGAAATAAGGAATCTACAAAAGAATTAATTAACAATTAAAAAAAAAAAACGTTTAAGAAAAGTAACTTTTAAATAAACTTCATATATAAACTATAAAAACTTCAAAAAACGAAATGTAGAGAAATAAGAAGGAATAGTGTGCCAGAGTGTACCCTCAAGCAAGAGAACTCTACTCCATGACAGTGAAAGACCATGGTTCAGAGATTACGGCACCATCCAAGACTAGAGAACAATGGTTAGATTTTGAAGCGACCTTCTCATAGAAGAGTTGCTTACCATAGTAAAAAGAGTCTCTTCTACCCTTACCAAGAAAAAAGACTTGTGAAATGATTATGAGTAAAACGAAGATAATGTTCGATAGAAAAGCAGACAACATCTAGCGATTGTTAACGACTATACTGTACGTACTTTGGGAAAACAATAAATGTTCCCAATGAAATGAGACCGAATTGAAAGACAAATTAGCATAGTATGAGGTAAGAGGTAAGAGGTAGCAAGAGGTAAGAGGTAGCTTTCCTGCCGAAGAAGTTGGAGCCTCATCGACATTGGAGCTCCTGTAATTATTCTATTAGCATTATTCTAAATAACCTAAAAAAAGGAGGTGAGAGCTGTTAAGAGAGAAGTGAGAACAGGCTGAGCGTACTCAACCTTAGATCCTATGGTTTTCACATATAATTTCCTCAATAAATGGTAAGAGACTCCTTCATGTAGGGAAGCTATTCTATTCATAGCAGAGTAACGAGAATTCATTTTTTGTCTAAGGATTTTGACCTGAGTGTTTGAGAAGAGCTTATGATTAATGTTGACGCCAAGATATGTGAAATTCAAGACCCCATACGATAGGATCGTTTCCTAAATGATTTTAGGAGGAGACTCGATGTATTTGACGGTCATAGTCTTAGTTTTATCTGGATTTATTTTCAAACTAAGTTCATCACATTCCCTGCCATTGATATCAAGAGCTCCTTGTATTTTTTGAGGTTTGTGAGGAACATAATGTTGCTGTCATCTGCATAAATGAATATTTCAACCCCCCAAGGAAGGCCTAGGGCGAGAAGGTTTACAATAAGTATGTTAAAGCGAAAGGAGCTAAGTATTCTTCCTGTAGGAATGCCATTTAAGGAGAAGTAGAGGGGAGGTAGCCGAAGGAAGCGTCGTGACAAGAATAAAGTGAAAAAAGCCAGGAGTAGCTGACACTCGAGCGGTCCCGAATTATGCGAGGTGGCTGTTAAATATTAACTCGGAGAAAATGTGAACGCAAGAGAGCTTTATTCAACAATATTACGATTTTATATGCAAACATTTATGGGTAACAATGTAAGAAATTAATCAATGAGAAACATATGATAACAAGTCTAAACAGGTTAACCTATTATCACTGCGGGAGAAAGCGGGAGATACCAAAGCAATATCATTAGAGTGCTGAGCATGTAAGAAACACGTACGGTACAAGCAATTTTATGGTGTGAATTTAAAAGGGATTTTAGTAATATTGTTAATACTGGTAGGGTAAGAATACTTTGGATTTCGATGTGATGTGTGTGGACTAAATGTTTATTAAAAGGAATCGAATGAACATTCTAAAAGAAATCTTGAGAGTCATGTAAAATGGTTGGAAAGAAAAGAATCGGTTTCTTTATTCGAGAAGTATATTTTATTTTCTTCAACTTGGGTTCACCATAAGGTTGTCAGTATTCAGCCAAGAGGTTAAAGTATACTTCTTTTATAAAATTGGTTTTAAATTTCAATCAAAACAGATAAAAATTCCACTTATTTGAAAGATATATATATATATATATATATATATATATATATATATATATATATATATATATATATATATATATATATATATATATATATACACACATAAATTTGTTTTCTATAAACACAGCATATTTCTTAGCTTCAAAAATATTTTTTATTTTTCGCAAGTTAGCTAGAAGAGGAGCTTTTAGCTTTTGTTGGAGAATTGGCAATGTAACTCCTCTATGTAATTGTGTTTGTGGTAGCTCAAGTCCCACTGATTACCGCCCAATTTCCATAACTCCCATATTATATAAAGTTTTTGAACGTCTTCTGGCAGAACATCTCAATAGGGTTGCTGAAGGTAATCCTCTATTCCCTAGTTTACAATTTGGATTTCGTAAAGGATTTGGAGCATGTGATGCCCTTCTTACAATCTCCAATGCTGTACAGAAATCCCTTGACTGTGGTCAGGAAGTTCGTAGATTGGCCTTGAATTTAGTGCTGCTCTAGACCGTGTTAATTATGGGGCCCTTGTTTTCAAACTGAAACTGTTGGGAGTGGGTGGCTCGTTTCTTAGCATTAGTATTGATTTTTTAAATAATAGATCTCAAAGAGTAGTAGTTGATAGGCACCGTAGTGAGTATAGAAATGTGATATCCGGTGTTCCACATGGTAGTGTTTTTGGCCCATTATTTTTCATACTATATACAAATGACATGTGGTTTGGCCTAGAAAACAAGCTTGTTGCATATGCGGATGACGCTACTCTCTTTGCATCAATTCCATCCCCTGAATGTAGATCTGGGGTTGGTGAATCCCTTAATAGAGACGAGATTTAGCTAAAATTAGTGCATGGTGCAAATTATGGGGTATGAAGTTGTATCCTAATAAAACTCAAAGTATGATTATAAGTAGGTCAAGGGCGGTGGCTCTTCAACATCCGGATCTCAGTAATGATAATGTTTCTTCAAATTTATATGACTCTTAGAAAATTATAGGCGTGATTCTCGACAGCAGATTTAATTTTAAGAAACATATTAGGTCAGTGTCTTCTTCAATTGCACAAAAATACGCTTATTGAGAAAGTCTTACAAGATTTCCGGTGATCAATCTATTCTGAAGAAGTGTTTTAATTTTTTCATTCAACCTTGTTTTGAGTATTGTTCTCCTGTCTGGTGTTCAGCTGTTGATTCTCATCATAATTTGTTAGAAAGAAACTTACGGACTATGAAATTTCTTATTCCTGATCTAGATATTATTCCTGATCTAGATATTCAATTAGTTCATTATGCATTTTGCATAAGATTTTTCATAACTCTGACCATTCTCTACATTCAGATCTCCCTGGACAGTTCTATCCTGATCGTAATACTGGGCAGGCAGTTAGTTCTAATAGCCAGGCCTTCTCCATCATGAGACTCAATACTACACAGTATTCTAAAAGTTTTATTCCAGCTGTTACTAAGTTGAGGAATGATCTTCCTAATCGGGTAGTTGAATCAGTAGAACTTCGAAAGTTCAAAATTGGAGCAAATATTTTCATGTTGACCAGGCTGACATGAGTCTTTTTATAGTTTATATATGCCATATTTGTTTTTGACATTGTTAATAGTTTATATAGGACGTTTCTGTTTTGACGTTGTTACTATTTTTAGAATGATTTATTTATCTCCTTATTTCCTTTCCTTACTGGGCTATTTTTCCCAATTGGAGCCCTTGGGCTTATAGCATCCTGCTCTTCCAACAATGTTGTAGCTTGACTAGTTATAATATATATATATATATATATATATATATATATATATATATATATATATATATATATATATATATATATATATATATATATATATATATATATATATATATATATATATATATATATATATATATATATATATATATATATATATATATATATATATATATATATATATATATATATATATATATATATATATATATATATATATATATATATACATATACATATATATATATATATATATATATATATATATATATATATATATATATATATATATATATATATATATATATATATATATATATATATATATATGTAGAGAGAGAGAGAGAGAGAGAGAGAGAGAGAGAGAGAGAGAGAGAGAGAGAGAGAGAGAGAGAGAGAGAGAGAGAGAGAGGGAAAACAAAATTCAACGATTGATATCATCAGTTAAACATTAAAAATGCAAACCCCAGTATCATGCAGTGTGGCAAAAACGTCAATACACGTATGTACTATTCATTCTCTTAAGATAAATTTCATGTGTCGGATCTATATAAATAAAAAAAACTAGTAACCTGCACACCGGAAAATACATACACAGAAATTTGTTTTATTTTTTTCTTTTAACCTAAATCCTTATTTAAATCCTAAAATTAGAGCATGTTGAGATATCGAGTGAATTAGGAAATCTGGTAGGTAAGAAAAATCCTAATCACAGACATTCATATATATATATATATATATATATATATATATATATATATATATATATATATATATATATATATATATATATATATATATATATATATATATATATATATATATATATATTGTACCAACCGTGTGTCACTTGATCGTATATAGTTCATTTTTTGCTTGCATCTTCGCTCTCCCCTCGCACTAAAAAGAACCTGAAAAATCATGTCTGCTTTTCCTCTATAACATTGTGGATTTCTCAACATAAAAATTCATGTTGCTTTGAGATTTTGTATATAAAGGAGAGTGTTCTACAATAAACTAACTCACTTGCTTTCACACTTTCTTTGAGTTCACAACCTCCTCTCGGCCCGTTACATTGGTGACCCCGGAAGTCGACTGGCTCTCACAGCCTTCCACCCCAACCCCCTCGCCCCTCCTTCGTTGGTACTACCACCGACTCTACAGAAGTTGGTGCTGCAGCTCCCCCATTGAAACTCTCACCGTTCGCCAACGGAGAGGCGTTTGCGTGGTTTCAGCGCGCAGAAGTCCAGTTTAGCATCAAGGGTGTGACTCGCTCAACCACAAAAGCAGATTATGTTCTCGTGGTGATACCCGAGGATACCTTCCCGGAAATATCCGACTGGCTTTGTGAACAAAGAGACGCCCCAATAGCGTATGACACCCTCAAAACATACCTTTTTCAGCAGTACTCTCCGTCGCCAGCCGCCCGTGTAGCAAAGCTTTTTCAGCTCTCGCAACAACCGTTGGAGGATCAAAGGGCTTCACTTGCCCTCAGGGAAATGACCAGTATCACTCGCCTTTAACCTGCCGCAGACGGCTCTCCTCGTGAGGTGAACCTACTGTGTGCCCTTTGGATACGCCGTTTACCCGGAGCTATACGCGCTGCCATACCCGATGTTGATAGTTTACCCATAAAGGACTTGTTGACCAAAGCCGACGCCCTTATGGACAGCCACTTTAAGACCTCCATCAACTCCTCCACCCCTGACGAAGGGGATGCCTATTCAACTTCAACCGAAGCTGATATGAATGCTGTAGGACATACACGCCTACACCGTGACGTGCTGAAGCAGCGACAAAGCCGGCCACCACCAACCAATCGCTCGTGCCCCAACAAACGACTTCTACAGCCACTTACTACCTCCCATCCGCCGCAATTTTACTACTACCACTTCAGATTTGGGACAACTGCGAAGAATTGTGCCGAGGATTGTCAGTGGCCAAAAAACGTGTAAGTAGGCCATCGCTCGTGGCGGTGGCCTCCCTTGTTTCTAATCTTTTCTTTTTACCTGATGCAGGAACGGGCGTGCGATTTTTGGTAGACACGGGTTCTTGTTGTTCTCTTTTGCAAAGGAAACTCTTCAGGACACGACGTAGTCTGTCTACATCTGCTGACGTCCGCTTGGTAGCTGCAGATGGATCTGCGATACCAACCTACGGTTACGAGAACCTCACATTATCGTTCGGAAACGGTAAATTCAATTGGAAGTCTCTCGATGCTGACGTTACATTGTCAATCCTCGGTGCGGATTTCCTCTCTCATTTCCACCTTCTGGTCGACTTCGCCCACCGACAATTGGTCAACGCAGACTCGTACTTGTCGACACCTCTTCAACCCACCCCCTCTAACCTAGCTCTCCACATAAGCGCACCCACGGATGCCTATGCCCACCTCCTCACGTCGTACCCGGAAGTTTTCCATCCAGAACTTCACCAAACGCCCTCGGCTCCTGCAAAGCACGGTATATATCACCATATCAAGACGAAGGGACCCCAGTCTTCGCAAAATTCAGACGTCTGGCACCGGAACGATTGGCATCCGCCAAACAGATGTTCGCTGAAATGGAGGGAATGGGCCTTTGCCAAAAGGCCTCCAGCCCATGGTCGTCACCCTTACACATCGTTCTGAAGAAAGATGGCTCCCTCCGTCCATGCGGGGATTAGAGGCGCCTGAACATGCAAACAGAACGGGATCACTACCCCCTCCCAAACATTGCCGACTTGACCTCCTACCTGCACAAAACAAAGGTTTTCTCTACACTCGACCTCCTGAAGGGGTATTATTAGGTACCTATGAACCCAGAAGACATCCCCAGGACTGCCATCACCACTCTGTTTGGTACATACACCTTCAATTACTCCTGTTTCGGCCTTCGTAATGCTGGGGCAACGTTTCAACGTCTCATGGATGGCATCTTAGGGGACCTCCCTTTCTGTGTATGCTATGTGGACGACATACTTATGTTCTCCTCCTCAAAAGAGAAACACCTCCATCACCTGCGCATCGTGCTCGACTGCCTGCAACAAAACGGCTTTGTAGCCCGGTAGGGCAAGTGTACCTTTAGCGCCAACGAAGTGTCGTTCTTTGGGCACCGCATCACTCCTGAAGGAGTCCACCCCCTCCCTGAGAAGGTAGCAACCATTCAGAACTTCCCCGTGCTCTCGACCGTCAAAGCTCTGCAGGAATTCTTGGTCATGATCAGGTATTATCACCGTTTTCTGCCAGCCATTGCCGCCACTATTGCTCCCCTCTACGCCTCCCTCATGGGCAAGCCAAAGGACCTGAAGTGGGGTCCTCTTCAAGAATCAGCCTTCTGCAATGCAAAGAAGGTATTATCAACTGCTGCGGCTCTCACTTTTCCTATCCCACATGCCACTCTCCTTCTCTTCACCGATGCCAGCGACGTCGCTATTGGTGCAGTACTCGAGCAGGTGGTCAACGGCTCGCCCCGCCCATTGGCCTTCTTCAGCAGAAAACTGTCCAAGGCTGAATCGGGTTATTCTACCTTCAATCAAGAATTACTGGTGGTGCATTTCGCTGTTCGTCACTTTCGCCATTTCTTAGAAGGTACGCCCTTCGTCATTCGCACAGACCACATGCCTCTAGTGCACGCCTTTACTTGACAGTCTGATGCCTGGTCCTCCCAGCAACGCCGATATCTCTCCGCCGTGGCTGAATACAATTGCACCCTTCAATACGTCTCTGGGAAAATGAATACCGTTGCCGATGCCCTGTCAAGAAATACGGCTGCCGGTGAACTAGGATTGGATTACAACGCCCTGGCTGAAGCCCGACGAAAGGATCAAGAGTATCAAGCATGAGGGACTTCCTGCACGTCCCTCCGTTGGGAAGACTTTCCCCTCGAAGACTCCAACACCACCCTCCTCTGTGACGTCAGTACTGGTAGACCGTGACCTTGGATTCCTGCTCCCATGCGACGGCAGGTGTTTGATTTCATTTAAGGCCTTTCACATCCCTCGTGCCGTTCTACTGCACAGCTGCTGAAGGCAAAGTTCATTTGGCACGGCATTTCTAAGGATGCTAAGGATTGGGTCAGCGCCTGTACTTCTTGACAAACTTCCAAAGTACATCGACACACGGATTCCGGAGTGGGAACCTTTCCTCAACCTCAGCGTCGTTTCGCACACATTCACGTCGACGTTGTAGGTCCCCTACCCACATCACAAGGACATCATTACCTGTTTACCGTCATCGACCGCTCCACTCGTTGGCCTGAAGCCATTCCCATGGAAACTGCAACATCCACCTCATATACATCTGCATTACTCTCTGGATGGATTGCAAAATTTGGTATTCCTGAGCATATCACTTTCGACAGGAGAACCACTTTCACCTCTCAATTGTGGACATCATTAGCGAATCTCCTAGGCATCACCCTACATCAGACAACGGCCAACAACCCCGCTGGCAATGGAATGGTTGAACGTTTTCCTCGCATCCTCAAAGCAGCTTTGATGTCCCGCTGCGAGGATTCCAACTAGTTTACTCAGCTTCCGTGGGTCCTCCTGGTACTAAGGACCACTCCTAAAGACGCCCTCGACATCTTGGCAGCTGAAATGGTGTATGGCGACCCGTTGGTCGTCCCTGCCAAATTTTTTCCTTCTACAACCTCCTACGACGATCTTCAGCGCGTACGTCACGTCGTGGGAAAATTTACTCCGTGCCGCCAGACTTACAAGCCCTCAGCGAAGCATCACCTACCAACAGACTTGCACTCTGCAATGCACATCTTCCTGCGCAACGACACTACCAAGCCACCGCTAACGCCCCATTACACAGGCCCTTTCCTTGTGATCCGACGAGGTCCGAAGGCATTCCTACTAAATATTCGTGGCAAAGAAGACTGGGTCTCCATTGATCGTTTAAAACCTGCTTATCTTCTGCCAGATGACCCGCCTACAGTTCGCCTCTCTAGATCAGGGTGCCCTATTTAACATGTAGAATATGTCATTTTTAGGGGGGGAGCCATATACCAACCGTGTGTCACACGATCGTACATAGTTAATTTTTTGCTTTTATCTTTGCTGCCCCTCGAACTAAAAAGAACCTGAAAAATCATGTCTGCTTTTTCCTCTGTAACATTATGGATTTCTCAACATGAAAATTCTTGTTGCTTTGAGATTTTGTATATAAAGGAGAGTGTTCTACAATAAACTAACTCAGTTGCTTTCACACTGCCTTTGAGTTCACAACCTTCT
>NC_090736.1:104028168-104048168 GCF_036898095.1 Palaemon carinicauda
GATGGTCATTTCGAAATTAAAAGCAGTAATAATGGTAAAGAATTAAAAATGTAGAAGTGATAAATCACAAAAGAAAACAAGGAGGGAACATTTCATGTATGTCAACGTTGAACAGTAAAACAATAAATGTATCTCGGTATTTGTCATGTTCTACAATTTTGACGTTATCAGAATTTTCCACTTGTTAATTTTTAGAAAATATACCGCACTCGTAAACTTTTGATATATGTGGAATGTGGGTTATCTATCTTTTTTATTAATATTTATTTGTAATATGATTACTTTTTTATTCTTTATAAAATATTATGACACACTCACCCACACACACACACACACACACACACACACACACACACACACACATATATATATATATATATATATATATATATATATATATATATATATATATATATATATATATATATATATATATACATACACACACACACACACACATATATATATATATATATATATATATATATATATATATATATATATATATATATATATATATATATATATATATATATATATATATATTTGTTCCGCTGCAAAAATACAGACCTTCCGCTCTTACCTGAGGAGTATTATTTCGGCAAAAGCTGAAGCCAGCTGATAAACTCTTTGTCAAGGTGTAACTACCCACCGCTAGTTAGCGGAGTGAAGGGGGGGAGGGAAGGGGGTAGGTTAAGCCTCCCGCTCTCACCTTGCACCAGCGATTAATCGCCAATTTTCATTTCCTCTCGGTTGAATAAAGACATAGTCTCTCTCTTACGTCAACACCCTTTTTAACGGTTATGGCTAAAAGCAACTGGCCTAATGTTTTTTAAATTTCCCTTTGAGCTGCCTTCCCTACACGGGTTCCTCGGGCAAGGGAGGTAGCAAGAGGACATGGCCTAAAGTTACACAGTTCAGCACAGAACTGGAATTGTACTGTAAAATTCAGAAAGATGGTTGTAAGTGCGGCACCAATTCCTTTCAATCAGTATTGCCCTTATTCCTTGTTATTTTCATGGAATTTTTATATAGTATTCCGCTAATGTCCATTAAGTTTCCTTTATATCAAAACTAAATTCCAAGATTTCGATTAAATCAGTCCTTCTCTCGCTAGACGGCGGGTTATGGCGTAAATTTGGCAAAACAATTTCTGATTTAGCGTCAAATTTTCTTACATGGCAATAGTGCGCTGTCATTGTATTTCAGTTTCCGACTTCTCGTCCAGGCAAAATAATGGTAAGTATAGACTTTAAATAAGAAGTGGTATTTGGGCATAAGTGAGACTGTTATTTTTCCTTATATGGATTACGTTTATCATGAAGCGTTCACCATTTTATGTTGGCAGACAGTCACATAGAGTCAGCCATCTATGAATTTACCAAAGAAAAAGCAGCCAACACTCATGGTTTACTTGCCATAATTGGCAAAATAAAAGTACAACTGTATTCACCAAAACTAGGTTTGGTAGAGTTTGTAGATATATTACAAGGTACTTGAGGTTCTTGAACAATTATAACTCTTCTTATAAACCATAACTTTCATTGTTTTATATATATATATATATATATATATATATATATATATATATATATATATATATATATATATATATATATATATATATATATATATATATATATATATATATATATATATATATATATATATATAACACTATATATTCATTTATGTATATTCATATGAATACCTTAGGTTACCCATTTTTAAGTTACATTGAGTCATGGGGTATCACTTCAATATAAAGGCTATTGGAGTGAAAAACTTATAAAACCTAGTTAACAAAAATTATTAAATGAAAACTTTAGATTATTTAAATATAAAGATTATAAAAGGGATATTCCATTTTTTATATAGTCTTGAAGAAAGGTCACGAAGTGATTTGAAACACGTGTCTGCAAGAAATGATAATTTGGATATTGCTGATTTCAGTCATTAATTTTAAATAAGAAAATATTCTACAATACATATTGATCAAAATCTAAATGAAAAAATACAAATCATTAGTTAAAGTGGCAAGTGATAAATCTTTTGCAAAATAAAAAAGTCGATAGGGGACAAGTATAACATTCATGAAATCGTCCTTATGTACATAAAAAACTTATCATATATATATATATATATATATATATATATATATATATATATATATATATATATATATATATATATATATATATATGAAAAATACAAATCATTAGTTATAGTGGCAAGTAATAAATCTTTTGCAAAGTAAATTCGTCTTCTTTTTTATAAAGAAAAAAGTCGATAGGAAACAAGTATAACATTCATGAAATCGTCCTTGCGTACAGAAAAAAAATTTATCATATATATATATATATATATATATATATATATATATATATATATATATATATATATATATATATATATATATATATATATATATATATATACGCCGAATAAATTTAACGCTTTGATGTAAGGGGGAAGAGTGGCAAAAGAAAGGGGTGCCGTTCTAGGTACCCAGTGAACCTCCTTCCCTACTACTTCCTTGACGCCATTCCTATTTTTACCGTTAAGCAGAAATGGCGACAGGTAGAGTAATTTAGGCAGGGGTTAGCAAAAAGGGTGGGTTCATCAGGACTACATGTCCCTCTCACCCAAAAATAGATTTTTCACTTTGATCAAAATCGGTTTTTCTGGGCTCAGACCATTTCGTCCTGATGGAAGTATACTAGAGAATTGTCTTGAGATTACTATTAGCTGTGGGTTTGTGTATGTGACTTCCACTATGAGTAGATTTCCTTATCTGGTCCACTGGACCTATATATGATATTCTAGAGGTCTCTCATTTCCACTAAACCTGGAGCTGGTTTAGTGCTTCCTGCTGCCAGCAGCGAAAATGTCGATATTGACAATAAGGAATAAAGGTTTGTATTTCTGTTGGAACAAAAAGGGAAAACTTTGAAGACTACCTATCTTACTTACTTTGAGAATGTAAGTTTCATTCCTCCAGAAATCATTATTGTGATTTCAAGATATAAGCCCAAGACAGGGATTTAATAAGACTTTAGTGTATTTTATTAGCTTATAACTGAGGGAGCAGTAATAAGACGCGAATACATTTTAAGTATCTCATTATGCAACTAATTTATCAAATGTAGTTACAACCAAGTATGAATCTGATCCAGCATTACAACACATCAAAATCCATATTTTCTCATGTAGAAAAAATATAAAAAAACATTATCGGAATAACGCCACTCAATGGAGATGTGAACATCTGACATGGTCAGATGTTCGGAAATACATAATCACTAGGACGCAAATGTTCACTTGGCACTGGTGTATTGGTCAGATATACACCTACATAAAACAATATGTTAATCATAGCTGTGATCTGTACTAGAGGGTAGGTATACCCATGCACCCAATGCACTGTAAAGTTCCAAAACATTCCACTGTTCATCGCAGCACTATACAACGGGTTTAATGACACTACCTGCCGCCACCAAAAAGGGTTTTATTTCATGTACTTGCTTCCCATAATGTTTGTAGAAGACCTTGGATGATCTCCACCCAGTGCATGAGCGCAATCTTTCAAAGTCCATATGTTGAAAGAAGTTCAACGAAGAAGCAACTTCCCTCAGATCGTGACCTGCGGGTGTACTGTTAGGATCCGCTCTGCGAATAAAGTAGGTGAGCTTCGCTCTCAGCTGTCTTAAAGATAAGTTTGATCCTGAAGTTTTGACTCTGAAGAGCTGTCCTCCCTTGAAGTTTAAAGTTCTTCTAACATAGACCTTACGACACTACTGGGCACAGAAAGGCATCTTCCTTCAATGGGCAGAGTCTCGAAGGACCCCACCTCTTGGTGGGTAGTTCGTTCTTGGCAAGAAAGGCAGGATCAGGAAAAAGGTTAAGTTCTCCTGAGTCTAGTAACTGAATATGGCCTTCATTTCTGGATAAGGCCACTATTTCACTAATTCTAGCCCCTGAGGCTGTTGTGAATAGAAAAAGGACTTTCTCTGTTAAATCCTTTAGAGTACAATCCTCATTGTCAAGGTTCGAAGCATAGTGCAAGACTTTGTCCAAAGACCACGTGATGGGCTTTGGTGGGGCTTCTGGCTTGAGTCTAGCGCATGCCTTCGGTATCTTATTAAAGATTTCACCTGAGAGGTCCACCTCAAAAGTATACAGAAGTGGTCTAGCCAGGGCCAATCTACAAGAACTAATTTTAGTAGAGGCCAGGCCTTGTTCGTGGAAGTGTATGAAGAATGCAAAACAGAAATCTATCTATATCTCTGTCGGTTTCCTTGCTTTCATAAAGGACAACCCATTTCTTCCATGACGATTTGTATTGTCTCCTAGTCGAACTTGACTTGTACTTCTCGATGAAGTCAGCTTTATCCTTCGAGATTCCTATTTTTTTTTTGCTGCTAGATTTCTGGTTCTCGAGGATGAAGCGTAGATAGTCGACTTCTGGACCAGTGGAGACAGCATTGGATTCGGCAGAGGAAACAGCTTCAGTTTCAACTCTAGGACTAGAGGGAACCAATTGCTTTTGGGCCACTTGATGGGTACTACTGCTGCTGTCCCTCTGAAGGATCTTAGCTTGTCGAGAACTCTAAGCAGGAGATGGGTTGATGGAAACAGGTAAATGCAATTCAACCAGATCCAGTCGCGGGACATGGCATCCATCGCTCCTGCTTGAGGTCCATGTAAGAGGCTACGAAACGAGATAGTTTCTTGTTGCCGCTCGTTGCGAAGAGGTTGATCTGCAGTTCTGGAACTTTTTCTCAGATGAAGGAGAATGAATCTGCATCTAGGGACCATTCTGTCTCTATGGGATTTCGCCTGGATAGAGCGTCCGCTGTCACATTGCAGAACCCTTGTAGGTGAACTGCTGATGGGTGCCATCCCTTCTTCCTTGCCAGGTAGAAGATGGCTAACATCACATGGTAGATGTGGGGTGATCTCGAGCCTTGTCGATTTAGACGCTTTACTATCACCTCATTGTCCAGGAACAATCTGATGTGGATTGATCTGCGAGAGGATAGTCTCTTCAACGTCAGGAAAACTGTCATTGCTTCCTAAATGTTGCTATGAAATGTTTTGAACTGGTGTGACCAATTCCCTTGCACTTTTTTGTCGTGAGAATGGCCTCCCAACCTTCCAAGGAGGCATCCATGTGTATCACACTGATGGTTGTGGTGGTTGCAGGGGAATTGTCCGTGCTAGACTGTTGGCTGTTGACCATGACCTTAACTGAATGCGCAACAAGGTTGGGCTCAACCTTAGTTGATATCTTCGAGCGTTTGATGCATATTTCCTCTAGACTCCTGATGCATCTTTCAAACGTGCCTTTAGCACAGGGTCCGTCACTGCTGCAAACTGGAGAGAGCCCAATACTCTTTCCTGCTGGCGTCTCGAAATCCTCTTTTGACGGATTAGTTTGATTACAGATCTTGCTATTTTTCTCCTCTTCCTGGATGGAATGGAGAGGTGGTGTTACTTTAAGTTCCTATATATATATATATATATATATATATATATATATATATATATATATATATATATATATATATATATATATATATATATATATATATATATATATATATATATATATATATATATATATATATATATATATATATATATATATATATATATATATATATATATATGTGTGTAATGATTAGAATAGTTAATATTACATGTTTAAAACAAATGACGTAATATGTCATGTTGGTTGGAAGAGCTAACCCTGGGATTTGCTGTAGTCATTCAAATCGTAAACCGGACATACAATGCAAGTCTCAGCAATATGACATTCTTCTTAAACGTCAACACATTGTCTCATCGTGTGAAAGTTTGTGACGTCACCGGATGCAGGTGTCTTCCGATTTCGTCACGTGGCTAAAGTAAACCAAGCATACGATATCTGTGATATCGATAATTTATTCAGTTTATATCTAAACTTCACCAGAATTGGTCATCTGGACCAACCCAGCTTCCTCCAGTGATGGAGATGTTTAACTCTGTTGTTTTTTATAGAATAAAGACTTAAAAACTATTAAGATGTATTCAGTTAATCCATTTTCATACATCTGAAAACAACTCATACTCAATGTGTGCTTATAACAGTAGCACGCCAATAAATGGTGGCAGCGATTAAACTCTAAGACAGCGGTTAAACTCTAAGAATTAGAGAAAAATCTTCAAGACTTCAAAATAATAGCTGTAAAACCAGAGAAATATCTTCAAGACTTCAACATAAAAGCTGTAAAACCAGAGAAAGATCTTCAAGACTTCAAAATAAAAACTGTAAAACCTGAGAAAGATCTTCAAGAACTCAACATTATCTACAAGAATCTACAATTTTGACTAAGTCCAACGGAAAAGCTAACATCAACATATGTTAGCATACAACCTGAATCTTCAATCAACATCCTAGGAAACCCAAGGACTGGCGTTCAACAATTGCAAGACATATCCAGGAAGAACTACATTAAACAAGAAACTAGAACGAGACATCGCTAACAAAACATCAAGAGAGAGAGAGAGAGAGAGAGAGAGAGAGAGGACGTGTCGACTTCATATATAAGCTAAGTACAGATATTTTGTATTCATTCCAGTTTGGGCAGTGAAGTGTAGTTATCACAAGTCGTTAGTCGATTATTACTGGGGTGAGTGAATTGCTAAACGTTGTTATAGGAAACTCCGAATTCTCATTTAGAATTTTTCTTTCTTTGTGCTAATTCCTTTTTCTTTCAGAAACTCTTGGGGAAATGTTTTGGGATTAGTAACAGTGTTGGGGGAATTTTATTATACATATGCGTTTACGCAGTGGGCCTCTGTACTCATATAGATATTTTGATAGAATTGAAAGGGGTCAAAGAGATAGAAAAAAAAATACAGCAGTCATGGCTCCTCCTGTCAGCCCTACCCCTGGATCTAGTGGTGTAGGCCAGGCTAATCCTCCTCCAATTGTGACGCTTGTAAATGCCAGGTCAGCAATCCTTCCTTTTCAAGGTCGGGTCAACGGGTTCTTGCCACAAAATGTGGAGTCATGGATTTCATCTGTTGATGCCCATTTAAATGCCAAACAAATTGTAGATCCTTTTGTACAAGAAGCTAAAAGTTTTATAGATTTTTCTAAGGGGGATGCGAGTACGTATTTAAGAGGTGTTTCATTTCAGGAAGCAGTTACTTGGGATGATTTCAAAGTTAGGTTACGTGCGATCTATGGGGGTGAGGAAGCCTTGGATGTAGTGTTAACGTTACGAAATACACTTAATCAAGCCACTATGAATCGGCTTAATGTTATTGAGAGAGAAGCTCTCATAGCTGATAGGCTTAACGAATATCAGGACATTTTAGGTAATTCCACTTGGGTTACTAACGATAACATCTCCGTGAAAGATTTTTTACGATTAATGTATTTAACTTGCATGACACTTATGTTGCCTGAAGCTTTAGTGCGGTGCTTTAATAAGAAGTTAATGCCTTCAATTACGGAATTGGATGTCTATAAACAGATAAAGAAACACATGTCAAAGTGTCCAGATCTCGATCCCGTGTTAACTCAAGTTTTTGCTAAGAATGAAACAAAACCACAAACAGTGAACGTAATTAACAGTCCAGTAGCGGGAGTGACGTGTTACAACTGCAAACGTCAAGGTCACATAAGCGCAGACTATAGAACGAAATTTTGCTCAGTTCACAACACAGCATTGCATTCTTATAGTCAATGTTACGCGCGTAAGACACAACAATATCCTAGAAATACACAGTCAATTCCACAGTCAGTTCCATATGGAAATAAAAAGAAAAATCCTCATTTTAACAATAAGAAGAAACAACAAAATGTCAATGCAGTTCAGAGTCCGAAACAAACAAACACTTCTTCAAATATCGCTGAGCCTGGGCCGTCAAACCAGACCTGGCAAGGTCAGTCTAATTTTCAGAATGTGCAGAGCAAAGCAAATACCACATAGTTAACTCTAGAGGGGAAGAGAGTGATGTTGGGTCAAGGTCATTTATGTCAACATCAATAGTATTGAATAATCAATTTAATGTTTTATCAGATAATTGTGAGACAATAGATTTTCCTATGAAACACACGGCCGAATTAAGTAAAACAGTGCATGATCCCGTAGATTTGCAACGAATTCATACAATAATAAGCCAAAATGAGTTACGGCCAACCTTATATGCTGTAAATTTAGAACACAAATCCTTTACGTTATTTTTTTACTCTTTTAGTCCACGTAATATTATGGATTTGAAGACACATCATTTGTTGTTTTCGAACTTTCCGATTGAAAAATCAGGAATTAGACTTTCAGGTATAGGAAATGATGAATTAAACGTCATAGGCATAACTCATATTCAGTTCAGAGTCGGTAATCGCACGTTTGCCGATACATTTGTTGTTGTAAAAAACATTAGTATGTATCCAGCTGTAATTATAGGATACCCATCTATGGGAAATCAGAACATTATCTTAGCTCCTGCCAAGCACGGCGTGTATATCAAAGGGAAATTCTATAAGTCTTCTAATACCTTAAAGTCAGTTTTGGATAAAAAGGAGACGACAAATGTAACCGTAACGTACGTTGAAGAACCAATAACTTGTCTCACTAATAAAGAAATAATATACGCGACCCAGCAGAATTCTCGTTCACCCGTAATATCATCTTGCACGCAATCTATCGAACCAAACATACCTTCGAATTTAATAGTGCAAATAAAGAAAACACTACCGGGATCTGAAATATTAATCCTTTCCGATACTTTGAAAACTAACGGATTGTCTGTCACACAAGCTATTTATACAGTAGGCTCACATCAGCAATGTAATATCGAAGTCTGTAATCATTTAAATAACACTTTAGTAATTCACAAAAATCAACATATCTTGGATGTAGAAGTTTATAAACATCGTATTCTTACCGTTGCTGAAATCAATCACTCTCAATCAGTTGCGGATGAATCCCTTTTGCGATCTATTAAAAATAAAATCAGTAAGGACATTCAAGACGAAAGAAATTCAGCAGAAAACTTTTGAACTTTTAACTAAATATCAAGATGTCTTTTCCACTACGGATGGATCCTTAGGAAAAACAGATGTGATCGAGCATCAAATAAGATTAAAGGACAAGCAGAAAATTATATATGTGCCCTCGTACAGACTCCCTATGAAATTCCAGAATGAAATAAATGATGAAGTAAGTAAAATGTTAGAGGAAGGAGTCATTAGAAAATCAAACAGCCCTTATAATTTTCCTTTAATAGTTGTACCGAAAAAAGATCGAACATGGCGTATCTACGTCGACTTTCGTCGTCTAAACGAGGAAACGATCCCTGATCGATTCCCAGTGCCATGTACTGACGATATTTTGTCTTTGTTAGGTCAGAATAAATATTTCACCAGTTTGGACTTACTTAAAGGCTTTCACCAGATATCATTAGAAGAAGATAGTATCCCATACACAGCCTTCAGTACAGCCAGGGGACATTATGAATTTTTACGGATGCCTTTTGGTTTACGTTGTGCTCCTATAACATTTACAAGAATGATTAACATAGTGTTTGGAGACTTGTTAGGGGATATATTGCATGCCTATATGGATGATCTTGTAATCTTTTCCAACACCTTAGAAGAACATCTACGTAAGTTAGAACTAGTACTACAGAGATTAAGACAACATAACTTAAGGGTAAAGATTAGTAAGTGTGAATTTTTCAAAACAGAATTAATATATTTGGGTTTCATGGTGTCAAGCCAAGGTCTTAAAGTAGTCCATGATAAGGTGTCGGCTATACGTAATTTTCCCATACCTACTAATGTCAAGGGAATACAGCAATTTCTGGGTTGTAGTGGATATTACAGGCGTTTTATACGCAACTATTCAATAATAGCCGCTCCTTTAACTGATCTTACGAAGAAGGGCGTAGATTTCATATGGTCTGAACAACATCAACAGGCGTTTAATACTTTGAAAGATGAACTGTGTAGTTCTCCTATCTTAAAATTTCCTGACTTCGGTAAGGAATTCTTCATTGCAACAGACGCCTCAGACTTAGGAGTAGGAGGGGTATTGCTTCAGCAATATGATAAACAGTTTTTTGTGGGGTATTGCTTCAGCAATATGATAAACAGTTTTTCCCGATAGCTTTCTATTCTCGAAAATTGAGAACTTCCGAAAGTAAGTATGCAGTAATAGACAAGGAAGGACTATCTATTGTTAATTCGCTAGTGCATTTTAAGTTCATAATTTACGGTTTCCCGTTAAGGTTCTTACTGACCATAAACCACTAACAGAGTTCTTTAAAGGCTTCAATCACAGCCCTAAACGAACTCGGTGGCATTTGATCATTCAAGATTTTGGCGCAAGAATCGGGTATTTACCTGGGAAAGCAAATATCATTGCGGATGCATTATCACGCAACCCCGTGTCATCTTGTACGAAGACTTTAGCTGAATTAATAGATATATCAACATCCATGCCTATTGTAAAAACAATATCTGAACAAGAAGATTTAGGCTGGAGCGCTGAATTGTTACAGACTGAGCAAAGAAAAGATCAGAAAATAGAAACAATTATAAATGCTTTGAAAGGCAATCATAAAGAAAAGGAATATATAAAGTATAAGCAGCAGAATTATATAATCAAAGATAATATTCTGTGTAGGACTGTGACAAGGAAAACCCGCAATACACCACATGTAACTAACGACCAGGTAGTTGTACCAATCTCACTTATTTCCACTGTCCTGAATTGGTTGCATTCAAATCCATTACATGGACACCCTGGGTTCTCATTAATGTCACAGAAAGCCAAATCATTGTTTTATTGGCATACAATGCTTACAGATATAAAAAGACACATAGCTAATTGTCGCACATGTCAGGAAAACAAAGGGCATACGAAAACACCTGTCAGCCTAGGAGCTTATCCTGTGCCCAATCAACCCTTTGAAAGAATACATTTAGATTTGTTAACAGGATTTTACGAGTCAGACAGAGGAAATAAGCACCTCTTAGTAATTATAGATGCTTTAACTCGATATACAGAACTAATAGCGCTTAAAACTAAAACTGCGATTGAATGCGCTAGGAAGTTTTACGAGTGTTACATTTGTAAACATGGAATCCCACACATGATAATCTCAGACTCGGGTGGTGAATTTAATAATCACTTTCTTACCTCATTGTGTGAATTCCTCAACATAAAGAAGATTAATACCATGATATATCACCCAGAGTCGAATGGGCTAGTGGAAAGAGCAAATAGGAAGATATTAAATATATTGAGGGTAACACTAGGGGGATCAGACCCCAACTGGGATATTGCAATACCGGCGGCACTGAGTACTCTGAATCTTTCATATCATATATCAATTAAAATGTCACCGCATGAAGCATTGTATGGTACCCCAGTTAGAACACCTTTCCATGTATTAACGCCTACAACTAATCTATCAAATCCTTTAAAAGAATGTATAAATACAAGTATAAGTCGATATGATATCCTTCGAAAGAATTTAGAAGAATCATAAATCATAATGAAAAGGAATCATGATAAAATAGCGAAACCAACTAAAACATATACCGTGGGTGATAACATCTATATTCAAATCAATGTCAGAAAAGGGCTCAACTATAAATTAACACCTAAGTTTGAAGGCCCATTTAACATTTTGGAAACATTAACGGCCAATAGGTTTAGAATTCAAAACGTAGCCCAACCCACGGATGAGAGAATAGTACCATTGGCTCACATAAGAAATTAAAAAGAAAAGAGAGGAAAAGAATTGAGGGAAAATTCTGTTCTGTTTTATGTGATTAAAAGTTTTCTTTTTAACCCTGGATAGGTACGGTGGGTCGTTTGCGACCCCGAGCGTCAAAAAAAAACAGGTTTTTCTCACGTGACTCACCCCCGTGACTGAATTTGTGGGTGATCGACCTGCAGGAGGTGTCTCCCCTACACGCTCTAGTAGTGTCCAGATGTGCATTGCTGTAGCTGTACTCCTTCCCCGATTTCTGAGACGCGTCGGGGTCGTTCGCGTCCGAGTTTACCCTTCTAGGGTAGTTTGCATAATTATCAAAGTTATTACGTATTATGAAATTGTCGTAGAATGGTGCAACTTGTATAGGTTATCAGTTGTGGAAAGTCTTGGTGGATTGTTTGGCTACCATGTGCATGTTTTTTTTTTTAGTTAAAATGTCGTTCATCACCACGAGGACCATTTTACCGCGAGTGCCCCTTTTTCATTTTTTTTCATTTTTTTGCCAAGTCATTTTTCCGTAAGATATTGCCAAATAGTGTCGTAAAACTTTTGCTTGTTTAGTGTTGGAAAGTGTGTCTAGATGATCTGGCTACCCATGCATGACTTTGTTTTTGTCAGATACGACGTAGTTATTGGTATATTGGGTATTTAACTGCGGTTACCAATTTCTGTTTTTTTTTCAATATTTGTAAAAATTACTACGTAGTAAGGAATTGCCGTATATTATTCATTTTTTTTTCATGTTTATGTGTTAGAAAGTGTGCCTTGATGGTTGGGCTAACACGTGCATGTCTTTTTTTTTATCTGAGATGTCGTATATTAGAATGTCGGGCATTTTACCGCGAGTGTCCCTTTTTCCTTTTTTTTTCATTTTTTTACCAAGTCATTTTTCCGTAAGATATTGCGAAATAGTGTCGTAAAACTTTTGCTTTTTTAGTGTTGGAAAGTGTGTCTAGATGATCTGGCTACCCATGCGTGATTTTGTTTTTGTCAGATACGACGTAGTTATTGGTATATTGGGTATTTAACTGCGGTTGCCAATTTCTGTTTTTTTTCAATATTTGTAAAAATTTACTACGTAGTAAGGAATTGCCGTATATTATTGATTTTTTTTTCATGTTTATGTGTTAGAAAGTGTGCCTTGATGGTTGGGCTAACACGTGCATGTCTTTTTTTTTTATCTGAGATGCCGTATATTAGAATGTTGGGCATTTTTCCGCGAGTGCCCCTTATTATTTGTTTTGCATTTTTTTGCTTAGTCATGTTACCGTAAGGAATTGGCAAGTAGTGTCGCAAAACTTATATTTTTATAGTGTTGGAAAGTGTTTTTAGATGATCTGGCTACCCATGCCTATTTTTTTTTTAGCCAGATATGGCGTATATATAAGTATGTGTTCGATTTTCCTGTGATTGCCATTTTTTCGTTTTTTCCCATTTCTTTCAAAATTACTACGTACTAAGGAACTATCACAGAGTAATATTTCATTTATATGTTTATTTGTCGGAAAATATGCCTTGATGGTTTGCCTAGCACGTGGCTGAAATTTTTTTTTTTCTGAAATGCCGTATATTAGAATGGCCATTTTTCCACGAGTGCCCCTTTTTATTTGTTTTGCATTTTTTTGCTTAGTCATGTTACCGTAAGGAATTGGCAAGTAGTGTCGCAAAACTTATAATTTTATAGTGTTGGAAAGTGTTTCTAGATGATCTGGCTACCCATGCCTATCTTCTTTTTTTAGCCAGATATGGCGTATATATAGGTATGTGTTCGATTTTCCTGTGATTGCCATTTTTTCGTTTTTTCCCATTTCTTTCAAAATTACTACGTACTAAGGAACTATCACAGAGTAATTATTCATTTAGATGTTTATTTGTCGGAAAATGTGCCTTGATGGTTTGACTAGCACGTGGCTGAATTTTTTTTTTCTGAAATGCCGTATATTAGAATGTTAGCCATTTTTCCTCGAGCGCCCCTTTTTATTTGTTTTGCATTTTTTTGCTTAGTCATGTTACCGTAAGGAATTGGCAAGTAGTGTCGCAAAACTTATATTTTTATAGTGTTGGAAAGTGTTTCTAGATGATCTGGCTACCCATGCCTATCTTTTTTTTAGCCAGATATGGCGTATATATAGGTATGTGTTCGATTTTCCGGTGATTGCCATTTTTTCGTTTTTTCCCAATTCTTTCAAAATTACTACGTACTAAGGAACTATCACAGAGTAATGATTCCTCTAGATGTTTATTTGTCGGAAAATTTTGTTTACTTTTTTTTTGATTGAATATCATCAAATTTTTTTAGCTAAAATATTGTTTTACATTTTTTTTTTCGATTTTATTTCCCTTCAAAAAAATTTTTTTGGGTCAGAATTTTAATTTTATATTCGTAAAATAATCGACAATTATCCAGCAACCCACCATACAACTTTTATGCATATCCAATAATAATTAGATTAGTAAATAACACCTTGAAATTGACATACCCTTCCTACATTTCAAGTGGCAGATTAGGGAGTCTGAGTCAGTGTGGTTGGCGGCCATTTTGTGGACATATCCGAAGCGTAAGCTGCCCTATCTATATATATATTCTTGTTCCCTATAGAATTTGTGATATTTTGGTATATTTTTACCTGCATAAATATCATATTATATATTAAATATATGTATTTTTTTACGGAATTTCTAAGTACTCAAAAAATTACCTTTAGATATGGCCCCTGATATAAATGTAATTTACAAAATAATGAAGATTTTTTTACATATTTCTATTTTAGGATAACATATGTTTATTCCCTAAAAAAATTAGCCACTTCCTATTTCATTTGGGTACCCAAAAAAATTCATGAAATTTGGACAAATTTTTTTGGCCAAAAAAAGTTACCCTTTTTTTCTCATTTCAGATCTTCACCTCCATGGGTCTGACTTCATCCAAAATACATCAAGATGTGTCCTAAACATTCAAGAATCAATTCCTAAAAGGATTTGTGTATATATGTATAAACTTTTTTTTTATGAATTTTTATGTCAGGTCTTTTTTTTTTCTATTTAATTTTTTAAAATATTTATAATAAATAGTTTTTCTGCAGATGAGTAGTATTTATCTATACAGTTGTTTTAAGCATTCATTGAAGTTTTTTTTGGCAAAAGAAAAAAGGAGGTTACTGCAAAAACTGATTTTTCAAGAATTTTTTTTGGCGTCGGGGTCGTTCGCGTCCGAGTATACCCTTAAAGGGGTGTCCGAGGACCGTACCTATCCAGGGTTAATACAGGAGTAATTACATATATTTTTTCTCGTTACAGGTTTCCAAGATGAATTTTTTGTTGTTGGGAGTGATATTTTTCGCTTAGACATTTTTCTCGTATGGGATGAGTTCTAAGACTAAAAATATATATTTTAAATATGGCAATATAGTTGAAAGACAAGAAGACATTTTTATTACGTCAACCAACATAATTGTAGAAGTGAATATGCAAGCAATTTTTCTTCAAGAAAATGATGTCATTAGCTTAAGAACCGCCATTTCAAGGTTTTCTGCATCATTGGATGAGTTGCATAGAAGACATTTTCATTTGACTACTAAGAGTTTGCTTGGATCAACATTAAAAGTTGCAGAGATGCTATCTGATGACTTGAAAAATAAGACTGGCGAGACAGGATCTTTGGCTTAGGACACGAACATAAAGAAAGACGGAATCCGTTCATTTATGCTGCATTAAGCATCTTTGGGTCTGTTGCAAGTTTAGGTTTAGGAATTTCCAATCGTCTTAAAATTAGTAATCAAAATAAGAAAATTAAGTTCTTGACTCATAAAGATGAATTGATTACGTCAGAACTAAGGGATCAGTTAGCTTCAATCAATAAAATTATGGATTTATTAAATGAACATTCAGATAATATCGTTCAAATTATGGAAGTACAGGATTTGTTGGCAACATTAACGTATTATGATTCAAAGATAGATCACATACATAACAGAATTACACATTTCATTGAGAAATCCAAGGATTATGTAGAAGCTATCACGTTAGCAACTAAAGGTGTATTGTCGCCCCATTTGTTGCCTATACGTTACTTAAAATTAATTCTGAAGAACGGAAGGGATAAACTAGGCTATGTTCCTTTGTTAGACGAACATAGGTTAGAATTTTATTACAGCCTAATTACAGTAAACGTAGATAATAACAAGATTAGGATTACAATTCCCTTTGATTCTTCTGATGCCTGTCAATCTTACAGGATATCACCATTTCCGACTTTCATGACGAATCACTCAAATCCAGTAATATCCAGTTTGACAGGACACGTATTGATTTCCCCAGACAAGGAAACATATACGGTCATTAAAGACTTAAATCAATTAACTCACTGTTCAGACGCAATGGATAGAAAAATATGTACAGCTGACTCATTTGAATTCCGTAAAAACTTAATGGATTCATGCGAGTTAGGTATAGTGCTAGACGGTGCTCTCTCCCATACAAGTGAAAATTGTCTGGATAAGCTTTATCCCTTTGACAATAATGAGTTCAATTGCAGACTGAATAATGGCTCGTGGATACGATACGACAAGAACGGCTTCAATGTATCATGCCCGGACGGATCCACGTCCTTCACCAATATATTCGTGGCAGCAGATGGTTGTGTCGGGACTTCCCCGAATTCCATGGTGACTGGTCTACGGACAATCATCAGAGAACGAGCCTACTTCGCGAACTTCACGTGGACCTCTACAATGCCAGCACTTCCTCTCCCATACAACGGACATGTGGCAAAGCGGTTGATAAAACTTACCGAAAAGGACCACCTGTCACCGACTTATAAAGAAATTCTTCACCCCATACTACTGGCTGGTTTGTGTTTCACGGTGGTGATATTTATCGCCGTGAACATCCTTGTCTGGCGTAGGTTACGGCACAGCAAGCAGCTAAAAAGGAATGAGTTGCTTAGCCCCGACAATACCCCCTATTTAATCCAGTTCAAAGCTGTTTGAGTAATTGGTCGGGAAGATGTTTGTATGAAAAGCTGATTAGTACGCTAGTAATATGTAATTAAAGACATTTTCTACATTTGCATTGTTAAAAATACATTCAAAACAACATTTAAAAAATAAATAAAATAAAAAAGGATATAAATCATTTTTTCTCTCGGCATCTAATAAGAATATATAAGCCGGAATGTTAAAAAAGAAAAGAGAAAAAAAAAATAATAATAAAATATATAACAGAATCTATGGGCATCTAATAAAATATATCAGCCCTATATATAAATATATATATATATGTACGAAACCGTGGTACGTGTACGTACCAGGAATTCGTGTTTGTGCACTAAAAATTGAGTATTTTGTTTCTGACAAAGGTAACAATTATTCTTTATCAAATTACCGAATCATATGTAAGTCAGAATTTATTTTGTTTTTTGGTACCATGTAATCATTTGCTAGCAATGTACCATATATATGATCTTGGTTTTATCATGCATTTTTCTTTTTGCTTTGGTAATATCTTTTTTGTATGCATTATTGTTATTATTTTTTAATGTGCCTATTTGGACATTCGTCCTCAGTTGATTATGGCTAAAGTTAAACAAAGAATAATACGTATGTCCAGTCACACCTAATAACCATGTTTCGGCTTGTTGTTAAATTTTTGTAAAAAAATTGAGATAGCTGGCCGAGCTTATGTAATGATTAGAATAGTTAATGTTACATGTTTAAAACAAATGACGTAATATGTCATGTTGGTTGGAAGAGCTAACCCTGGGATTTGCTGTAGTCATTCAAATCGTAAACCGGACATACAATGCAAGTCTCAGCAATTTGACATTCTTCTTAAACGTCAACACATTGTCTCATCGTGTGAAAGTTTGTGACGTCACCGGATGCAGGTGTCTTCCGATTTCGTCACGTGGCTAAAGTAAACCAAGCATACGATATCTGTGATATCGATAATTTATTCAGTTCATATCTAAACTTCACCAGAATTGGTCATCTGGACCAACCCAGCTTCCTCCAGTGATGGAGATGTTTAACTCTGTTGTTTTTTATAGAATAAAGACTTAAAAACTATATTAAGATTTATTCAGTTAATCCATTTATCATGCATATATATATATATATATATATATATATATATATATATATATATATATATATATATATATATATATATATATATATACTGTATATGAGACAGTTTTCTTAAGGGAGCTTTGTATTCTCCTTACATATTATTTTATCTTCACAATAGAAAGGCTCATTTGTTTCAGGAGAACTATATAGAAAACATCAATAATATTAAATATATAAAAAAGATATTTAACTTAAACCAAACTTCAGAAAACTTCGACCTGACTTCTAAATATCTCTATTTTTTCAGGAATGTAGGAGAAATATTGTGCATCTTAACATTTAAGGTTTCATTACTAAGAGTCTGCATAGAGATATAGTAGGACACAGATGAATGAATCTCTCCATTTTTGTCTCTTAAAGAATTCTAGATACAACAGGTGGAATGAAAGTGAGACCATCTTTATAAAGTTTTTTGCAGGGTTTTCTGTCCGTAGGTTATTTGATTTATCTTTTCATAAAGTTTAATATACTCTTATTCTTTTTTTATATATAAAAGATTATTCTTCTGAACGATTCAGTTTTTTTTAATGTCTGGTTCAATTGGACTGATGTATCAAATGCTTAATAATAACTCTCGTATGCAAGGATATCATATATTTCAATTCGGTGGGTTATACCAATTTTGGATATAAAAATATTTATGTTTTACGAGATTAGAATAATCATTTTCCATAAATGCTTAACCAGTCATGATTTTTTTTTCATGAAAGTTCATATTTCTTGGAATTCGCTGAAACCAGCCTAATATCTGGCATCTTTAAATCATTTGCGTCACGAAAGTCATGTCATTTATTTATATGTAATAGTAGATAGATGGACTCAGAGATATTAGACTTGGGGTCCCGTAAATCCGAAAATTTTTATTAAATACTGTAGGGGGATATGACGATAATGACGATGATATATATATATATATATATATATATCTCATCTTACGCTTATTGACGCAAAGGGCCTCAGTTAGATTTCGCCAATCGACTCTATCTTGAGCTTTTAATTCAATACGTCACCATTCCTCATCTCCAACTTCAAGCTTCATAGTCCTCAGCCATGTAGGCGTAGGTCTTCCAACTCTTCTATTTCCTTGTGGAGCCCAGCTGAAAGTTTGGTGATCTAATCTCTCGTGGGGAGTGCGAAGAGCATGTCCAAACCATCTCCATCTACCCCTGATCATGATCTCAGCCAAATATGGCACTCATTTTATCTCTCTTATAGTTTCATTTTAAATCCTTTCCTACTATTTAATTCTCAATATCCTACCGAGGGTTTTGTTCCCAAATCATCTAAATTTATTGGACATGTTTTCATTGTAATACCATGAGTCATTTCTATTCAGTAACACCGATCTCACTAAATTGATAAATCATGGAATTTTTATATATAATTTCAGGTGATTTAATTTAAAATTTCACTTTATTTAGTCACTTTCTAATTTGCTTTTCTCAATCTAGTTCTAAAGACCCCCTACTAGAGATCAGAGTTCCTAAATACTTGAATGATTCTACCTCATTCATGCTTTTTCCTTCCAATAATTCGTCTTCCATTGCATATTCGTTCTCTTCCTCTCTGTCTTTTTTTCTATTTATACTCAGCCCAGTCTCGTGTGATATAAATGCATTCTGGTATGCAAGCATAATCAGCATAATATAGATCTGCAAAATTTCTATCACCAATCCAGTCAAATCATTCTACACCATTTGTGACTGTTCTAGACATTACAAAATTCATGAGAAGGATAAACAACATAGTCGACAACACATTTTCGTTCATGGAAATCCATCTGATAAGAAACCATTAACAAGAAATCTGCACTTGCTAAGCTCCTGAACAGACTTAATAAAATTCACATAGCTAAGAGGAATTCCATAATAACTCAGCTTTTTCCACAAAATTGGCCAGTGCATACTGTCAAAGGCTTTTTCTTAGTCCACAAATGCCATCACTTAGGTATTTCTATATTCTGCGCATTGATTTACAATATGTCTCAAAATGAAAATCTGGTCAGTGCAACTTCTACCTTTTCTAAATCCTGCTTGTTCATCTCTCAACTTTTCATCAATGTTTCATAACAACTGACGTAAGTGTTGT
>NC_090736.1:104058168-104083168 GCF_036898095.1 Palaemon carinicauda
TTAATTACCTACTCATTACAAAGAAGTCAAATGAAGATTTCACGATAAATTTGGTAGTTTAGTATCTTTTACAGTTATATATACATGGATAATTAAATTTATTTTTTGTACGTACAATAACAAAGTTCTACATATTTCCTGATTATGAAAGTGTTTACGATGAGAGAGATTATTCATTACAGGCCAGTGTCATTAATTATTACTGTTTTCCTTGTCTTGATTACATAATATCTGCTAAACATTTCGTAACCGTTTTCTAAATGCAATCAAACATATTGATATTTTTTCGTCTTGCCGTGTCCGTCATTTATTTGACACTAAAGTTACTAGACTAAATTGAAATGCATAAACAATTCGGGAGGTATTTTAATTCAAAGAGTATGATATTCGCTGAACTATTATTGCAAATCTCTCTCTCTCTCTCTCTCTCTCTCTCTCTCTCTCTCTCTCTCTCTCTCTCTCTCTCTCTCGAGAGAGAGAGAGAGAGAGAGAGAGAGAGAGAGAGAGAGAGAGAGAGAGATGTCACATAATACTTTCCAGAAGCAGTTGCTATCTTAAATTCAGGTAATTCGACCCAGTTGCCTCAAAGAGCAACTTGAGATAACTTTTGAAATTGCAATTTCGAAAGGAAACGTTATTGCGAATTCTTTATTTTCTTTCCTCTTTTCGTCTCTTATTTCTTGGAAAACTAATATAAGTTTTAAAATGCTTCACTGAGATGTATTTTTCTTTCATTTCAAAAGGATTTCGAATGTAATATTTCATTCGGAAAAATCTTTCTGAAACGAATATGATAACATTATAAAAAACATTGTTGAGGAAGAAGTTAGGCAGGGAGATCCCATCTCTCCTGAATTATCCACAGCATGCTTAGAAGAAGATTTTAATAATTTAGATTGTGAAAATTGAACGAGTTAACATTAACAGATTAAGATTTGCAGAGGACATAGTTCTATTTAGTGAATCATGGTAGGAATAGCAAAAGATGATGAAGGTTTTGAACAGAGGAAGCAAAAATATATGACAGATAATTATTATCAGTAAAACCAAAATAATATACAATGAAAATGCAGAGACAACAGACAATGACACACTATTCTATCTGTTTTCTCCTCCTCTTTATATTTTAAATTGTTTGTTGGGCTGCCTTAACAGAAGTGCCAAAGATGCTTGTTAATTTATCAAGAGGTTTCCTTTTCCTTATCTGTATCTTTACCTTCATTACAAGTATTCTTTTTCGAAGCCCTCATTACTGTTTCCACTTCAGTTTAAAGGGTTATCTTGGAAAGTACAAGGGCTTGCATGGTGTCTTGGCTGTACCATGTTCACGAATATCATCCGATAGGTTGTATAGTTCACTTTATCTATATTTATGTATATATTGTATTTTGTTTATCAGTACGTTTAAGTTTGTTTTTAGGTATTATGATTGTTTTTTGTCGTATGTAATTATTATCCCGTCTTAATAATCGACAATGTCGTCTACTGTACTGGAATATTCGTGCACTGCATGGTATTATTCATGAACTTACAGCTTCCTCCTGACATTATGATATTCTTTTATGATCTGGAACTTTGGTTTCTCAAATAAGGCACTCCTTTAAGTTCCTTATTACAAGTTTTAAGACGTCAATAATTTTGAATCAAGAAACCATTCCTAGGGCAAAGGGAATGGTGGTGTATATTAAGACTGAGTACCCTACTTCTCATAACTACTGCGATGAATGTGGACATCATGAGGTTGAGGTCGAAAATGTTTGTGGCAAGCATAACAACTTGTTTTAGTGTTTTATCTACCGGAATCCAGTCATGGATGAGTCTGTCTTCGATTATATTGTTAACATTATGGCTAGGATACAAAAAGATGAATGAAAGTTTTCTTTTCTTATTTTTGGTGATTTCAACAATCAACACAGGGAGTGGTTAAAATCTGTTTATGATACTGATCCCCATTGCTTACGAGCTTTACATTTTCTGCGGAATCAGGCTGTGAGCAAACCATAAATGAAGATATTCATAGGTGTGGCAACTGCTTGGACCTAGTATGTACTGCCTCCCCTAGTATTATAAAAAGTAAAGTTGATTATGCTGATGGGACATCAAATCATGTTCGTCATTTGGTAAGACTGAGCAGCCTATTCCTGATGTGATATACTCATGTATAATATAAATAAAATATGAAACAAACTGTAGTGCGATTTAGAGTATGTTTGTTGAAATAAAGCCCAGAAAGATTTTGCACGTTTTTTTCAGGGTGGTTCATGAAAATAGGGAATGTGAGAGAGCTAACGCTTGATAATAAGTTAGTTTCTTTTAGGGTTTATTATACAGACTTGTTATGTGGAAAAAAGTTAGGATACAAGCTGGCGCTAAAATTCTGACCTTTAATAAAAAATATAATGTTTTAAGTACCCTTAAGTTTTTTATTTCCTTATAGAGTTATTCATGACTGGAAATATTTTCGATGTATTCATTGCTGTTTTACGTTTATATTAGTAGAAGTGTATCTAATGATAAGCTCTTTTTAGTTTTATTTTTCAGTTATTGGAAACCTCTTGGAGTGCTGTCAACAACAACAACAACAATAATAATAATAATAATAATAATAATAATAATAATAATAATAATAATAATAATAAGAAGAAGAAGAAGAAGAAGAAGAAGAA
This sequence comes from Palaemon carinicauda, assembly GCF_036898095.1. Taxonomy (NCBI): domain Eukaryota; kingdom Metazoa; phylum Arthropoda; class Malacostraca; order Decapoda; family Palaemonidae; genus Palaemon; species Palaemon carinicauda. Next base: position 104,060,835 of record NC_090736.1, read on the forward strand.
GAAGAAGAAGAAGAAGAAGAAGAAGATACTGTAATTGTACATCTATCCCAATTAGACATTAATATCATACAATGTTGAGATAATGGAAAGTCAAATCAAAACGTGAAAGTCGACTGCTATTCACCAGGTGTAGTGGCTAAAAAAATCGCTAGTTAAAGTACAAATTGGTTACAGAGAGAGAGAGAGAGAGAGAGAGAGAGAGAGAGAGAGAGAGAGAGAGAGAGAGAGAGAGAGAGAGAGAGAGAGGTCCTGTTCCTCTTGTTTTACCGGCAATTGCACAGTATCTAACGGTGCAATGTTATTTATATTTTATGGCCTTATTTACTTTTTACTGTCCATGTTTATGAATATGAATATTTGCTGTTTAATTATACCAAACATATCAAATGTTACTCATAGAATTGAAGAGAATGTCATGAGAAAAGCTAAAGTAGTCCATACAGGAAAATTCAATTTGTGTAGATAGTTGATATTGTGAAAGAAATAGGTATTTAGAAATAGACTTATAATTAGGTATTATACATGAAGATTAGCCTGAGAAATTACTATGTAATCAAATGCTTATAAAGAAAATATATTATTCTACTATTATTTCTCGTTAGTTAAAGGATGATTTGCTTGAATCTAGAAACTTGAAATATTATGAAAAATATCCGACGCAATGAACAGTGTACAATTATCATCGGTATATTGCATAAAGCTAAGATTTTAAAGATTTTTTTAGGCAGTCCTACAGCCCGATTTTCCTGCAGTTCATTGGTAAATTGATTTTCAAAAATAATATAAATAAAATCTTAAGTGAAGTAGTTACCTAGATTTTTTTTCTACAACTAGAACTGGACCTTTTGACTTGGGCTAACATACGTATTATATGGGTTCCTGTTAAAAATGTGATTTACACAATTAGAATATCTATTTATCGTCACCTGTGGTTTTGAACGAAAAGCGAATTCATAGAAAAAAAAGATTCATAAATGGAAAGATTGTTCAGGTAAGGCTTAATATCAGAAAAACAATATTTTATAACATATATATATATATATATATATATATATATATATATATATATATATATATATATATATATATATATATATATATATATATACTTCACACGCAGAGCATGCATAATAAAACTAATTCACATTGTACCAAATATCCTGTACATAAGAATGTCTTGTATCATAATTCAAAACCCTACTTACTTCAAAATGAACAGTCATAGGTTATTCATGATTGATACTGAGAACATTAACATTTCGATTTATAGGGTAAATAAGCTAAACAACAGATTTGTCAGACTTTTTAATGAAACTTAAGATTCACTGAATAACAAAATATCTATTGTTTCTAAAACATGTCTGGAAAAGATAATTCAATATGAAAGTGATCAAACAAAAAAGTCTCAGACAAGTTAACATCATCACTGAAAGAAACATCACCATAGACAGAAAAACTTAAAAAAGACAGGTTATTATAAATGTCTTCACGAGACAAATTAGTAAAAGCCATGACATCACGAACCAAAATGTCTTCTTGAGATACGTTGGTAGAACAGTTGAAAATGGAACCATTATCATAGACTAACTTATCATCACCAGACATGTCAGTAGAAAAGTCAACGGTTGAAATATATCACGAACTAACGTATCTTCACGAGCTAAGTCAGTAGAATAATTATCAGTGGAAGCAGCAATGCAAACCAACGAGCCTTCACGAGGTAAATCTGTAGAAGAAACAACAGCGGAGACATTATTATGAACCGACACGTTTGTCAAATGTGCAGGTAGAAATCTGAGTCTTCTCATGAGTCTAAGCACTCGAACTAAATAGAGTAGACAAATCAGGACTGAGAACTTCCAACTCCTGATCAATAACTGGCTCATTAACCATCTTTGATCGCATATCAACATTCTCATCTACCAAGTCTATACCAAGCAAAACATGAACGCTATTAATAGGCAACTCGGAAACCACACCAACAACAACAGGCCCTGATAATTAATCAGTCACAATGAAGACCAATTCGTTGCAACAGAACGCTAAGATGGCTGCCAACTCCACGAACGGGAGCATACTTCCCTCGAAACTAATGATTGGACACAACCTGTATCATGCATGATACAAACAGAGTACAAGGAAGCAATTTTAACAGAAACCAAATCCTTAGCATTATATGGCTGGAAACCCTTATCGAGAGATCTAGAACTATCACTGGAATTAACAGGCTTCCTGTCAAAACCGTAGTCTTTTATAGTTTTCACCCATTACTGGTAGGACACTATAACCACACTTTGGTAGAGTTACATGAAGCAGCGTTTTTTTTTTTTTTTTTTTTAAACTAACAATATTCAAACATCGTGTGACCTGGCTTCTTACAATAATAGGAGACTACAGGGCTGCTAATAATAGAATTCCTATTAAAACTGCTGCTTAGGGACTTTACATGTAAATCAAAATGAGACCTTTTATCTACATCAGCGATATCAGTATGTTTATCTGTGTCCCTATAGTCTTTGGACCTATTAAACATTATTTTCTAGATCTAATATCTAGACTCTTTGTGAGCCAGTACATAATGATCAGCACCTACCGCTGTTTCACGATGTGTAGATAACTTTCTTTCATTCAAGTAAACCTAAATGTTTTCACTAACACGATTCTTAAACTGTTCATTTGAAATAATTTATCTAAGTCTATCACAATTATCCCTATACTCTGTTGCTCATACCATTTATCAAACAAATTTGACTGTTCTCAACTAAATTGTACATATGTCTGCTTATCTTGTTTTGTCCAACTCCTAAGCTTTGGGAGTTACCTCACATTCCTGTAAAATGACATTTTTCAAGAATTCATAATCAACTACTATATCCTCAGGAAATTAATATATATATATATATATATATATATATATATATATATATATATATATATATATATATATATATATATATATATATATATATATATATATATATATATATATATATATATATATATTGTAAGGACATCGTCTACCGTGCTGTTTTTCATTCCCCTGGAACCTATTTTGATAATTGTAACTTTATTATTTGTTCCAAGAAATGGATTTTTGTATCATGATGTTGCACACTTTAAGAGCTTTATTTCAATGTATAATACTTTATATTTCCTTGGGCTACGCGCTGTTTTTCCTCCCTCGGGAACCTTTTTTGATAATTGTAACTTTATTGTTTGTTCCAAGAAATGGATTTTTGTATCATGATGTTGCACTCTTTAAGAGCTTTATTTCAATGTATAATACTGTATATTTCCTTGGGCTACGCCTTAGCATTTGTTAATTTCTTTTGAATAAAAACACAATGATTTTGGCGGTTGTAAATGTTTCCCTCCCAGGCTACTTTTCCGTCCGCACTCTGTAATATAGAGACCATTGCAAGTTCAGTAAATTTTCAGTCTCTCTCCACTCGTCTAGTTTTCCTCACAACTGTTGACCCCGGAGATGTTGGTAACACAAAGCAGTTTTGGCTTGCCATTAACGACAGCTGCGTTACCTTCGTATATCTCCTTTGCCATTAATGTTTAACAACGTCTTTTGCCCTTGTCCCGTACTTCAATTTCGTGAGGCTGTAACGATGAGTATATCTGACATAACCAGTTCTCGCCCTTGGCCCGATGCATCAACTGACCATGACGAAACCACCCACCCGGTCGTACCCAACAACCACTTAGCTGCGCCCAATGTCAAGCTGCTACCATTCTAACAGCGCAACACCACCTCCTGATTCCTGAGGGTGGACATACTCTTCTAGGTGGCCAAGTTAAATGAACCCTACGCCAAAGCTGACATCGTCCTGACCTCCATCCCTGAGGAGGTATTTGACAAGATCTCCCCATGGCTCGACGCTCATTCCGATCAGGTATCATACCACGACCTGCGAACAAAAGTAATTACTATATACTCACTTTCCATCTCAGCAAAGACACAGAAGTTCCTTGATCTCAACAATAGACCCATGGGCAACACCTCTCCCGTAGAAGCATGGGATGAACTGGTTGGACTTCTCATGCTGCAAGAGACCGACACCAATGGACGATAACTAGAGATAAGCCTATCTCGTGAAACATTCCTTCGACGCCTTCCGCAGGACGAGAGAGCCTAGCTCATCGATACCAACACCCTGCTGATGAACACATCCAAGGCTTCCCGCCTTGGCTCATGATCCTACTTCATCTGCTCATTCCTTGACTCCTCGGCGAAGTCCTCTGCTGACAACGACGAAATCCTCGCCCTGATGATAAAGATACCTCCGCAGCCAATGCCGCAGAACCATAGACCGAACTCGACTGGGTGTTTCTACCACCAGAAGTTTGACAGCAACACAATGAAGTGCAGGCCCCCTTGCAAGTTCGCAAAGAAATTTTGATGCAGCCACTGCCGACATCAACCGTAGCCGCAGTAGCTGATTACGGCAAGATCGGATTCTACATTCTCGACGCCGTATCCAACTGTCATGGGTAGACATCTTACTTTTAAAGATGTTTAAAAGACAAAAATATCTATTCCCAAAGTGTGACCAGTGTGGCAAGATGAGATTTGACAACAGACCAGTTTATTAAAACCTGTAATCACTCAACTATCGCCAGCATTTTGAAAGTAAACCAAGCCTCGCTGAGAGTGCCTGCCGTGATAAGGGAACTGTCCTGCTTTGACCAAGATGTCATCGTCTTAATTAGTGGAGTCAGCATGTTTTGGGAAACCGAGCCTGAGGGTAATCCTTATCTAGGATATATGTCATCATGGTAGGACACATGCTGCCCTTTTATTATGACTTAACACGTGGTCCAGATAACATCAGAAATTTCTTCTAGAAGCATCCATGGCGTGATCGAAGTGGGCGTTTTTGAGGAAGCCAATAAAGATGCAGAATTGTTAAAAAGAACACCTTCTATATAGATAACCACTGCCCACTGTAATTAACTTGGCCCATACATGGGTATATAAACTTCAAGAAGAGGTTGGACAAGAGAGATAGGACAGACATAAGACAAGAGAGGAAATATGTCCGAAGCAGATAATATCCAAGTCGTAGCAAGGTAAGAAACAGAAAAGACCAGAAGACTGATAGAGCCAGATCCTAACCTTTCCTTCAGACACTAAAGGCCTATCTCCAAAAGATCCTGCTATGTCCGAGAAGAAGAGACAAATTGAAGCAGCCAGCCCTCCCTGCTTGTGACAAGAAGTAGCCAACACTGCTTGCAGCCTGCCTTCGATGAACAGTATCATCGAATCCGTGGAAGAAGACCTCTGATGTCCATTCTTGATGCCACCCTTTTATTGACGTCTTCGAATCCGGTCATCGTGCCAGTTTCAACTGAGCTTTAACCACCCTCCTGCAATGTTCTCAAGCCTTACTTTAACAGTATCATCGAATTCTTGGAAGATGAGCTCTGATATCACTTCTTCATGCCACCCTTTTCGCGATGCCTTCAAATCAGGTCATCGTGCCAGTTTCATCTGAACTTCATCCGCCCTTCTGCAACATTCTCAAGCCTGAAGTCTCCGTACCAGTATCGTCTCAGCAGCTGCAGAAGACTATTCCTTGAGTATTTCTAACTTACTGACTGTTCCCCTTTTCTGTTGGTGTTTGATTGTTTTGATTTGTCAGTTAAAGTAACCGATGAAGTAAAATTAGTTGTCTTTGTAAGTTTGCAAGTAAACGTGCTGTATTTTTTTCTTTTGTTTCTTTTTATATTCATTTCCCATATTTCAATCGGTGTTGTTGTTATTTGTTTTACTTATCAAAAGAACTTATAACGATTTTAAGATCGTAACATCAACCATAGGCTAATGGTTGATACCGGATGTATGCAATCAACATTTCCTCCCTCACAGGCCGACCTAAACCGGGCGCCTAGCAGTGATGCTCCCTCGCTCATCGCCGTTAACGGATCTCCCCTACAGTGTTATTGGACTTGGGTGCTTAAAATCTCAATCGTGGGATGATTTTACTCTTGGCCTTTCACCATCGTCGACGTCAGACACCCCATCCTCGTCGCAGACTTCCTGGCTCACAGTAGCCTACTTGTTGTCATCGCCAGAAAACGCCTCATCGACACTGGGACATGCCGAACCCGCCCACTAAGAGCTGGTTCGGGTATCACACCCATCTCAGCCGTCTTAGCACAGCCCTATGCCACCCTTCTTCAAGAGTATCCCGACGTTTTCAGGCTGGAACTTCGACAGTCGACCGGATCCCCCTCCGAGCACGGAATCTACCACCACAACAACACAACTGTACCTTCCACGTGCAGTAAGTTTCTCCGCCTCCTGCCATAGAAGCTGAGAGATGCTTAACCCTGGATAGGTACGCTCCTCGGACACCCCTTTAAGGGTATACTCGGACGCGCGCGACCCCGACGCCAAAAAAAAATTCTTGAAAAATCAGTTTTTGCAGTAACCTCCTTTTTTTCTTTTGCCAAAAAAAAAACTTCAATGAATGCTTAAAACAACTGAAAAGATAAATACTACTCATCTGCAGAAAAACTATTTATTATAAATATTTTAAAAAATTAAGTAGAAAAAAAAGACCTTACATAAAAATTCAAAAAAAAAAGTTTATACATATATACACAAATCCTTTTAGGAATTGATTCTTGAATGTTTAGGACACATCTTGATGTATTTTGGAGGAAGTCAGACCCATGGAGGTGAAGATCTGAAATAAGAAAAAAGGGTAACTTTTTTTGGCCAAAAAAATTTGTACAAATTTCATGAATATTTTTGGGTACCCAAATGAAATAGGAAGTGGCTAATATTTTTTAGGGAATAAACATATGTTATCCTAAAATAGAAATATGTAAAAAAATCTTCATTATTTTGTAAATTACATTTATATCAGGGGCCATATCTAAAGGTAATTTTTTGAGTACTTAGAAATTTCGTAAAAAAATACATATATTTAATATATAATATGATATTTATATAGGTAAAAATATACCAAAATATCCCAAATTCTATAGGGAACAAGAATATATATAGATAGGGCAACTTACGCTTCGGATATGTCCACAAAATGGCCGCCAACCACACTGACTCAGACTCCCTAATCTGCCACTTGAAATGTAGGAAGGGTATGTCAATTTCAAGGTGTTATTTACTAATCTAATTATTCTTGGATATGCATAAAAATTGTACGGTGGGTTGCTGGATAATTGTCGATTATTTTACGACTATAAAATTAAAATTCTGACCCCAAAAAGTTTTTTTGAAGGGAAATAAAATCGAAAAAAAAATGTAAAACAATATATTTTCGCTAAAAAAAATTTGATGATATTCAATCAAAAAAAAAGTAAACAAAATTTTCCGACAAATAAACATCTACAGGAATCATTACTCTGTGATAGTTCCTTAGTACGTAGTAGTTTTGAAAGAAATGGGAAAAAACAAAAAAGTTGCAATCGCAGGAAAATCGAACACATACCTGTATATACGCCATATCTGGCTAAAAATAAAGATAGGCATGGGTAGCCAGATCATCTAAAAACACTTTCCAACACTAAAAAAATACAAGTTTTGCGACACTACTTGCCAATTCCTTACGGTAACATGACTAAGCAAAAAAATGCAAAACAAATAAAAAGGGGCACTCGCGGAAAAATGGCCAGAATTCTAATATACGGCATTTCAGAAAAAAAAAATTTCAGCCACGTGCTAGGCAAACCATCAAGGCACATTTTCCGACAAATAAAAATCTAAATGAATCATTACTCTGTGATAGTTCCTTAGTACGTAGTAATTTTGAAAGAAATGGGAAAAAACGAAAAAATGGCAATCACAGGAAAATCGAACACATACCTGTATATACGCCATATCTGGCTAAAAAAAAGATAGGCATGGGTAGCCAGATCATCTAGAAACACTTTCCAACACTATAAAAATATAAGTTTTGCGACACTACTTGCCAATTCCTTACGGTAACATGACTAAGCAAAAAAATGCAAAACAAATAAAAAGGGGCACTCGCGGAAAAATGGCCATTCTAATATACGGTATTTCAGAAAAAAAAAATTCAGCCACGTGCTAGGCAAACCATCAAGGCACATTTTCCGGCAAATAAACATCTAAATGAATCATTACTCTGTGATAGTTCCTTAGTACGTAGTATTTTGAAAGAAATGGGAAAAAACGAAAAAATGGCAATCACAGGAAAATCGAACACATACCTATATATACGCCATATCTGGCTAAAAAAAAGATAGGCATGGGTAGCCAGATCATATAGAAACACTTTCCAACACTATAAAAATATAAGTTTTGCGACACTACTTGCCAATTCCTTACGGTAACAGGGGCACTCGCGGAAAAATGCCCAACATTCTAATATACGGCATCTCAGATAAAAAAAAAAAAAAAGACATGCACGTGTTAGCCCAACCATCAAGGCACACTTTCTAACACATAAACATGGAAGAAAAATAAATAATATACGGCAATTCCTTACTACGTAGTAAATTTTTAGAAATATTGAAAAAAAAAAACAGAAATTGGCAACCGCAGTTAAATACCTAATATACCAATAACTACGTCGTATCTGACAAAAATAAGTCACGCATGGGTAGCCAGATCATCTAGACACACTTTCCAACACTAAAAAAGCAAAAGTTTTACGACACTATTTGGCAATATCTTACGGAAAAATGACTTGGCAAAAAAATGAAAAAAAATTAAAAAGGGGCACTCGCGGTAAAATGGTCCTCGTGGTGATGAACGACATTTTAACTAAAAAAAAAAATCATGCACATGGTAGCCAAACAATCCACAAAGACTTTCCACAACTGATAACCTATACAAGTTGCACCATTCTACGACAATTTCATAATACGTAATAACTTTGATAATTATGCAAATTACCTTAGAAGGGTAAACTCGGTCGCGCTCGACCCCGACGCGTCTCAGAAATCGGGGAAGGAGTACAGCTACAGCAATACACATCTGGACACTACTAGAGCGTGTAGGCGAGACACCTACTGCAGGTCGATCCCCGACAAATTCAGTTACGGGGGTGAGTCACGTGAGAAAAACCTCTTTTTTTTGACGCTCGGGGTCGCGGACGACCCACCGTATCGTTCCAGGGTTAACGTGCCTTCAAAGACATGGAACGGATGGACATATGCAAGAAGGCGTCCAGCCCTTGGTTGTCTTTGCTCCACATGGTGAAGAATCCGTACGGGACATGGAGGCCCTGCGGTGACTACCGCCGCCTTAACCTCATCACAACGACAGACCACTACCCTTTGCCGAACATGCAAGACCTCACCATTGGCCTTCATTGGACAAAAAACTTTACTAAAATGGACCTTCTTAAATCATACTTTCAGGTTCCTATGGTCCCAGAGGACGTGGCTAACAGTGCCATCATAACGCCGTTCGGCTCCTACACCTTCTTATATTCAACCTTTGGCCTACACAATGCTGAGGCCACATTTCAACGATTAATGGACAGCATCCTGGGAGACCTGCCGTTCTGCATCTGCTATGTGGACGACATCTTAATCTTCTCCAGGACAAAAGAGGAACAGTGGAGACATGTGCTCTCTGTGCTGAAACGTCTTCAGGAAAACGGTTTGATTGTGTGCTTTGACAAGTGCACATTCGGCGCCAAGAGGGTGGACTTCCTCGAACATCAAATATCCGCAGCGGGCATCAAGGCCACATCGACCAGGAGTTTTTCGGGATTGTAAATTACTACCGTCACTTCATCCCCAACATTGCCCATATCCTGACTCCCCTAAATGACGTGTTGAAGGGAAAGGCCAGGAAGCTCGTCTAGGGTCCCCCGCAGCAACGCGCCTTCGAAAGAACGAAGACCGCCCTCGCCGAAGCCACCACCCTGGTGTACCGTGATGACAGCGCCGCCCTAAAGTTGACTACCAATGCCAGAAACGTCATCTGCGGTGCTGTCCTTGAACAGATCATTAACGGTTACCCGCAGCCCTTGGCCTTCTTCAGCAAGAAACTCAAACCTGCAGAAACCAGTTACAGCACGTTCGACAGGGAGCTCCTCATCGTGTACCTCACCATCTGCCACTTCAGATATATGCTTGAAGGGACCCCTTCACCATTGCGACAGACCACCAGCCCCTGATTCATGCTTTCATGAAGTCTTCAGACGCATGCTCCTCTCACCAACATCGACACCTGGCACCCATCGTGGAATTCAGCTGCACTATAAGGTACATACCGGGGAAGAAGAACCCTGTCACAGACACCCTCTCCTAGATTGAGATCAATGCAGTCCACCTGGGGATCGACTACGCCAACCTCGCCGTAGAACAACAAAACGACCCAGAGGCCGAGGACTATCGTACGACAGCATCAACGCTACAGATGAAGGACATTCCCCACGGCCCGGCCGGGGGAACCATCCTCTGAGACTTCTCATGCTGGAAATATATATGTATGTATATATATATATATATATATATATATATATATATATATATATATATATATATATATATATATATATATATATATATATATATATATATATATATATATATATATATATATATATATATATGTGTGTATATATATATATATATATATATATATATATATATATATATATATATATATATATATATATATATATATATATATATATATATATATATATATATATATATATATACATATATATATATATATATATATATATATATATATATATATATATATATATATATATATATATATATATATATATATATATATATATATATATATATATATATATATATATATATATATATATATATATATATATATATATATATATATATATATATATATATATATATATATATATACATATATATATATATATATATATATATATATATATATATATATATATATATATATATATATATATATATATATATATATATATATATATATATATATATATATATATATATATATATATATATATATATATATATACATATATATATATATATATATATATATATATATATATATATATATATATATATATATATATATATATTTATATAAATACATATATATATATATATATATATATATATATATATATATATATATATATATATATATATATATATATATATATATATATATATATATATATATATATATATATATACAGAGAGAGAGAGAGAGAGAGAGAGAGAGAGAGAGAGAGAGAGAGAGAGAGAGAGAGAGAGAGACAAGCATATTCGCTGGAGATTTATATAACTGACTATTTTTCAATACTAGTAGCAATATGCAAAGTAGAAAAAAAAATCTTATCAAGTATTCCGTAGCATAATCAATCATCCAGCCAGGGCACCAGGAGGCACGTGACTTCTGTCTATACAAAGCTGAATTGTGGTCGGATTCAGGTGCTACATGGGGGACATGACTCTCTCCTCTGGGTCCGAAGGTGGGCATAACAGTTGCCCATATTTTAAATGGCGTATATTTCTCCTAAGCATTCTGCCACTTCTATCCAATTCAAGCAGATACAGTCAATATTCATATCTTTCCATCACAATGCCTGATCTATCCAATTGCTTGGATAAAGTATCGTGGGTAAGGACCTGATTTTAAACTCTCAGATATGGTATTTGTATAGCATTTAAATTATAAGATTCTCTATCCCTTTTGGCATATTTACCATTATCATTTTTTTTCTTTCTTTCCTTTGACAAAACTAGAATTTTTCATAATTTAATGTTACACCTTTTTTCACTAGTTTGGTGCAATTTATAACCATGCCATAATGCCTCACTTACATTGTAATGATACAACATAATATTATCTTCATATTCAAATATCCTAGATATCCCAAAAATAATATCATGAAATCTTTTTATGTAAGCATATGGTGCACTATAGTGACTTATTTCTGTACGACAGTTTTTATATCTCCACCAAGATCTTATGAAAGTCATAAGTTTGCGACTTTCTTCGTCTAACATAATTTGATGAAACCCCCAATGATAATCAGCTGTCGTCTTAAAGGTGTGAACTGGTTCACTTGATACCATAATAAAATGAGGAAAAACATAATGTGTTTTCTTATTCAACCAGCATTCAATTTCTGAAAATCTACAGTTCTTCTTGAGGTGCCATCTCTTTTACCAACAACCACCATACGAGAATACCAATCTGGCTGAGATATAGCTGCTTGTACATCTTCATCAGTTTGATGTTTTACCTAATTTCACAATGCTGAGGAATTGGAATAGATGTGTGACAAGTATATGCTACAACACTTGGTAACAAATGTGTATGAAGTGATTTGCCACTCATTACAGTAAAAGCTCTCTTATTTATATTAAATGTGGTAGAAGAAAAACGTTCGAACAACCATTGCTTTAATAAGAGATCAATGGATTTGTGACGGCGCCGAGTAAGGCTGTGAACTCAAAGGCAGGTTGGAAACGTCTGAGTTATATTATTGTAGAACACTCTTCTTATAAACAAAACCTCAAGGCAACAGGACATAACAAGTTCACAAGACAGACAATATTACAGATGAAAAACCAGACATAAATTTTCATGTTCGTTTTAGTGCGAGGGAAGAGCAAGGATACAAGCATAATATATACAAAAGGAATTATGTACAATTGTGTGAAACACGGTTGGTACATAGCTCCCCCCCTAAAAATGACATACTGTACATGTTAAATAGGGCGCCCTGATCTAGAGAGGCGAACTGTAGGCGGGTCATCTGGCAGAAGATAAGCAGGCTTTAGACGATCAATGGAGACCCAGTGTTCTTTGCCCCGAATGCTTAGGAGGAATGCTTTCGGACTGCGTCGGATCACAAGGAAAGGGCCCGTGTAAGGGGGCGTTAGTGGTGGCTTGCTGGTGTCGTTGCGCAGGACGACGTGCGTTGCAGAGTGCAAGACCGTTGGTATGTGATGCTTCGCTGGGGGCTTGTAAGTCTGGCGGCACGGAGTAAATTCTCCCACGACGTGACGTATGCGCTGGAGATCGTCGGAGGAGGTTGTAGAAGGAAAAAATTCGGCAGGGACGACCAACGGGTCGCCATACACCATTTCAGCTGCCGAGACGTCGAGGGCGTCTTTAGGAGTGGTCCTTAGTCCAAGGAGGACCCAGGGAAGCTGAGTAAACCAGTTGCAATCCTTGCAGCCGGATATCAAAGCTGCTTTGAGGGTGCGATGAAAACGTTCAACCATTCCATTGGCAGCGGGGTTGTAGGCCGTTGTCTGATGTAGGGTGATGCCCAGGAGATTCACTAATGACGTCCACAATTGAGAGGTGAAAGTGGTTCCCCTGTCAGAAGTAATATGCTCAGGGATACCGAATCTTGAAATCCATCCAGAGAGTAAGACAGGTGTACATGAGGCGGACGTTGCAGTTTCCATGGGAATGGCTTCAGGCCAACGAGTGGAGCGGTCGATGACGGCAAATAGGTAACAATGTCCTTGTGATGTGGGTAGGGGGCCTACAACGTCAACGTGAATGTGTGCGAAACAACGCTGAGGTTGAGGAAAGGTGCCCACTCCTGAATCCGTGTGTCGATGTACTTTGGAAGTTTGGCAAGAAGTACAGGCGCGGACCCAATCCTTAGCATCCTTAGAAATGCCATGCCAAATGAACTTTGCCTTCAGCAGCTGTGCAGTAGAACGGCCCGAGGGATGTGAAAGGCCGTGGATGAAATCAAACACCTGTCGGCGCATGGGAGCAGGAATGCAAGGCCGCGGTCTACCAGTACTGACGTCACAGAGGAGGGTGGTGTTGGAGTCTTCGAGGGGAAAATCTTCCCAACGGAGGGACGTGCAGGATGTCCTACAAGCTTGATACTCTGGATCCTGTCGTTGGGCTTCAGCCAGGGCGTTGTAATCCAATCCCAGTTGAACGGCAGCCAACGTGTTTCTTGACAGGGCATCGGCAACGGGATTTATTTTCCCAGGGACGTATTGGAGGGTGCAATTGTATTCAGCCACGGTGAAGAGATGTCGGCGTTGACGGGCGGACCAGGCGTCAGACTGTCGAGTGAAGGCATGCACCAGAGGCATGTTGTCTGTGCGAATGACGAAGGGCGTACCTTCTAAGAAATGGCGAAAGTGACGGACAGCCAAGTGCACCGCCAGCAATTCTCGATCGAAGGTAGAATAACCCGATTCTGCCTTGGACAGTTTTCTGCTGAAGAAGGCCAATGGGCGGGGCGAGCCTTTGACCACCTGCTCGAGTACTGCACCAATAGCGACATCGCTGGCATCAGTGGAGAGAAGGAGATGGGCGTGTGGGATAGGAAAAATGAGAGCCGCAGCAGTTGATAGGGCCTTCTTGGCATTGCAGAAGGCTGCTTCTTGAAGGAGACCCCACTTCAGGTCCTTTGGCTTGCCCTTGAGGGAGGCGTAGAGGGGAGCAAGAGCGTGCGGCAATGGCTGGCAGAAAACGGTGATAATAGTTGATCATGCCCAAGAATTCCTGCAGAGCTTTGACGGTCGAGGGCACGGGGAAATTCTGAACGGCTGCTACCTTCTCAGGGAGGGGATGGACTCCTTCAGGAGTGATACGGTGCCCTAAGAACGACACTTCGTTGGCGCCAAAGGTACACTTGTCATACCGGACACCAAGGCCGTTTTGTTGCAGGCGGTCGAGCACGATGCGCAGGTGACGGAGGTGTTCCCCTTTTGAGGAGGAGAACACAAGTATGTCGTCCACATAACATACTCAGAAATGCAGGTCCCCTAAGATGCCATCCATGAGACGTTGAAACGTTGCCCCAGCATTACGAAGGCCAAAAAGGAGTAATTGAAGGTGTATGTGCCAAACGGAGTGGTGATGGCGGTCTTGGGGATGTCTTCTGGGTTCATAGGCACCTGATAATACCCCTTCAGGAGATCGAGCGTAGAGAAAACCTTCGCTTTGTTCAGGTAGGAGGTTACATCAGCAATGTTTGGGAGGGGGTAGTGATCCGGTTCTGTTTGCATGTTCAGGAGCCTGTAATCCCCGCACGGACGGAGGGAGCTGTCTTTCTTCAGAACGATGTGTAAGGGTGACGACCATGGGCTGGAGGCCTTTTGGGAAAGGCCCATTTTCTCCATTTAGGCAAACGTCTGTTTGGCGGCTGCCAATCGTTCCGGTGCCAGACGTCTGAATTTTGCGAAGACGGGGGTCCCGTCGTCTTGATATGGTGATAAATATCTTGCTTGGCAGGAACCGTGGGCGTGTGGCGAAGTTCTGGACGGAAAACTTCCGGGTACGACGTGAGGAGGTGGGCGTAGGCATCCGTGGGTGCGCTGATGTGGAGAGCGAGGTTAGAGGGGGTGGGTTGAAGAGGTGTCGACAAGTACGAGTCTGCGTTGACCAATCGTCAGTGGGCGACATTGACCAGAAGGTGGAAATGAGAGAGGAAATCTGCACCAAGGATTGGCATTGTGACGTCAGCAACGAGAAACTTCCAATATAATTTACCGTTTCCGAACGATAATGTGAGGTTCTCGTAACTGTATGTGGGTATCGCAGATCCGTTGCAGCTACCAAGCAGACGTCGGCAGATGTAGACAGACTATGTTGTGCCTTGAAGAGTTTCCTTGGCAAAAGAGAACGACAAGCACCCGTGTCTACCAAAAATCGCACGCCTGTTCCTGCATCCTGTAAAAAGAAAAGATTTGAAACATGGGAGGC
This sequence comes from Palaemon carinicauda, assembly GCF_036898095.1. Classification (NCBI taxonomy): domain Eukaryota; kingdom Metazoa; phylum Arthropoda; class Malacostraca; order Decapoda; family Palaemonidae; genus Palaemon; species Palaemon carinicauda. The sequence continues at coordinate 104,076,517 of NC_090736.1, forward strand.
CACCGCCACAAGCAATGGCCTACTTACACGTTTTTGTTGCCACTGACAATCTTTGGCACATTTCTTCGCGGTTGCCCTGAATCTGAAGTGGTAGTAGCAAAACTGCGGTGGATGAGAGGTAGTAAGTGGCTGTAGAAGTCGTTCGTTGGGGCCTGAGCGATTGGTGAATGATGGGCGGCTTTGTCGCTGCTTCGGCATGTCACGGGGTAGGCGTGTATGTCCTACGGCATTCATGTCAGCTTCGGTTGACGAACAGGCATCCTCGTCGTCAGGGGTGGAGGCGTTGATGGAGGTCTTGAAGTGGCTGTCCATAAGGGCGTCGGCTTTGGTCATCAAGTCCTTTGTGGGTAAGCTATCGACATCGGGTATGGCAGCGCGTACAGGTTCGGGTAAACGGCGTATCCAAAGGGCACGAAGTAGGTTCACCTCACGAGGAGAGCCGTCTGCGGCAGGTTGAAGGCGAGCAATACTGGACATTTCCGTGAGGGCAAGCGAAGCCCTTTGGTCCCCCAACGGTTGTTGCGAGAGCTGAAAAAGCTTTGCTATACGGGCGGCTGGCGACGACAAGTACTGCTGCAGAAGGTATGGTTTGAGGGCGTCATACGCTATTGGGGTGTCTCCTTGTTCACAAAGTCAGTCGGATATTTCTGGGAAGGTGTCCTCGGGTATCGCCGCAAGAACATAATCCGCTTTGGTGGTTGAGCAAGTCACGCCCCTGATACGAAAGTGGACTTCGGGTCGTTGAAACCAAGCAAACGCTTCTCCGCTGGCGAACGGTGAAAGTTTGAATGGGACGGCCGCAGCGCCAACTGCTGTAGTAGAGTCCGTCTACATCATAGTACCAACGATGGAGGGGCGAGGGAGGTGGGGGTGGAAGGCAGTGGGAGCGAGTCGACTTCCGGGGTCACCAATGTGACGGCGCCGAGTAAGGCTGTAAACTCAAAGGCAGGTTGGAAACGACTGATTTATATTATTGTAGAACACTCTCCTTATATACAAAACCTCAAGGAAACAGGACATAACAAGTTCACAAGACAGACAATATTACAGAGGAAAAACCAGACATGTATTTTCATGTTCGTTTTAGTGCGAGGGAAGAGCGAAGATACAAGCATAGTATATACAAAAGGAATTATGTACAATTGTGTGAAACACGGTTGGTACAGATTCATTAGGAGGCTCTGGTAACTTATTAGGTCTCACAATATTAGGAATTTGGTTTTAATACTCACGACATTCTATAGAACTTACCACCCTTTGGTGAAATAAGGGTGTGCCATTCCCAGAGATATGAAAGCATTCAGTGAAAGAAATTATTTACTTGTTTCCAAAAAAGAACATATTCTTAATGGTTAACTTAATCCCTCACTGAATTTTAACATGACAACTACCCAATACTTTCATCAAACCACATGCTGCATGTTGCTTATTCAGTTTATTTAGATTGATACCCAAACTTTTATCATATCATAATCCTGCAATACATACTTCTGCCACTGTGTCAGCAACTGCCTGCAACACACCTGATTTATTATTTTCAATATATAATAACTGTACATTTCTCCCAGGTTGTTTGCATGATACTGCTCCCACATGCAGCATACCACTACTTCTCTTGTCAGTTACCTTTTCATTGACATTAACTGAAGGTTGTGAATTAACATTACATGAACAATCGGGGCTTTGATGAAAAATAAAATCTGTGATATTACGTTGACAATAGGTGTAGGGTCAGGTGCACTTTTGCCAGATCCATAAAGATACTACTTGGCCATATCACTCTTGATCTTACTTCTGCATAAATTGGAGAAATTGTTGCTTTATCAGCAAAAACAATTACTTGCTCTACTTGTTGGAAAATTCTGGCTACCACTTAAATGTTGTTAACCACAAAGTTCACATTTTTGTTTCAACTTACATTCCTGTTTAACAATATCACCCCTCCTGTTTTCTATAATTTCTCAGAGTAGAGAGGTGGGGTATTGTCACCCATGTAAGATGTACCTACCCTATAAAACACTGCTGTCTCTACTTGTCAAAGAGATACCTCACATTCACGTTCTTTTTCTTCAAATGACACATTTAATCATAACCTTCCCGAATGTGTCATACTTTTCCAGTTTCTGCAATACATGTTGTTTCAGATTCACATTATGCAAACCATTCTCTAATTATGTAAAAAAAATGAAATCACTCAAGTCCCTGTCAAAACTAGGGAACTGAAACCTACAATCAATTGCTTTTAGATGCCAATGATGTATGTACTCTTTAGAAGATTCGCTTGTACCTGGCTTCCTAGTCAAAAAAAGAAAAAAAATATGCCATAAGACGGCTTTGTTAACTGTCCTCGTTTTCGTCTTCAAGATAGCCTCAAATGCTTCCTACATTTCAAGAGCAGCCCTTCGACCTGGAAGAACTGTGTATTGATATTTTGTCATAGCTTGTCCTCAGGATTTAGATTGATGTTCAACATTACCTCCCGACATGGTACTTTCCTAAGTTTGATCCAATGTCCCATAGATCATTTCCATTCCCTAAAGGCAGCACTTGATATTATATTCGCACACTTCTCTGGTGCAATGGGTTTACTACACCTTTCTTACTTACTTACTTTGATGGCTGCTTTTCCGGTCCAATATAGCAGGGGAACCCCACTCTCTAAAGGACCTCCACTGTCATTTTACCTTGTTAGCTCATAGTATTTAACGTACATATCGTGTATTGTTCATTCACTTTTAAATCGTCATTATTGTAAAAAAGATACTAGTTTATTTTGGGAGGTTTGTAGATTGTTACAAAGGATATTTTTCTGTTTTTTTTTTTTTTTTTTTTTTTTTTTGGCATAAAGTTTACGTCTATATATTGAAAGCTTGTCACACTATTTTTTTTTAAACATTTTGAGATTTGAGTAACTTTTATAAATAAAGAGTCAGACACCCCCACCAGACCTACCTTATCTCGGTATGTGAAAGAAGGCGTGTTTGGGGAGGTGGTTGTCATTTCAGTGATCTTTGCTATGCCCAAGTTATTTAACCATGTTTCAGATAATGCTAACATATCCAAACATTTCTCGTTTATCAATTCTCAAAATTGAAGAGTCTTATTACCTACAGATTGTATATTTACATAGCCACAGTTTATGACATCCTTACTAACCATGATCAGTATTTCTGATAGTCTTTTCAATTCTAAGTCATAAGCTTTGCAGTCTCTAAAATTTACTCTCTGGTCACTTGGTTTGTTTAACTTTGTGCAGTTTATACACTTTGACAATTCCAAATTACACTCCTTGGAGGAATGTTTTCCTGAACATTTCCCGCAGACTTTATCATCATTCTTAGACTTGCAATCTTTTTCAAGATGTCCATTCATATGACAGTGGTAGCAAGTGATCACGTGGTACCTATCATGTATGTTATAAGTACCAATCGTAAAGAAACTTTGTCCCCATTATCATGAATAGCCCTGATAACTTCAAGATCACAATTCATCACATAGTGGGTGGTCTTACCGCCACAACCCCCCCCCCCCCCCTCCCCAACCCCCAGCCCGAGGAATTTTTATTCAGGACTGCACTTATCTCCTCTTCTATATTTTTCATTTGGTTCAGGCAGCAATTTCTTTGAATCAAAGCATGCACTACATCATCTTCATCATTGTACACATTGCATGTCATTATTTTTGGTTTTAGTTTTCCGATTTTTCTTGTTTCACTGTCAACCAACAATGTCTGAATGTCGTTGCTGTGTCTTCTCTGACCATTTTGTTTGCAAAGTTTACAGCAAATTATCCATTCGTAGTTGACCTCATGTTAAGTATAGGAATGTCTTTAGATGCTTGTTTAACTCACACGTTATTTCAGTAGTTTTAGTTGTTGTATTAATTGGTTTAATTACCAACATTTTTTTTCCTTAACTTTGTTAGCAAATGTCAATTTCTCCAGTTTTGGATCTATCAATGTTTGAAGTTTTGCTTTAAATGATTCCATATTCCTTGCAAGAATGTCAACTTTCTCAGTGAGGTTGGTAGCCTGGGTGGAATTCGCTGCGTGTGCGCTAAAGTCGTAAAGTTTGTTTTCCAAGTAATCTACTTCTGCGTCTTGTTCGTTCAGGGCTAAATCTTTCGCGTTCACATCTTCCTTTAATTTTAAAGGTTAAAGGTTAAAGGTGACTGGTTTCAGTTCCGGTTCCATCAGAATAGATGCTCTCCAGAACGTCAGCCGGGCAACCCCCCCCCCCCCCCCCCCCTGTGGTGCCCTACCACAGCAGTAGCTTCCCCAGTAAACAGCTTAAACTCACGGTCCTGGGTGGGGATCGATCTCTTGCCATGCGAAATGCTAGGCAAACACGTTACCACTGTACTAGCCAGGAGGCTAGGCTTGTCTGGCTTCACATACGCAGTGTGGGCATAACCAATCTAGGTTATTCCGTTCATTATCAGTGATGCCTATCGCTATATGCACACATTTCTTATGGTGGATTCTATTACATTCACACACTATCCATTTTTTTCCGTTCTCTCTCCGTGATTTTATATATGATGCAGAAATAGTTAGGAACAGAAGTAGTGTACTGTTTCTTATCACTTAGGTTTCTCCATAAGATTAACTAATATCTTTTCAATGATATTCTATGCGAGAAACAAAAAGTCTGTCACCTACATAGCTTCCATTAGGCATTAACGCTCGGTCAACTTCCACTGCAATTGCGTGGAAGCCGGCTTCTGTCGTTCCACGTGTACCAGTCGATGTCGGCCTTCTTTCAATGCCCTTAGGGTGGTCCCAGGAGACGGCCTTGCAAATCTTCCCATTCTGTAGTAGGTTAGGCACCAATCGTTGAGACATGTAGGAGGTAAATAGTAATTATTTCATCTTGAGCTTTATGGCGTATAATGGTCGTACAGCCTCTTGGATGGCTACAAGCCGACTAAGTGATTATGTCGTTATTCAGCGCCACAGCAACGTGGCGGGTTGATAGATAAAATAATGCTTCTTTAATAATATCCTACAAACTTTTTTTGCCCTACTATACAAAACTCCTGATGATTAATATATAAGACCAATTTTCTGCCGGCCACTTACATTTCTTAGTTTTTCTTTCCAAACAAACAAAATATTCGTCAAAATCCCCCTCATTAAAAGGACGCACAACTCTATTTTGGCTAAAAATATCGACCCAGATTAATCAGTATGACTAGAAGTAACCTGCCTATTTTTTCCCGCTCTCAAACTTTTTTAACATTATGCTCATGAAGCTTTATTTCAGCTTCATTTTTGATTGCTTACGCTTGAAATTAGCTTCCCTTCTTTCACGCTAAGCTTCGATCTGTTCACTTTAAAACTCTGACTCTAATTTAAATTTCTCACGGTAAGCCTGAGCTTCTAAATCTTTTTCTCGTGCCTAAGCTTCTAAGTCTTTTTCTGTTAAACCAGTTTCTATTCTGAGTCTTCCAAATTCTACAGCTAGTAAATCAGAACATACTGATTCTCTATCTATTGTATCTGACAACCAAATGTTGAGCTAACACGTTTTAGATCCTCTTTTTTTTTCATGGAATTTTTAACATTACGTAGCTAATCATTGATAGCATTGTTGCTCAAAAATTGTTAGCAGAATAATATGGTGATTTTAAATATTTTCTGTTCTTAAGTCTCTAATATTAAACATTTCATGATAGCCCATGACCAAAATTGATTTCACCAAGACCTCCTGAAATTAAATGTTCACTTTTTAACAATTTCGCACAGTCGTTAGACTTACAGGCTGATAAAATCATGAGCGACATTTTAGCTAGTTTTGAAACAACTTGGCAGGGATAATTCAGAGAGGAAGAAGGAGACCTACTTTTGATATTGACATGTGGTCGGTCAATGGTCTAGTAAAAAATAGTTTGTCAAGAACAAATAATTAAGTGGAAAGGTGGTACCATGCGTTTAATAAGCAGGTTTTAGTACGGAATCCTATAGCAACGAAGCTTTTAAGTAAGCTAAGGAAGGACCAAGAAGCAATGGACTCATAATTAAGCAAGCAAGTATGGCAGTATATTTCTGGGAAAAACGATAGCTATAACAGAGTCAATGAACGTCTGGAATGAAAATTGTGATTGAGTACAGCCGCAAGAACAGGTTAGAGATTTTAAAAGAATGTGCCTATAACTTATAAAATTTCTTCATGTAAATAAAATTTCATATTATCTCTTTAGTTTTTACGTTTTTAGCTTTACAACTAAAATCCTTCTGAAAACAATAATGTAAGAAATAAAATTATATTTTATTTACGATTTTCAAATGAACCTATTAGATAAATTAGACCTTTTAGATAAATGAAACTACCATTCATTGCATTGAATTGTCATTTCGACGAATTGTCAATTCGACGAATTGTCATTTCGACGAGTTTTCATTCTACCAATTGTCTTTCGACCAGAAATCAGGCAACCGGAAGTAATAGTATTTTGTATGAAATTTTGTAAATATTTATGAAAAATAAATAACGATCAAATTAATTTTAGTTTGCAGGATTTTAAAAATGTATGTAAAAAAGGAGAGGAGACTCAGTAGTGGATAAGTTGTGACATACTTGTAGAATTGTCTGAAAAAAAAAAAAAAAAAAAAGTAAATCATGAACACATGTTGAAAAGAAAAATGACGTGG
>NC_090736.1:104088168-104100668 GCF_036898095.1 Palaemon carinicauda
TATCGACCAGTTCTCCGCACAATACTTGTATTGGACAAAGGTTTATATCCGCATAGGAGGAAACTAGTAAATCCGCCACCGTCCCCCTTATGGGACGGAGTCCTCCCGTTAAGGGAAAGCATAAACCAATGCAACATAGCTTGCATAAAGGAACAATCTATTAGAATTATCCCAGATAAAGTACATTGAATGAATGCTCAATTATACCAATAAATTGACACAGGTGAAGGAGACGCAAGGTTCTCAAGAACAAGTTTATTGACAGACAATAAATAGACAGGTTAACAACAATTATATATATATATATATATATATATATATATATATATATATATATATATATATATATATATATATATATATATATATATATATATATATATATATAAGAAGAGGATAACCCAAAACTTTAAGCATAAATATGATAGTAAACAGAACTTGTTTATCTGAAAGAAAAAACATTATTGACACTTTTAAGTTACCGAGGTATCAAAGTCATAAAAGTCTGTATTACAAATCAATCACATTAGCGTTAGAAACGCTCGGCACACATGTCTGCACTTATGCTAGGTTCACCTTTGGAAATGGAACAGTCTACGTGGGCAACTCAGTGCCCTCACTTAGTTTGTAGCACAGTATGTAACTACACACTCACCCTGGAATTAATCGTCCCAATTAAAACCACTGTTCCTTGCAGAGTTAAACAATAGGGTTAACGACGCGACCCACTGCTACCACAGATCTCTTTAGTTCCTCTACTTGCTTCGCATAGTGGCGAAAGAACACTCTGGAAGACTTCCAGCCAGTGTATGAATGGAGATGTTCAAAATCCATACAATTAAAGAAATTTAAGGATGACGCGACTTTTCTTGGATCGTGACCTGCGGGTGTACTGTCTGGATCTGCTCTGCGAATAAAATATGTGATTTTCGCTCTGAGTTCATTCAGAGATAAATTTGAGCCTGACATTTCTCCCCTGAATAGTTGACCACCCTTGAAGTCTGAAGTTCTACATAGATAGACCTTTAGGCATTCTACTGGACATAGAGATGCATCTTCTTTCAGAGGGCAGATTCTCCAGGGACCCCACCTGTTGGTGGGTAACTCATTCTTGGCGAGAAACGTAGGATCCGGAAACAGGTTCAGTTCTCCCCCATCCAGGAACTGAACACAACCTGCCTCTCTCGAGAGGGCTACAATCTCACTAACCCTGGCCCCGGACGCGAGTGCAAATAGGAAAATAACTTTTTGGGTCAAATCCTTTAACGCACACTCCTCATTGCTCAACAGAGAAGCGAAATGAAGAACTTTGTCTAAAGACCATGAAGTAGGCTTTGGAGGTGCTGAAGGTCTGAGCCTAGCGCAGGCATTCGGAACTTTATTAAAGATCTCGTTCCCGAGGTCGACCTGGAAGGCATATAGAATGGGTCTTGACAAAGCAGACTTACACGCCGAAATCGTGTTAGCTGCCAACCCTTGACCATGGAGGTGGATGAAGAAAGATAAGCAGAAGTCTGCCGAGATCTCCTGCGGATTCTTCGCCTTGACAAAGGCCACCCATTTTCTCCAAGATAACTCATATTGCCTTCTAGTAGATTTGCACTTATATTCCTCTAGGAAGTCTATGCTGGCTTTCGAAATCCCGAAACGCTTTCTCACCGCTAGGGAGAGAAAATCATGAGCTGCAGGGTCCGGGTTTTCTGTAATGAAGCGCAGACAGTCAACTCCTGCACTCGCTGGGTCAGAACTGGATCTGGTAGCGGTAGAAACTTCAACTGTAGTTTCAATGCCAGGGGGAACCACACGCTGTTCGGCCACTTGTAGGCCACTATTGCCGCTACCCCCTTGAAGGATCTCAGTTTGTTGAGGACCCTCAACAGAAGGTTGTGAGGAGGAAACAGATAAATCCTGGACCATCTGTTCCAGTCGAGGGACATCGCGTCCATTGCTTCCGCTAAGGGGTCCTCGTACGGGGCCACGTACAGGGACAACTTCTTGTTGTTTTTCGTCGCAAAGAGGTCTATCTGCAGTTCTGGGACTTGGTTCAGAATGGAGGAGAATGATCCTGCGTCTAAGGACCATTCCGGCTCTATCGGTGTGAACCTGGATAGAGCGTCCGCTGTCACATTGCGGACTCCTTGAAGGTGAACTGCCGACAAGTACCACTTCCTCTTTTCCGCCAATCGGAAGATGGCCAACATCACCTGGTTGAGAGATGGTGACCTCGATCCTTGTCGATTAAAGCATCTCACAACTACCTCGCTGTCCATCGCCAACCTTATGTGGATCGAGTGACGCGGGGAGACTTTCTTTAAGGTAAAGAGCACTGCCATAGCTTCCAGAAAGTTTATATGATAGGTCTTAAATAGCTTGGACCAGGTCCCCTGGACTTTTTTCCGATGAGAGTGACCTCCCCATCCCTCCTTCGAGGCGTCTGAGTGAATCGTCACCGACGGGGGAGGTGGCTGAAGAAGAACCGACTTCTTTAGATGTCTGGCTTGGGACCAAGGCCTGAGAAGAGTACGTAGCCGAAGCGGAACTGGTCTTCTCAGATCTCTTCGCGCGTTTGATGCATAACTTCTCCAAACTCCGGTTGCAACCTTTAGTTGTGCTCTTAGCACCGGGTCTGTCACCGAAGCAAACTGGAGAGAACCCAGTACCCTCTCCTGTTCGCGTCTTGATATCCTTTCGGAATCTAGAAGTCTCTTGACAGAACCCGCTATCTCCTTCCTTTTCTTCGCCGGGATGGAGAAACGGTGTGACATTAGGTCCCAGTGGATTCCCAGCCACTGGAACTTTTGAGATGGAGAAAGTCAAGACTTTTTTCTGTTGATATTGAAGCATAGATACTCTAGGAACTGGATCACTTGACTGGAAGCTTGCAAGCATTCTGTCTCGGATGCTGCCCACACCAGCCAGTCGTCCAGGTAGGCTACTACATGAATTCCCTTTAGGCGTAATTGTTTGAGAGCTACACTCGCAAGCTTCGTGAAAATCCTTGGGGCTATATTTAGCCCGAATGGCATGGCTCTGAAGGCGTATAGCCTTCGTTGTAGCTTGAACCCTAGGTAGGGGGAGAGTCGACGGTTGATTGGGACGTGCCAATAGGCGTCTGACAGGTCTATGGAGACGGAATATGCCCCCTTGGGCAGTAAGGTCCTTATGTGTTGCAGTGTTAGCATCTTGAACTTGCAATTCACTATGAACTTGTTGAATGGCGACAAGTCCAGAATGACTCTGAGTTTTCCCGAGTCTTTCTTGGGAACACAAAACAGCCTCCCTTGGAATTTGATGTACTTCACCCTTCAGATCACTTTTTTCTCCAACAGTTCTTGGACGTACTCCTCCAGACGGGAGTGGAGTGTTGGAAAAACCGAGGGCACGGGGGTGGAATGCTGTACCAGCTCCAGCTCAGTCCGTTCTTGAGTAGGCTGTGGGCCCAGGGATCGAAGGTCCACCGATCCCGAAAATTCTGAAGTCTCCCTCCTACCGGCATCATCTCACTTGGACTGCCGTCCTGAGGTCTTGCCTCCCTGACCACGACCACCCCTTAATCCCCTTCCCCTTGAGGGGCGCCTAGACGAGCCTCTGGCTGCTCCTCTAGGCTTTGCTCGAAAGGAAGTAGACTGCCCTTCGAACGTTGTGGTGAATGCCGTGGACTGTGTCGACACAGCCTGGGGTACCCACTGGAATGTGGTCGGGGTTTGTGCCACCATCTGGGGCACTGAAGGCATCGGCAATTGCAGTTGCTGTTGCTGTCTAAGAGGCTTGGCTGGCCGAGACGGTAGCCTAGTCCTCATAGTCTTCCTCTTTGGTTGAGGACCCTCATCTGGGGAAGACTCTCTTTTGATAGCCAGGCCCTACTTCTGAAGAAGGTTTTTATTCTCCATGGCGGCCTTATCAACAACTTCTTTGACCAATTCGGTAGGGAAAAGGTCTTTGCCCCAAATGTTGGAGAAGATTAGTTTCCTTGGCTCGTGCCTCATCGTAGCCGAGGTGAACGAGAACTCCCTACAAGCTCTCCTCGCCCTGAAGAAGCTATAAAGATCCTTCGTCACTGTGGCCAGATGAGTCTTGGCCACTACCATGAACATTTCATGGACCTTGGGGTCACTTGCCATCGTCTCAAGAGTAGTCTGAAGAGACATTGAGGCAGCCAGTCTTTCTTTGTCTCGAGCTCTCTCCGCAAAAGAAAGTCAGACAGCTTAGGGAGGTCCTCGCCGAACTGACGTCCGGCAATATCAGCCTCCAACTTCCCAACTGAGAAGGTAAGATGAACGTCCTTCCAGTCTTTGTGGTCCATAGGCAGGGCCAGCGACAAGGGTTTACACTCCTCCAGGGAGGGGCAAGGCTTGCCGGCCTCGACTGCTTTTAGTACAGCCGCAAACCCTTTCTGTAAAAAGGGGAAGGCTCTAGCAGGAGAGGACACAAAGGAAGGGAGCTTCTTACTCAATGCAGCTACCTTTGAGTTCGTGAAGCCCCTCTCTTTCATCGAGGATGAAAGCAAAGCTTGATCCTCAGCATGGTCCATCACTATGACCTCCTTCGGCTCTGTCTCCTCCTTTGAAGCTGGTTCCTTCCTCAACCGGACATAACAGTCCGGATATGACCCCTTGCTGGGCCAGAATTCCACCTCCTCTAGGGGAACTGAACCCAACTTATCCGAGATGACGATCTTTCCAGTCGTCATCGGCATGTGCTCAACATACCTCCACGGGTTAGCATCTGAGCACAAGGGAAGGTCTTTCACATTGAGCCTTTTCTGGGGCCCATGTGATGCTGCAAGCCTCTGCATCTGCAGTTCCATTGCAGCCGCCTTCTCCTGATTCTCCTTCTGCATTTGTTGGATCATTCCAACAATGGAGGAAAGGGCCTGTCCCAGTTCTACTGGGAGAGCAGACGATGTTGAGGGAATAGGCTCCGGGATCTGAACCGGAGTAGCCGACACCTCGTCGACCTCTTCCTCTACAATGTCTGGGGCTTGAACTTCATCCTGGGCTCCTGCCAGGAGGTCTTCCTCCAGACACTCGTCCAAGTCAGACATGCTGTCATCCAACTGGATGTCTTGCAAAGCGACCGCGACTTCAGCATCCACCTGAATCTGAACTTGGGGGATCTCCTCTTGAGGCTGGGGAATCACTGCATCAGCTGATGCCCTAGGGAAAAGATACGCCCTCATCTTCTCACTTGGAAGATAATGTCCAGAGGTGTTCTTCTGGAAGCCCCTTACCCAGGTACGAAGCTTCTCCCTTTCTATATCCCTTGATTCCGCCGTCTTAGGGGAATCAAAGGCCCCAGTAATCAGGTTAGTGCACACGGTACATACCTGAGGGTCCCAATACTGGAGATCACCCTTAGAGACAGCGCATGCTGCGTGCCTCCTACAAAACTCATGTCCGCAGAGGTTCTTACTGCGGACGTTGCAGAAAACACTTCCGCACTTCGGAGGGTCCTCCTGTAAAGAGAAGAAATTTCCATGAGTATCAAGTGAACTACGTATCACTGGATATGCACAGTTTAGCATAACAAATCAGAAAGGAAAGACACACACTTGTGTTTCCATCACAACCAATTGTTGCAGCCTTCCAGATAATAAAATCGTATGGTTAATCTCTTCTAGAATAACCAATGAAAAGTTTCCAGAGGAAACAGGTGTAGCTCACACCTAAGCAATGATTTTAAAATCCCGGATAATAGACAAGAAAGAACTCACTTTCTTATCTGTAAGGCAACACCAAAGGGCTGTGCAAGACAACACAAAAGTGTTAGAACACAGTGCTGTACCAAAACTTATACTATAGTTTTCTTCCTACAGTATATGTTATACTGAAGAATACTGGTACAGTATAGAAGGTAATGTGCCGGCCGGCACTTGCCGGCCTGCACACACCATAACTAGCTTTAAAGTATACTACTTAACAGCTATAAGGCGGCAGAACGCTGGTTCAAATGCATGTGCCGGCCGGCAACAGGCAATGTCGGCCGGCAATAACTGCCGGCCTGCAACTACACAAGGCAGTACCCGGCTGCCGGCCACTGCTCATAGCGACCGGCAGACAAGGGCTGACAATAGCCGGCCGGCAAAGGTAAACAACCGATGCCGGCCAGCAGCAAAAGAACCAGAGGACTACGACTGCCCGGCTGCCGGCCTCATAGGTTGGCAGCCGGGTCGGGTACAGCACTAGAAGAAAACAGAATGGATGCCGGGATAAGAGCGTAAACTACCTCCAAGCCCGGCAATCCGAAAGAGTGCATATAAGGAAGGGGAGAATCTAATTCAGGCTTCCTTACCAATGCCTTCTGGCTCTGCCGGCCGGCAAGGGACTGAGTCAATTCCACATCCTAACCTATCCTAGGTCCATATGTAGAATGACGTACAGTACTGTAATGGCTAGGCCATTACGGAGATAGAGGGGGAAGGGACAAAAGAGGATCCTACTAACCTTGCTTTAGTGAAGAATCACCCGCAGCCAAGAAAACTCATCTTAGCCTAAGGGAGATCCAAGGAGGGAGGCCAGTAATACTTGCCAGCTCCCAGTGAACCAAAGCAAGGAAGGTGTTGCTACTCCAAGGGAAAGGATCTTATCCTCCCACTGAGAACAGCAACCAGGACTAGTCTGCTAGATCACAAAAGAAGGAATCATCTCGTACAGAAACCTTCGGCAGTGACCTAAGGAGGCTAAGCGTCCTATGTCTGTGTCAGGCCAGCGAGGGAGACTCTACCCCAAGCCAGACAAACACAGACTCAGACTAAAAACTCTGATGTTCTGTCCCTCTCTGACACCAGACTTACTGGAACAGGGAGGTACAGTAACACCCCAGTATAGTTGTATCGAAAGTTAATTCAGATAAACCTCTAGGGTTAAGCCCAAGGCTTAAACAGAGGGAAAAGGATTGCATACCTTCTCCGAAGAAAAGAAAGCAACCGGGGAGATTGAAAAAGTATACTAAGGCTCCATAAGCAACTTAGCCTAGGCACCAAGAGAATCGATTACCTAAATCACCGAAACTCACTCGTATACTATCTTGGAAATATTCAACATAATCTTAAATGTATAAAAAACCCCCTAAAGCTTCAATAAAATTTTAAAACACTCGGAAAACCAAAATCATGCAGGAAGTACTAGGACCAAACGACTAGGCTACATGGCCTAGCCTAGGCCAGAGTTAGCGAATAATTCGCCAAAATAATACTAAAAGCACGAAAGGAAATCCTATGTAACGCTAAATAGCTAAAACTTATTAAAGCAAAACAACCGGGAATGTCGCTCTGGCTAATTAAAACTCATACCTAGCGAGCGACAGCGTCCATGACGCCTCCGGTAGGCAACGGCTCTTGTAACAAAGATTAATACTATTAATCACTTTAAAATTTACCAAGAGCCTACATTTATACATAAAAGAAATGGTACTCAACTTATAAGAGGCTGACGAAGTTGGAGAAGCCATGAAAAGATGAATAAATCCAAGATTTGCGAGAAACACAGGAAAAAATACCGAGTTGTTAAGCTATGCAAAAAGGAATACAGATGGCGCCAGGATTGGCGCCAGGCACGCTTACGAAACGGGAGAAGAAGGAGCCTTGGGAGCGGCTCCCCCTTTTTCTTTCTCGTTTTCGTTTTCTTGCCAATTGACCCCTTCGATGTGTTATCTCTGTTTAGGGTGCAGATTGCCATGTGGCGTGTCAAGAATACGTCCTCTGATATGTCGCGATATCCCTTTCATTAGGGATATTCGCTCCAAAAGTTAGAATTCTGGGTACCTTAAGGTAAATTCTCTGGAAATATCGGCGTAGTTGTAATATACCCTAGGAAGCTACCCTATAGGAACTTCCATCAGGACAACATGGCCTGAGCCCAATATATATATATATATATATATATATATATATATATATATATATATATATATATATATATATATATATATATATATATATATATATATATATATATATATATATATATATTTATAGATACATACATATATATATATATATATATATATATATATATATATATATATATATATATATATATATATATATATATATATATATATATATATATATATATATATATATATATAATATATATATATATATATATATATATATATATATATATATATATATATATATATATATATATATATATATATATATATATATATATATATATATATATATATATATATATATATATATTGTTATGACCCTTGTCGAACTGTAGTGTAAGGTCCTATTGCACGATAAGAGGGGTCAGTGATGAAAACAAAAATTTGGCATACAAATTGATCAGTAGAAACTAAAACACTTGAGAAAACTTAACAATATTTATTAACAGCAGTTTTCAGAAAAGTCACCCTTGTGACTGCCTAACAATTTAACAACTAACTATTAATAACTAACACTTAACAAATAACATTTTATAATTAACCATTAACAACATGAACATCAATGCCTAAAAAGGCACACAGCAAGGCAGGGATTAATAGCAACATATAACAAAGAACCAAATTCACCGACAAGTGACACCACACTCTCAACTTTAAAGAGTTTAATATTTAAAGGCTTATCACTACACTCTCAAGGAGAGAGACACTAACAGTTAAATAATTATTCATAAACAAAAAATAATGTAATATAACATATGAATCCTCAAACTCATTGGGGCTGGAGAAAAAACACCCACAGCTCCAAACAATGTAACGACTCCATTTCACTCTGCTACTGTAGGGAGTGCAGCACTGCAGGACTCCTCATTAAAGGTAGGGAAATGTAGTTCCAATCCAAAAAAGAAGGTAAATTGTCTTTCACACCTGGCATCTGCCTCCCTACTTGACACCAAAAGCTCCAAGGCCCCTGCAGCTGATCATGGCGAGGATGCATCGACAGGGGTGTCTCTCCCGTGTCCCCCTCAAAGCCGGGATTTCTACGTTGGCTCTGTGGACTGCAGTAGACAACACACAGGAACTGCAAAACACCGCAGTTCGCAGAGATGTACCCGCTAAAAGGCGACGAAAGTTATCGTTGCAATCCTCGTAAAAGCTCACACAAGCCAGCCGCTGAAGTAGGTGCTGAAGACCTTGAGCTCGGACTGCTCACTTTAACAATTGATTTCCTAACAAGTAAACTCAGGTGTCTTTTCTCAGCAACGACTCGAAAAACACAGAAAAGAAACAAAGTGTTAAACTAGACACTCGTAAATCTTTAAACAAACAAGCAGGGAGAAGGTTAAAGCAGCACTTCAACAAAAAAAAAGTCTAAATTTACAATAAAAGCCCTGTAAACCAGAATTTTACACTAATTTTACATTAAACAAAAAATGCAGAAACAAGGCTGACAAAGATTAAAGTAAAAATTATGTTAATATATAATACCTGTCTATCCTAAGAAAAAAAAATTTAAACAGAAAATATTATTTTTCTTCTTTTTATATATAAATGGAAATACACCTGTAAAGTAAGAAGAATAAATGTTCAACAATAAACCTAACAACAAACTGAAAGTACCCCTAAAGAAATCAAACCAAGAGATTTATATAGCGTACTATTATTTTAAAGATGTAATATTACCGTACTTCGTCAAAAATCTCCAATTCCATGGAAACAGACCCAACTAAACCTAGATAAACTTACAGATATGCCCACAGACATACACCTTAACCTACAATACACTGGCATTATTGTCCAAAAAGTCATATAATTTATATTATTTATAATAAAAAGTCCTAATATATCGGAACAAATCAATGATTAATTCAGTGGAACCTTCATAAACTACTCGAGTGTATACTACTCAAAAAAAAAAAAAAAAAAAATCTTACTCTTTATCTACAAAGCTATTATTTAAACAGAACTACATCCTAACAAAAATTTATTTCATACAACCCCAATGGAGAAGAATAAAGCTAGTACAGTACACTAAATTCTGGAAAGAGTATCAGTAATTTTGTTGTTAGTCCCCTTAACATATTTTATAACCAAATTGAATTCCTTCAGAAAAATGTCCCAGCGCAAAATCCTCTGGTTTGCTTCCTTCATCCGCTCGATGGAAACCAGAGAATTGTGATCCGTCAATATCTCAATTGGGAAAGAAATAATTTGTTACGTACGGCTTGAAATAGTTAAGAGCTCGGACCAAAGAAAGAGCTTCCTTTTCTATACTGGAGAAATTTTTTTTCCGCTGCCAAAAGCTTTTTACTATAGTAAGACACAGGATGAACATCGTCCTCCCTTCTCTGAAAAAGGACACCTCCAATGCCGATGTCACTACCATTTACTGCTAAACGATTCTTCACACTGATCCGACCACAAGAACTTTTTTCCTTTTTTCTAATAAACTAGTAAGAGGCTGAGCAAGAAGAGTAATTACGCACAAATCTGCGGTAATAACCCGTCATGCCCAGCACTCTTCTTACCTCTCTAACACTAGCAGGCCTTTTAAAATTTATAATTGCCTCGAGGTTAGCTTGTTTCAAAGCCACTTAACCTACACCAACCTCATGACCCGAATAATAAACCTTGGCTTGACCCAGTTCACACTTAGCTAAATTAACAACTAACCCTGCATACCTAAGAGCTTCAAAAACCTTACATACCTTAACATGTGGCTATCCCAGTCACTACTATATACTACCAAAGATCAATATAAGTTTCCACTCCTTTCAAACCACAAATTACCCTATTCATGACTCTTTGAAAAGTACATGCCGCATTTCTCATTCCAAAAGGCCTAAGCTTATACCCGTATATACCAAACGGAGTGAAAAATGCCAATATTTTACAAGCTCGGTTGGACAAAGGAACCTGCCAATAACCCTTTAAAAGATGCAACTTAGAAATAAATTTGGCAGAACCAATCCGATCCAGACAATCATCAATACGATGGAGAAGAAAAGAATAATTTTTCGTATTGACGTCCACTTTACAGTAGTCCACACAAATGCGGAACATACCGTCTGCTTTCTTTATTAGTACAATAGGAGAACTCCAGGGACTTACTGATGGTTGAATAAGGTTATGTTTCAATATATACTCGATCTCTTCACTGACCAAATCACACTTTATTGGGTTCAGACGGTAAGGACTCTGCTCCAGAGGGGAAGCATTACCTACATCAATGTCATGACGAAATATTTGTCCTACCTGGAGCATCCTAAAAAAAAGATCTAAATAGGAATAAATTAAATTAAGTACATCTTCCTGTTTGTTAACATATAAATGATCTATCATACTTTTTAACATCTGCAAATTTTGCATATTTTCACTCAATGCATTCGAAGGAAACTGACACATACAATACCACAGACACAGGCGTGTATACTATCACTAATGGATCCCCTTGCTTACCAATATAAGGTTTCAGACGATTAACATGAAATATTCTACATTGACGGCTTGAACCAGGAGCTTCAATTTCATAGTTAACCTCTAACAGACTCCTCCATACATTCCAAGGGCCCTTATATCTTTGTCAGAGAAAACTATCCGGGTCCATACTCAGTACAAAAACCAACTCGCAGGTTCAAATGACCGTACCTTTACATTTTTGTCAAAGTTGTTCTTCATTACTGACTGGGACCGATCCAAATTTTCCCTGGCAAACTTCCAGGCACTAACCATTCCTCCCTTCAAGTCTTCCACAAACCTTTTTACATTCATTTCCTCCTTCTGGTTGGACTTGGACATTTCAAAAAGAATTTCCAATGGTCCACGGACCTTGTGCCCAAATACCAAATTGAAAGGAGCTACACCAATAGAAGAGTTAGGGTGATTCCTGATAGCAAAGAGGGCAAAATGGAGTGCTTTGTCCCAGTCACTATCATGATCATAACAATGTTTCTTCAGGACAGACTTGAGGGTTTGGTGGAACCTTTCCACCACTCCTTGACTCTCCGGGTGATAAGGTGCACTGGTAACGTGCTGAATGGCAGGGTCAGCACACTTACCCATAATTATCTTACTCGTGAAATTCGTTCTACAGTCGGTCTGAATTACACGAGGGAGACCATACCTGGAAAAAAAATCCATTAATTTTTTAGAGACAACTTTGGAAGTAATACACCTCATATGTATAGCTTCAGGGAAGCGAGAGGCTCTATCCATAATAGTTAGTAAATATACATAACCTGTTTTAGTTTTGGGTAAGGGACCTACCACATCAATTACTAACTCAGAAAAAGGAACACCTATTGCAGGTATGAGATGCAACGGGGCTTTAGGGACCCCTTGATTCGGTTTACCTATACCCTGACAAGTCTCACACCCTCTGATAAACTGCTTCACACTCAATTTAATGCTAGGCCACCAAATATACCTAGCCACACTATGAAAAGTTTAATAACGAACCAAAATGACATGAAAAAAAAAATAGTAAGAGCTAGTTCCAAAACGGAATTTCTAAGTTGAGAAGGTACCACCATCTGTTCCACCCGTCCAGTTTTATTCAAATTATCAGATGCGGGACGCCTAACCCTATATAATAAGCCCTTTACAAC
>NC_090736.1:104110668-104113168 GCF_036898095.1 Palaemon carinicauda
ATCTAAGCCAGAATTGCCATATATAAGGACGAGGCATCCTTGTTTCCAACACTCACGCCTGAGGAAGGGAGACAGCAATCCTGAAACGCATAGCTTGTTCACTGTATTATTTTACCCGACTAGTATATTTTACCTAATTTGTAAACTTTACATTAAAACCTTGACTAGCCAAGTATCCCCTAAGTTGACTACCCACTATGGAGGCTGAATTTTGGCCCCTTAATGACTGCATGCAGTAATCCTGAAAAAAAAAAAAAAAAAAAAAAAAAAAAAAGATAAGAGCCATTGAAAAGACTGAGTATCAGATCAGTGCAACTAAGGCACCCATCATCTCTAACAAAACTATTAATATTGGTAATATTCAGAATATACAGAGAATGGTGCTCCTTACTTATGTGTTATTTAAAGTTGCGTTCTCTTTCCCTCAAATCCTCGTGTTATTCCGGGTCCTATTTTCTTAAGATTCTTTTTCAACTACTTAAGTATAGTCTTTAGTGCTCCAGTGATTATTGGAACTACTTCAACTTGCAGATCCCATACCATCTCAATTCAATTAGTGGGTTTTAGTGGTTTTCTATTTTCTCCTCTCACCTTAACCTACAGTCTTGTGGCCCACAGTTTTGTAACATCTACAGTATGAGTGATGTTTATCGTTGTCTTGTCGACCAAAGTGACATCCTATCGATGTTTGTATCACGCTGTTCGCCCTTTTACTGTAGTTTCGGAGTAGTTTACCTTGATCTTTTTCTGCCCTGCCTTGAGGCTGCTGTTTGCACCATTTGTTGTTGGACTGCATTCCATATTTTCTGCGGCGATTTCAAAGAAAAGGCTTTAGCCACCGTTCTCTCCTTATACGCTTTTGGGTCTTCATTTTCATTTATCCCGTTTTTGTTGTCTCGCACTAAGAGAGGGAAAGTCCCCGTTTTATAAATGAATATATATATATATATATATATATATATATATATATATATATATATATATATATATATATATATATATATATATATATATATATATATATATATTTATATATATATATGAGAGAGAGAGAGAGAGAGAGAGAGAGAGAGAGAGAGAGAGAGAGAGAGAGAGAGAGAGAGAGAGAGAGAGAGAGAGAGAGTGTGTGTGCATGTATGAGTTTGTGTGTCTATGGTTTAACCAATTTGAGAGTATACTCACCCACTAAAAGAAAAACATCATTCTAAGAATTGAAGGTAAAACTAGTAATAGACTATATCACTGGACTATCTTCAATTCAGTAGCTAAATTTATCCATGGTCTTTGCCTAATGGCTTTGAGCATCAGCCATTGGGTGAGACACTACCAAATGGAACCTTATAGCCCGGACATGTGAGATATTTTTTGTTATCCAGCATTTTCAGATGACTTATTTTACAGTATCGCATCGGAAGTATATTTATAAAGCTCCACTAAAATTAAATGTAAAGTCTATAAATCTATATAAACCAATTTCAAGTTTTCAATAAGCATTTCACAGAATACTTTATTGTCATGATGTACGATATATACTTGTTGTCAGTCTATTAAACCTTAATTTGTTAGGAAAATATCATAAATTTTAAGGATATATTTCATTCAAAGGATTGCTGCTCTATTAGTTTGAATTATCTAAGTAAATAACCAAATATTCAGTCAAGGGATTCACAATCGAGTAACCTGTCATCGCACTGAAAAGAATTAGTTATTAATCATAAACCAATTTACCATCGTTGATCAATTCGTTTGATTTACCAAATTATTTTAATTATAACAATTATTGTGAAACTGTGAAATGATCATCAAGGTTTTTTAATAAAAAAAGTACTTACTTTTAAACACTTCAAAATATGTTCCATGGGGCAATTTTACATATCTCGTTTGTCATTATTTTTGTATCCGGATCCTTTTTTTTTTTTTTTTTTTTTTTTCAGGAAGAAAATGGAATGTGTGTCTGGCCCTAGGTGAGGGTAATGTTTAACGACCGACCGTAACTTTCCCTTGAGGCAAAAGTTAGGGCTCAAGCCTAAATAATGTCAAGAATACAAAGAGTCTTATTTGGAACATGATATGACTGTCTCTATTAATAGCTAAGCTCTTCTTGGAAAAAAATCTATTGCCCTGTTACATATATTCTAAAACAAAGATATATAACATACAAAAAATGTAACACCATTTTCAGAGCAATGCTCTGATTAGTTCTTGTACATTATATTGAATATGAAAATAAATAACTACTATCAAGATAACTGATTTTTTTCGGTTATGTAAGCAGTCTGTATACTGCCATTTAAACATGATATTTATTTAACCGTGTAAGCATCTATTCAAGTGGCAGAATATCGGAGGTAAATGTCTATATCAAACGCTAAGGAGAACTGCAGAGCGCTTTTAGAAGAAGGATTATTCTTATGTATATATATATATATATATATATATATATATATATATATATATATATATATATATATATATGTATATATATATATATATATATATA
>NC_090736.1:104118168-104130668 GCF_036898095.1 Palaemon carinicauda
AGATGCTCGTTTGTAATAACTGATCTACAGTATATTCCATTTAAACATGAATTTATGTACTTAGTTCCATCACAGTTAGCGATATACCTTTGTCAAGTATTTTACGTGTTCGTTTTGTCATTGGGCATTAAACATTTGCTTCATGTAGCTGATCTCACTTTTTATTTAAATGTTTTTTTAAGATTTTAAATATTTTTGGTAATTTTAGTGAGCCATACAGTTAGAATGACCAACAAGAGGCAGTGATAGAGCTAAGCTTTTAATTTCTATAAGAGAGTGAAAAGACTCTTCCATTCGTATTTTCAAGAACAAACATTTAAAGATATCTAGAAGAAATTTTTGAACAATGAATACATGTATAAATATAGGTTTAGCCAATAAATGAACTAGAAAGCTGTTTTACCTGGAAACTTTTAAATGCATTTCATTATATCATAATTCCGATGAACAGGTTGCGAAGTGAAATGGAAGCATATATTAGCAGGATTACATTTTAATTTGTTGATTGATTCAATCATTGATTTAAAGTTTTCTGGCATTCTGACATCTAAGGTCGGTGACACCGTTTAATTCGTTGCCGTAATATTCAAAGGTTATATGCACAGTGAGTGGATTCCCTATGATAGAGTAAATGAGCTCATGATTATTGAAATATGTAGTAAAACCTTTTTTTTCCAGTAATATATATATATATATATATATATATATATATATATATATATATATATATATATATATATATGTGTGTGTGTGTGTGTGTGTGTGTGTGTGTGTGTGTATGTGTGTGTATATATATGATATATAGGTTTATTACTTAGAATATCAATAAAAAACGAAAGCTTTATAATTGTATATTAAGAAAATTAAACAGAATAGATGTGGCATGAACAAAGTATTATTGACCGATATATCATATAAGCATTTATTTATATTTACAGATTACCCTATTGACCATGGCAATTATTACAAAATTAGGACGGTTACCGAGTCAAAAGTATTATGAATATATTGATACCTTTTAAATTTTGATATTATGACCAGACAAATTTTTACTTAATGCGAATAATCATTAGACCAACAATAATTAAGCAAACGTATTTATACCTGGCACCCATTCCTTATACTCCTTCCAGTTACTACGAGTCATGAAGTAACTAATCTTTTCTCATAGAAAAATCCGCAACTTCACGACAAAGTTACGCCTGACATTACAAGGATATCACCGGACCCAAGAACTGACAAATTCGCTGCTGTATCCACACTAAATACAGTGGGATTAAAAGTGGATGTCGTGAGAGTTATTTGGAAGTCTTTTCGATTAATTGTACACCAGCAACAAAAGAGGGTCGACTTGGTCTCATAAACGCTTCAGTAAATATTGGGATTACTGACATATTGACAAATTCTATGGGGAATCGTGTAATGAAGCCGCCTGTTATTTGCCTTTGTCTCAGAGACAAAGTAATTGCATATTTTCGATAAGTTATGACACAACTATTAGATAAAACCTACCGCTTTAAATGGGAAAACTAAACTCAATATTATTATTATTATTATTATTATTATTATTATTATTATTATTATTATTATTATTATTATTATTATTATTATTATTATTATTTTCTAATATATACTGAAATTTTATAATGGGTATATATATATATATATATATATATATATATATATATATATATATATATATATATATATATACTACCTTTGTACCCATACCTTGAAAACAAATCTAAATATTTGCTGAAATATGCACACATACGCATACACATACACAAACAGAGATTTTACCATTCAACTCATCACATAAGTACTGAAATTTTTGGTAAACTGCGGTAGTTTCCCGACCGGCACTGGAAGATAATAAATACACATATACACACCCACAACAAACAAACACTCACACACCCATATATATATATATATATATATATATATATATATATATATATATATATATATATATATGCATATATATATATATATATATATATATATATATATATATATATATATATATATATATATATATATATATATATATATATATATATACCGTATATATATATATATATATATATATATATATATATATATATATATATAAATATATATGTGTGTATGCATATATATATATATATATATATATATATATATATATATATATATATATATATATATATATATATATATACATGTATATATATATATATATATATATATATATATATATATATATATATATATATATATATATACATGTGTGTATGCGTTTGTGTGTGTATGTATGCATATATCTATATATATATATATATATATATATATATATATATATATATATATATATATATATATATATATATATATATATATATATATATATATATATATATATATATATATATATATATATATATATATATATATATATATATATATATATATAAATGTATGTGTGTTTATATATATACATATATATGTATAACATATCTATATATAGATGTAAATAGATAATATATTTATGTATAAATGTATATAACGGATTTTGAGCGAAGCGAAAAATCTATTTTTATGTGAGATGGCCATGTCGTCCTGATGGAAGTTCCTATAGGGTAGCTTCCTAGGGTATATTACAACTACGGCGATATTCCCAGAGAATTTACCTTAAGGTATCAGAATTCTAACTCCTGGAGCGAATATCCCTCGTGAAAGGGATATCGCGACATATCAGAGGACGTATTCTTGACACGCCACATGGCAATCTGCACCCCGAACAGAGATTACGTATCGCAGGGGTCAATTGGCAAGAAACGAAATCGGAAAAGAAAAAGGGGGAGCCGCTCCCAAGGCTCCCTATCTCCCGTTTCGTAAGCGTGCCTGGCGCCAATCCTGGCGCCATCTGTATCCCTTGTAGCGTACACGAGGTGCTACAGATACTGTATGTAGGGAGGGGTCCTACAGCCCTTTCTTAGAAAGGGAAGGGCGGGTCCATCAAGACGACATGGCCATCTCACCCAAAAATAGATTTTTCGCTTCGCTCAAAATCCGTTTTTTGGGCTCAAGCCATGTCGTCCTGATGGAAGTATATCAGAGCATTACTGTATCTGTGGATTCTCAGAACGTTCCGTAATCCCCGGAGGTAATTTTTCCCGGTCGACTAGACCTAGAGACCTAAGATGTTACCGTTATACATCTTTTCAACTAACTATAAACCATGTTAGAGCTTCCTGCCCCCTACAGGGAAGAGTCCTACTAGACTCTGGAAAAGTCTCGAAGAGTACATATACCTATGTATGAATACCAGGCAAGCTAATATAGTGGTCTCACCCTATATTAAGTAAATCATAGTTTGTAAAGAACCACTGCGTCAATATGAAATATCGACCAGTTCTCCGCACAATACTTGTATTGGACAAAGGTTTATATCCGCATAGGAGGAAACTAGTAAAACCGCCATCGTCCCCTTATGGGACGGAGTCCTCCCGTTAAGGGAAAGCATAAACCAATGCAACATAGCTTGCATAAAGGAACAATTCTATTAGAATTATCCCAGATAAGGTACATAGAATGAATGCTCAATTATACCAATAAATTGACACAGGTGAACGAGACGCAAGGTTCTCAAGAACAAGTTTATTGACAGACAATAAACAGACAGGTTAACCGCATATATATATATATATATATATATATATATATATATATATATATATATATATATATATATATATATATATATATATATATATATATATATATATATATATATATATATATATATATATATATATATATATATATATATATATAAGAAGAGGATAACCCAAAACTTTAAGCATAAGTATGATAGTAAACAGAACTTGTTTATCTGAAAGAAAACATTAAATGCCACTTTTAAGATACCGAGGTATCAAAGTCATAAAAGTCTATATTACAAATCAATGACATTAGCGTTAGAAACGCTCGGCACACATATCTGCACTTATGCTAGGTTCACCTTTGGAAATGGAAAAGTGTACATGGGCAACCCAGTGCCCTCACTTATTTTGTAGTACAGTATGTAACTACACACTCACCCTGGAATTAATCGTCCCAATTAAAACCACTGTTCCTCGCAAAGTTAAACAGTAGGGTTAACGACGCGACCCACAGCTACCACAGATCTCTTTAGTTCCTCTACTTGCTTCGCATAGTGGCGAAAGAACACTCTGGAAGACTTCCAGCCAGTGTATGAACGGAGATGTTCAAAATCCATACAATTAAAGAAATTTAAGGATGAGGGAACTTTCCTCGGATCGTGACCTGCGGGTGTACTGTCAGGATCTGCTCTGCGAATAAAATATGTGATTTTCACTCTGAGTTGATTCAGAGATAAATTTGAGCCTGATGTTTCTCCCCTGAATAGTTGACCACCCTTGAAGTCTGAAGTTCTATGAAGATAGACCTTTAGGCATTCTACTGGACATAGAGATGCATCTTCTTTCAGAGGGCAGACTCTCCAGGGACCCCACCTGTTGGTGGTTAACTCATTCTTGGCGAAAAACGTAGGATCCGGAAACAGGTTCAGTTCTCCCCCATCCAGGAACTGAACACGACCTGCCTCTCTCGAGAGGGCTACAATCTCACTAACCCTGGCCCCGGACGCGAGTGCAAATAGGAAAATAACTTTTTGTGTCAAATCCTTTAACGCACACTCTTCATTGCTCAACAGAGAAGCAAAATGAAGAACTTTGTCTAAAGACCATGAATTGGCCTTTGGAGGTGCTGAAGGTCTGAGCCTAGCGCAGGCTTTTAGAACTTTATTAAAGATCTCGTTACCGAGGTCGACCTGGAAGGCATATAGAATGGGTCTGTCAAAGCAGACTTACACTCCGAAATCGTGTTAGCTGCCAATCCTTGACCATGGAGGTGGATGAAGAAAGATAAGCAGAAGTCTGTCGAGATCTCCTGCGGATTCTTCGCCTTGACAAAGGCCACCCATTTTCTCCAAGATGACTCATATTGCCTTTCATTAGATTTGCACTCATATTCCTCTAGGAAGTCTATGCTGGCTTTCGAAATCCCGAAATGCTTTCTCACCGCTAGGGAGAGAAAATCATGAGCTGCAGGGTCCGGGTTTTCTGTAATGAAGCGCAGACAGTCGACTTCTGGACTTGCTGGGTCAGAACTGGGTCTGGTAGCGGTACAAACTTCAGCTGTAGTTCCAATGCCAAGGGGAACCACACGCTGTTCGGCCACCTGTGGGCCACTATTGCCGCTACCCCCTTGAAGGATCTTAGTTTTTTGAGGACCCTCAACAGAAGGTTGTGAGGAGGGAACAGATAAATCCTGGACCATCTGATCCAGTCGAGGAACATCGCGTCCACTGCTTCCCCTAAGGGGTCCTCGTACGGGGACACGTACAGGGGCAACTTCTTGTTGTCTTTTGTCGCAAAGAGGTCTATCTGCAGTTCTGGGACTTGATTCAGAATGAAGGAGAATGATCCTGCGTCTAAGGACCATTCCGACTCTATCGGTGTGAACCTTGATAGAGCGTCCGCTGTCACATTGCGGACTCCTTGAAGGTGAACTGCCGACAGGTACCACTTCTTCTTTTCCGCCAATCGGAAGATGGCCAACATCACCAGGTTGAGAGGTGGTGACCTCGATCCTTGTCGATTCAAGCATCTCACAACTACCTCGCTGTCCATCACCAACCTTATGTGGATCGAGTGACGCGGGGAAACTTTCTTTAAGGTAAGGAGCACTGCCATAGCTTCTAGAAAGTTTATGTGAAAGGTCTTGAATAGCTTGGACCAAGTCCCCTTGACTTTTTTCCGATGAGAGTGACCTCCCCATCCCTCCTTCAAGGCGTCTGAGTGAATCGTCACCGACGGGGGAGGTGGCTGAAGAAGAACCGACTTCTTTAGATGTCTGGCTTGGGACCAAGGCCTGAGAAGAGTACGTAGCCGAAGCGGAACTGGTCTTCTCAGATCTTTTCGCGCGTTTGATGCATGACTTCTCCAAACTCCGGTTGCATCCTTTAGCTGAGCTCTTAGCACTGGGTCTGTCACCTAAGCAAACTGGAGAGAGCCCAGTACCCTCTCCTGATCGCGTCTTGATATCCTTTCGGAATCTAGAAGTCTCTTGACAGAACCCGCTATCTCCTTCCTTTTCTTCGTCGGGATGGAGAAACGGTTTGAAAAAAGGTCCCAGTGGATTCCCAGCCACTGGAACTTTTGAGATGGAGAAAGTCGAGACTTTTTTCTGTTGATCTTGAAACCTAGGTACTCTAGGAACTGGATCACTTGACTGGAAGCTTGCAAGCATTCTGTCTCGGATGCTGCCCACACCAACCAGTCGTCCAGGTAGGCTACTACATGAATTCCCTTTAGGCGTAATTGTTTGAGAGCCACGCTCGCAAGCTTCGTAAAAATCCTTGGGGCTATGTTTAGCCTGAATGGCATGGCTCTGAAGGCGTATAGTCTTCGTTGTAGCCTGAACCCTAGGTAGGGGGAGAGTCGACGGTTGATTGGAATGTGCCAATAGGCGTCTGACAAGTCTATAGAGACGGAAAATGCCCTCTTGGGTAGTAAGGTCCTTATGTGTTGCAGTGTTAGCATCTTGAATTTGCAATTCACTATGAACTTGTTGAGTGGCGACAAGTCCAGAATGACTCTGAGCTTTTCCGAGTCTTTCTTGGGAACACAAAACAGCCTCCCTTGGAATTTGATGGACTTCACCTTTCGGATCACATTTTTCTCCAACAGTTCTTGAACGTACTCCTCCAGAACGGGGGTGGAGTGTTGGAAAAACCGAAGGCACGGGGGTGGAGTGCTGTACCAGCTCCAACCCAGTCCATTCTTGAGTAGGCTGTGGGCCCAGGGATCGAAGGTCCACCGATCCCGAAATTTCAGAAGTCTCCCTCCTACCGGTATCATCCCACTTGGACTGCCGTCCTGAGGTCTTGCCTCCCTGACCACGACCACCCCTGAATCCCCTTCCCCTTGAGGGGTACCTAGACAAGCCTCTGGCTGCTCCTCTAGGCTTTGAACGAAAGGAAGTAGACTGCCCTTCGAACGATGGGGTGAATGCCGTGGACTGTGTCGACACGGCCTAGGGTACCCATAGAAAAGTGGTCGGGGTTTGTGCCACGATCTGGGGCACTGGAGGCAATGGCGATTGCAGTTGCTGTTGCTGTCTAAAAGGCTTGGCTGGCCGAGATGGTAGCCTAGTCCTCAAAGTCTTCCCCTTTGGTTGAGGACCCTCATCCGGGGAAGACTTTCTTTTGATAGCCACGCCCCACTTCTGGAGAAGGTTTCTATTCTCCAAAGCGGCCTTATCAACTACTTCTTTGACCAAATCGGTAGGGAAAAGGTCTTTGCCCCAAATGTTGGAGGAGATTAGTTTCCTTGGCTCGTGCCTCACCGTAGCCAAGGTGAACACGAACTCCCTACAAGCTCTCCTCGCCTCGACGAAGCCATAAAGGTCCTTCGTCACTGTGGCCAGATGAGTCTTGGCCACCACCATGAACATTTCATGGACCTTGGGGTCACTTGCCATCGTCTAAAGAGTAGTCTGAAGAGACATTGAGGCAGCCAGTCTTTCTTTTGTCTCGAACTCTCTCTGCAAGAGAAAGTCAGACAGCTTAGGGAGGTCCTCGCCGAACTGATGTCCGGCGATATCAGCCTCCAACTTCCCAACTGAGAACGTAAGATGGACGTCCTTCCAGTCTTTGTGGTCCATAGGCAGGGCCAGCGACAAGGGTTTACACTCCTCCAGGGAGGGGCAAGGTTTGCCGGCCTCGACTGCTTTTAGTACAGCTGCAAACCCTTCCTGTAAAAAGGGGAAGGCTCTAGCAGGAGAGGACACAAAGGAAGGGAGCTTCTTGCTCAATACAGCTACATTTGAGTTAGAGAAGCCCCTCTCTTTCAACGAGGAAAAGCAGAGCTTGAGCCTTAGTATGATCCATCACTATGACCTGCTTCGACTCTGTCTCCTCTAGGGGAACTGAGCCCAACTTATCCGAGATGACGATCTTTCCAGTCGTCATCGGCATGTGCTCAGCATACCTCCATGGTTTAGCATCTGAGCAAAAGGGAAGGTCTTTCACATTGAGCCTTTTCTGGGGCCCATGTGATTCTGCAAGGCTCTGCATCCGCAGTTCCATTGCAGCCGCCTTCTCCTGATTCTCCTTCTGCATTTGTTGGATCATTCCAACAATGGAGGAGAGGGCCTGTCCCAGCTCTACTGGGAGACCAGCTGATGTTGAGGGAATAGGCTCCGGGATCTGAACTGGAGTAGCCGACACCTCGTCGACCTCTTCCTCTACAACATCTGGGGCTTGAACTTCATCCTGGGCTTCTGCCAGGAGGTCTTCCTCCAGACGCTCGTCCACGTCAGACATACTGTCATCTAACTGGATGTCTTGCATAGCGACCGCGACTTCAGCATCCACCTGGATCGGAACTTGGGGGATCTCCTCTTGAGGCTGGGGAATCACTGCATCAGCTGATGCCTTATGAAAAAGATACGCCCTCATCTTCTCACTTGGAAGATAAAGTCCAGAGGTGTTCTTCTGGATGCCCCTTACCTAGGTACGAAGCTTCTCCCTTGCTATATCCCTTGATTCCGCCATCCTAGGGGAATCAAAGGCCTCAGTAATTAGGTTAGTGCACTCAGTACATACCTGAGGGTCCCAATACCGGAGATCACCCTTGGAGACAGCGCATGCTGCTTGTCTCCTACCAAACTCATGTCCGCAAAGGTTCTTGCTGCGGACGTTGCAGAAGACACTTCCGAACTTCGGAGGGTCCTTCTGTAAAGAGAAGAAATTTCCATGAGTATCAAGTGAACTATGTATCACTGGATATGCATAGTATAGCATAACAATTCAGAAAGAAAAGACACACACTTGTGTTTCCTTCACAACCAATTGCTGCAGCCTTCCAGATAATAAAATCGAATGGTTAATCTCTTCTAGAATAACCAATGCAAAGTTTCCAGAGGAAACAGGTGGAGCTCACACCTAAGCAATGATTTCAAAATCCTGGATAATAGACAAGAAAGAACTCACTTTCTTATCTGTAGGGCAACAGCAAAGGGCTGTGCAAGAAAACACAAAAGTGATAGAACACACAGTGCTGTACCAAAACCTATACTATAGTTTTCTTCTTACAGTACATGTTATACTGAAGAATACTGGTACAGTATAGGAGGTTATGTGCCGGCCGGCACACACCATAACTAGCTTTAAAGTATACTACTTAACAGCTATAAGGCAGCAGAACGCTGGTTAAAATGCATGTGCCTGCCGGCCGGCAACAGTTAATGTCGGCCAGCAATGACTGCCGGCCGGCAACTACACAAGGTAGTACCCAGCTGCCGGCCACACTCTTGGCGACCGGCAGACAAGGGCTGACAATAGCTGGCTGGCAAAGGTACACGACCTATGCCAGCCGGCAGCAAAATGACCAGAGGACTACGGCTGCCCAGCTGCCGGCCTCATAGGCCGGCAGCCGGGTCGGATACAGCACTAGAAGAATAACAGAATGGATGCCGGGATAAGAGTGTACACTACCTCCAAGCCCAGCAATCCGAAAGAGTGCATATAAGGAAGGGGAGAATCTAATTCAGGCTTCCTGACCAATGCCGTCTGGCTCTACAGGCAGGCATGGATGAGGGACCAAGGGAGGTCCGGGCAGCACTCAAAGCAGAAGACCCTTGCCGCTGCCGGCCAGCAAGGGACTGAGTCAATTCCACATCCTAACCTATTCTAGGTCCAAATGTAGAATGACGTACAGTACTGTAATGGCTAGGCCATTAAGGAGATAGAGGGGGAAGGGACAAAAGAGGGTCCTACCAACCTTGCTTTAGTGAAGGATCACCCGCAGCCAAGGAAACTCATCTTAGCTTAAGGGAGATCCAAGGAGGGAGGCCAGCAATACTTGCCAGCTCCCAAGAACCAAAGCAAGGAAGGTGTTGCTACTCCCAGGGAAAGAAACTTATCCTCCCACCGAGAACAGCAACAAGGACTAGTCTTCCAGATCACAAAAGAAGGAATCATCTCATACAGAAACCTTCGGCAGTGACCTAAGGAGGCTAAGCCTCCTATGTTTGTGTCAGGCCAGCGAGGGAGACTCTACCCCAAGCCAGACGAACACAGACTCAGACTAAAAACGCTGTTGTTCTGTCCCACTCTGAAACCAGACTTACTGGAACAGGAAGGTACAGTAACACCCCAGTATAGTTTTATCGAAAGTTAATTCAGATAAACCACTTAGGGATAAGCCCAAGGCTTAAACAGAGGGAAAGGGATTGCATAATTTTCCGAAGAAAGGAAAGCAACCGGGGGAGAATGAGAAAGTATACTAAGGCACCATAAGCAACTTAGCCTAAGCACCAAGAGAATCGATTACCTAAATTACCGAAACTCACTCGTATACTATCTTGGAAATATTCAACATAATCTTAAATATATAAAAAACAGCCTAAAACTTAATAAAATTTTAATACACTCGGAAAACCAAAGCATGCAGAAAGTACTAGGACCAAACGACTAGGCTACATGGCCTACCGTAGGCCAGAATTGGCAAATACTTCGCCAAAATAATATTAAAGCACGAAAGGAAATCCTATGTAACGCTAAATAGCTAAAATTTATTAAAGCAAAACAACCGGGAATGTCGTTCTTGCTAACTAAACTTATACCTAGCGAGCGACAGCGTCCACGACGCCTCCGGTAGGCTACGTCTCTTGTAACAAAGATTAATCCTATTAATCACTTAAAAATATACCAAGAGCCTACATTTATAAATAAAAGAAATGGTACTTAACTTATCAGAGGCCGACGAAGTTGGAGAAGCCATGAAAAGCTGAATAAATCCAAGATTTGCGAGAAACACAGGAAAAAACACAGAGTTGTTAAGCTACGCAAAAAGGAATGGAGATTGCGCCAGGATTGGCACCAGGCACGCTTACGAAACGGGAGATAGGGAGCCTTGGGAGCGGCTCCCCCTTTTTCTTTTCCGATTTCATTTCTTGCCAATTGACCCCTGCGATACGTAATCTCTGTTCGGGGTGCAGATTGCCATGTGGCGTGTCAAGAATACGTCCTCTGATATGTCGCGATATCCCTTTCACGAGGGATATTCGCTCCAAGAGTTAGAATTCTGGTACCTTAAGGTAAATTCTCTGAGAATATCGCCATAGTTGTAATATACCCTAGGAAGCTACCCTATAGGAACTTCCATCAGGACGACATGGCTTGAGCCCAAAAATATATATATAAAAGAAATATAGAATCCGGCGTTTACAAAGTACCATGTGGGGATTGTGAATAAGTGTACGTTGGGCAAACGGGCCGTTCGCTATCTCAAAGATTATCAGAACACAAAAGATCTGTTATATATGGGTATGAAAACTCGGGGATTTTCATTCACCTTAGGGATTTAGGGCAACAGATTAACTGGAGTGAGTCGTCCTTGCTTTGTAAGAGTACCTGTCCGTACAGAAGGAAAATCCTGGAATCAGCCATCATAAATCAATCAAACACAATGTACCTATCTGGGGGCCACTGGAAAGCTGACACAGTGGACAATTCTCTTTTCAACCCTATCATTAAGAAGATAATCCACAGAGACCGACCACCAGACATGCATCAGAGGTCAAGACTTCCACCAATCGGCTCAACAATAAGAAGACGCACCTGGATGTAATTAAATTTGGCTAATCCTTCCAGCAATTATAACAACTATAGAACAATTGAACACACCCTTTTGCTTTCATATATAAACCGTCACTCTCCACTGTATCCCTCATTTTTACTTTACATCCTGAAGAGGGTCGATGTTTATTGACCGAAATATAGTGTGATTTATTCATATTTCCCGTGTTTCTTTTATGGGCCTTTTGGAAAAAAACATGTTAAACTGTTCGATTACAGTTATAAGTAAGACATATATATATATATATATATATATATATATATATATATATATATATATATATATATATATATATATATATATATATATATATATATATATATCCGTGTAAATGTATATATATATATATATATATATATATATATATATATATATATATATATATATATATATATATATATATATATATATATATATATATATATATATATATATATATATATATATATATATATATATATATATATATATATTTGTATTTTATATATATATATATATATATATATATATATATATATATATATATATATATATATATATATATATATATATATATATATATATATATATATATATATATACATATATGGATAAATATCAACACAACATCGTGTTTAAATAGAAATAAATTTCTACCTCATAATTGGGATCGAACGCTAGCCCCTTCTAATGAAAGGCCAGGTCGAAACCAACCATGCCACGAGAGCCCATAAAAGGAAATCTGAACCTGACGCTAATCTAGCTGCCCGTGGAAATCGGGTAAAACTCGCTGGTAAGAGACTG
>NC_090736.1:104133168-104135668 GCF_036898095.1 Palaemon carinicauda
TACATTGCAATTTAATGTTCATTTCCTAAATTTTAATGTATAAAGTGCCTCCAAATAATTATTTTTTGGTAACGATACCTTTCTATGATTCATTTGATGTGACTGATGTAGAATTATTTTTTTGTTGTTTTTAAAATTTCAGATTTTTAAAGATGTCACGGAAAGTTATTGTGAAAAAGTGGCATTTTTTAATTTTCACTTTTTCGGATTTTCTACCAATGAAATGACAATATATTGATGTACATGCAATTGAAATAACTTATTCTTTCTAATGTCTCAAAGTATGCTTATTTTGAACATTAACATATCGTAGCTTTCAATTGTTTGTAATGCAAATTTGATGTGTACATAAACAAATAATTGCGTGCGTAATTCTGGTAAAGGACCATACTCATCCAGGAACTTTTTGAAGTGGAAAATCTGGAATGATGTTGCCACCATTAGGTGTAGCTGCTTGCACCTGCAAATTAATTTACATTTTCATTTGTTATTATATGCTAATATAGAATGTAACATGGAATATCAATATAAGAATACCTGCATTTACAGTAGATTATACTCATGATAAATACATACATGCACCCATTCACACTATTATAACTTACCTGTTATAATGACGACCAGAAAGAAAACCATTGAGGGACCCTGAGCTCAATATATTAGATTCTGTCAGTATTTCAGGACCTCCAGAGCTGTCGATCAAGTACCTCAAAGCACCAAAGAAGGCTAAAGAGATGTAAAAGGGAACAAATGCGATAAACAAGTTGTTAAATCTAGGTACCTCCGTGGCTTGTATTTATAATGCGAGTTTTTCCACAGCCAGATCATAGTGGACAACAATGATCTCCTGATTACATTCTCTTGCCACACGCTGGGATACCTTCATTGTTTCAGTAACGACATCCAACCTGGTTGGTGGCAAGTTGATGTTATCCATGTAGAGTACTTTCTGTTGTAGAAGGGGATCACTGGTCAAAAGAGAGTTCTATCCGGTCCACATAGGTATGGGCCCCCTAGCAACACTCATCATCCACAACATGCCCCTGTATTGTACTTGAGTGGAGTTTTGTGGCCAGGGAATGCTCTGTTTACGGTAATCAAACTGTCTGATTCTTGGCTTCTTGTGATAAGGCTCAAGTATGGTTTCTCTTGGCAGGAAAGAACGTTTTGATTGAGTTCTTTTGGCTGATGAAGGTATTTGTAGAGCTGTTTTAGCTGATGTCACATTTGCTGATGTTAATGGTGGATTGTTTTCAGTACTTTGTATACTTGACAGGTCATTTCCTATGTCTGATGTATTTGGATGGGCGACTACCTCTGCAGAAAAGTTCTGGTGACATATACCGACAGTATCATGAGGGGTTCCTTTACCGGAAAGAGTCTCACAATTTTCATCGTAGTTATCCCATGCTAAGCTGGTACATAGCCCTGGTTGCTGTAGAATTCCATCTGGGGTTGCTTGCTGTTTGTCATTTATGCTTGTTGTCAGGCCAGTCTCCAATGATTCGGCTGTATGGTAACCTTTGCAGTGCCCAAAATTATTCAATATCTTCACGATGCGTCTGCTGCTAGTTAAACTTTTGAGGCCCAGTCCAAGACATATATGTTTTGCTGGTTTTATTCTTCCTTTGGATATGATAAACATAACATCATCAGCCAAAGACTCTGCTTGCATTTCTATATGCTCTGTTGGATTGTCAGAGCCTGCAAAGAGGATTTGAAAGAATGTCAGAAGCGATGTAGGAGTGTCTATTTGATCTTCTGCTAGAGCTTCAGCAGTCAGTGGATCTGGTAGGTTTTTCGGTATGGTCTTGGCACTAAATACAATAGAACGAATATACAATGTTGCTTCCTTGATGTTGTGCTCATTAAATGTTGCCAGACGTATTGCAGAATCTAGTGTGAGAGTGTGACTATAAATTATTGTGCCAGACTCATTGCTCTGCTTTGTCTGCTTCAGTGTTGGATAAGTGTTCAATATTTTATGGCAAAGTGACTAGGCAGAATATGTTGATTCATCAGATTCCAAGCTTGACATATACCTGCCATGTATTGAGGTAAGCAGTTCAGCACCTTCGTTTTCAATAAATGTTTTGTCAATGTATTGTTTTAGCTCAATGAAAGCAGTCTTGTGGGCTTGTGATTTTTCGAATGCATGATTGGATGTCACCAGTTCTCTCTGGCTACGTTGAAGGTAAGATTTTCTGCAGGAGTGGTGATATTTGACCTCTTATGAGATGAGGTCAATACCAGCAATTTTTGCCAAACGCTGTCCATCATACAGTGTCTGTGCTGCATTTTGGATACTTTGGGCACTCGCAATGGTTTCACAGTTGCCTAGTCTTTCGTTTGGCTTATTTTTTCCTGCTGACTTTTCACTGCAGTTACAGAACAAGCATAGTTTTGGGAAAATCCCTGTGCTAGATGCTGGGTTATGTTCAATGCTGGATCGTATGTTTTTTTCAGATGTATTTGCCTTTGCATGTAAATTGTCTGGTAT
>NC_090736.1:104145668-104150668 GCF_036898095.1 Palaemon carinicauda
ACACGTTTAAATATACCATATAAAAGTAGGATAGGCTTCTCAAGAGAAATATACCATATAAAAGCAGGAAAGTCTCCTCATGAGGCATGGATCCATAGTTCGATGTCTGTTCGACTTTTTAGACCCCGCGTGGGTAAACGTTCGCCTACTGCATTCTTTCTTTGAAAAATTATAGATATATTTTAAGCAACAGCATCCCTAGACTCTAAAATTGACACATCCAGCCATGATATAGAAGAAACATCGACGAAGGTAAGAGATGGTCTGACTCCTGCTATAATGTTAGAAGCTCCAAAACCTAAGAAACAGTGCAACGACCAAAATCCCAGTCCACAGCCGGGGAAGGTAAGAAGGCGCAAGGTACCACATAGAGGGGAAGAAGTCTCTCAGATTATTATTCCACAACCAAGATTCTACAATGTGTGTATTTTTGGATTAAGGCATAATGAACTTCTATTGCAAATTTTTATTTTATTTACTCATTTTCTTATGCATATTTTTCTCTGAATAGAAGATGAAACTACACGGTGCTTTAAATAACCCCCATTCCTGACAAATGGCCAAAAATATGTAATGCACTTTAATTTAGACTATATGCATTAATAATTAATTTAATGAAATAGTTATTTTAAGAAGCCCCTCTATTGAACAATAAGGATTCATAGGAAGTTTCACATAGCCTTCACTAGTACATCTTTGCTAATCATAGCAATACACAAATCCTTTAACAACGCTAATATATCACTGCTCATATATATATATATATATATATATATATATATATATATATATATATATATATATATATATATATATATATATAAATATATAATATATATAATATACATATATATGTATATATATACATATATGTATATATATATATATATATATATATATATATATATATATATATATATATATATATATATATATATATATATATATATATATATATATATATATATATATTTATATATATAGATGTATATATACATACATGTATATATATAAATACATTCATGTATATATATATATATATATATATATATATATATTCATGTATATATATAAATACGTACATATATATATATATATATATATATATATATATATATATATATATATATATATATATGCATATATATATATCATATGTATATATAGATATAGATATATAGATATATATGTGTGTATATATATATATATATATATATATATATATATATATATATATATATATATATATATATATATATATATATATATATATATATATATATATATATATATATATATATATATATATATATATATATATATATATATATGTATATATGTATGTGTGTGTGTGTATGTGTGTGTGATTTTGAGCGTGAGTGTGATCTTGCATGTGATTGTTTGCGTGCACGTGCGTTGCGTGAATGTGTACCTGCGTTGCTTTTGTGTGTGTGTGTTTCTATGAAAACTTACAAAAATTACAAAATAAATGGCTTTAACTAAATCTATTTAAGAGTTTTTTTTTTTTCTTCTTATGTCGGGTATCCTTCCTCTCGAACACTGGAACAAAATTGGAAAATAGTGAGAGGGGTGAAACTTGTTTCGAAGAATTTTCGAGTTATATGCAGTTCAGGGAAAGCACAACTGTTTGTGACATGGGGAACGAGAGAGGGAACGAAGCTTGAAACCATAAAAAATATAGTATTCCTTACGACTTTTGGGGTTTTGCCAGACACCCTTGTCTACATGTTGTATGAACACTAAAGTACTGCTTGCTCCCCAATTCAGTTAAAATATATATTATAGATTTCTCATATATTCTTCAACAAAATTACCTTTATTTCTAAAGCAATGTTACCTCGCAGGTTACATAAGTTTTCGTTCTGATCTTCTGAACATTTTATTAAAAAAGGTTATAATTTATCCTATTTCCACGTGTATATGAGAAACGTAAACACACACATACACACGCACACACACTCATATATATATATATATATATATATATATATATATATATATATATATATATATATATATATATATATGTGTGTGTGTGTGTGTGTGTGTGTGTGCATATGTGTTTGCATCTGCTCATTGTGTGTGTCTGCTCTGTGTGTGTGTGTGACTGTGTATGCACCTGTATATGTTTCTGTGTGCCTAACTAAGTGCAGGCTATATCTTGTGATTTTATGTGCATAATTATAGAAACAAAAGAATGGGATGATTTGAGACCAATATCCGACAAACTATTATCTATGAAATAATCAGACTAAGAGGTATCATCAATATGCACATTTTCAACATTCAACCAAAGGCATAAATAAACACGGTTTTTAAATCATCCAAGGTGTAAATTTCATAAAATAAACAAAGCAAAAAAATATCTAGGAAAACAAATAAAATCAAGTAGCAATCATCAAGTATATGAAATACAGAATATGAAGAAAGGTAATATCACCATGCATTTTTAGGAAATATGGATAGTTAATTTCATAATACTTAATTTTCCTGGAATGCATGATGATAAGGATGCTGAACAAGAGGATGGATCAAATCTAGGACACTTGACCAACTTGTCAAAAGGAAAAAAGTTAATTCGCTATATATATATATACAATAAAAAGACTGGGAATGCTAGGGAATTATTTGAGCAATCTGCATAACCTTAATGTTCTAAACTGTCCGCGCAATGTAATACCGGACTTAATTAGTAGTTAACGTAACCCGTCACTATTGACGATAAATATTCAAGTAGACATGCACACACACGCACACACCACAGCAAGATCGAGAGAATACAAGGTCTACTCAACAGCTAACCAGTAATGAGGTCTTTTGCGCAGTGACGTCACTTGAA
Source organism: Palaemon carinicauda (assembly GCF_036898095.1). Classification (NCBI taxonomy): domain Eukaryota; kingdom Metazoa; phylum Arthropoda; class Malacostraca; order Decapoda; family Palaemonidae; genus Palaemon; species Palaemon carinicauda. The sequence goes on from NC_090736.1 coordinate 104,148,529, forward strand.
GTACCTGGCCGGGGGTCCGTTGAAATTCCGGCCTCATTATGTGCTCTGTCCGGGTACAGAAAAACACATGTGAAAGGTTCTGTATATATATATATATATATATATATATATATATATATATATATATATATATATATATATATATATATATATATATATGTGTGTGTGTGTGTGTGTGTGTGTGTGTGTGTGTATGTGCATGTTTTGGAGGCATTTTAATCCCCTTTCCGTTGCAGTATCTATAATTTCCGCAAATTTCTACTACTATACATCTCAAAGTTTTCAACTTCATTCCATTCATTTGTTAATTTTTCTACATTTATTTTATGGGTTTTCATATTTCTTATTTGAAAATATTCAGCTTTTCCCTGTGAATAGCTTCACATATATTGTTTTTTTATAGTGATTTTTAGTTGCCTATATTCCAAGCTCGGTTTCATTTGTTTATTCATTCCTTTCCTCACCTTTATTACACGTAAATAATTTTATTCAGTTTTCTGTCTTTGCATTTTTGTTCTACATTTAATTATACCTTATCTCTATTAGACTGTATTTTCGGTTGCGAGTTTTAAACAGGAACTTATCGGACTCGCCGAGAAAAGTAAAAATTAAATTATGTAATTTGGTGAAGTGAAATAAAATCTGAAATCACTTCTGTATTTTAACAAAAAACTTTATAATATCACTTTTTAGGTTTACATATTTGCATGATTCTGTGCATACTTTGGATGTGAAGTTTACCTCATCCTCTAAGGATTTGTCTCCGTGGTAACAATTAAACAATTTTTCCATTAGCTGCAGTGCTTTGAAAAAATCTGCTGATGGTATACAATCTAAATTCCAAAATAATTTTAGTGTTTAAGTTTTTTTCTTGATAATCTACAATGTTTTTTTTTTCAATTAGTAATATTGTATCATATAGGGGTATCCAGTAGCTGTAACAAGTGTACAGAGCAATAAGAATTGGCCAGTGGCATGTTATTCTTCAGCAGGTAATCATCATATCATTGATAATTCATGCCATATCCTTTAAGATTGGTAAATGGATTCATACACTTGGATACTTGTTTGCCTCTACACAAAGATTACCCATTAAATTTCTTTATTAAATATGTCAAAAATAAACCACAAGAATATTTTTCGGAAATTGAACCCCCATTTTAACGGTTGCAGAACATAAAATAGATAAGTCTCCAAAAAACTCTGTGGTGCCTGTACATTTTTTCTTTTACCTAACATTTTCACCCTTTTCTTTGTGGCGTCCGCTTCAGATGACGTCACAACCTGCGCATGAGTAGACCTTGTAATCTCTCGATCATGCACCACAGATTCAACCTTTCCTCTCCCTCCGCTTTCCCTCATGTAACTCTTGAAGTATTCTCGCTCACAAGGATATGACTACTCTTCTCCCCACCCCCAATGGGAGTAAAAAAAAAAAAGGAGACTAATTAATTATACATCTGTCAATGCCACCTGCAATGATCATATTTATATGTACACTTGCTCTTTTTTTATATAGGGGAGCAATATAAACTAATTAAATTTGCTAATAGCATCAATTAGTATTTTTATTATTTATCTTTTCTTTGCATTTACCACCTAATTTAGAGAGAGAGAGAGAGAGAGAGAGAGAGAGAGAGAGAGAGAGAGAGAGAGAGAGAGAGAGCTTGGTGGATAAATATAGGTCTAGGTAAAATTGGTGCATGTTGCAAATTATGGGGTATGTAGTTGACTCCTAACAAAGCTCAAAATAGTGTTGTAAGTAGGTTAAGGACAGTTGCATCTCAACATCCAGATCTCAGTAATGATAATGTTTCTTTAACTTTGTATGGGTCTATTGAATTTTAGGTGTGATTCTCGACAGCAAATTTACTTTTGAGGCCTCAGTCTTCTTCAGTTGCACAAAAAATCTGCTAATTGAGAAAGTCTTTTCATATTTTCGGTTATCAATCTATTCTGAAGAAGTGTTTTAATTCTTTCATTCTACATTGTCTGGTCTTCAGCTGTTAATTCTCATCCTATTTTTTTTTTTTGACAGGAACTTACGGTCTATTATAATTTTTATTCTTGATCTAGATAATATTTTTTGACATCATCGTTCAATTAGTTCAGTATGGATGCTATATAAGATTTCTCATAA
>NC_090736.1:104155668-104160668 GCF_036898095.1 Palaemon carinicauda
TATCTCCTTTACCGAATATCCCTATTCACGGGGATATCGCATAATATCAGTGGACGTATTCTTGACACGTCAAGTAGCTATCTTCCTCCTGAACAGTATTAACGCTTCGAGGGGTTACAGTGACAAAAATCTGAAACGAGAATGAAAAGAGAGCCGCTCATAAGGCATCTCGCCTATTTCGTTTCCAGTGTGTTTCTAATGAAGGCGGTAGCGTCCTCTTTATTCCTTGTAGCGATATACGAGGTGTTACAGATACTGTGTTATAGGGATGGGTCAATAAGCCCTTTTACAATAAAAGGAAGGGCGGGTCCATCAGGACGACATGCTACCTCATCCAAAAATAGATTTATCGCTTCGCTTAAAATCCGTTTTCTGGGCTCAGGCCATGTCGTCCTGATGGAAGTTTACCAGAGCATTACTGTATCTGTGGATTCTCAATCAGTGCCGTACTCTCAAGAAAGTATTTTCCTGGTCCGTCTAGACCTAGAGACCTATGATGTTACTATCATACATCATTTTATCTAATCATGAACTATGTTAGTGCTTCCTGCCCCCTACAGGGAAGAGTCGTACTAGACTCTGTAAAAAGTCTCGAGAAGTACATAATAATTATGGATGACAAAATGACAATCTTGTATAGTGGTCTCGCCCTATACAATATAAAGCAAAGTTTGTATAAGAGTCACCAATGTCAGTATGAATTTGTGACACCTTCCCCAATGTGACTACTCTTATAAACTATCGGATAATGGTTGTATCCGCATAGGAACAAATTTTGCCTGTTTGCCACCATCCCGTTAGGGTACCACGTCAACCCTTCCAAGGAAGGGTTAGAGTGAGTGGTTTTTTGCTTGAATCAGGGAACAGTCGTAAAAGACATACCGTAATAAAAATATCCATATTTTAATCTTAATGCTCAGTACATTTCTAATAAAATGAGTGTGGGCAAATAAGACGCTGGGTTCACTATGAACTAGTTTATTAAAAATTTAATAAACGTACATATCAGATCAACATTTATAAGATTTATAAAACGTGGATGATATGTGTCAAAGCATAAAGAAAAAGAGTCAAAAGAAAATATTGTTTTGTCTACTAGGAAAAAGATTTGCCACTTCAAATTAATTATTAATAATAATGATATAGTCTGTATACTGTTAATTTACACTAGCGTAAAAAACGCTTGGCACAAGTGTCCGCATTATGCTATAGTTCACCAATGACAATGGAACAGTTTGTAAGGACACTTTTGTGGCCTATTGCTCAGTGTGTAGTAACATACAGTGACTACACATGCACCCTCTTAATTAATCGTCCCAAATTAATTACACTGTTCCTCGCAGATTTAAAACAGAAGGTTAAAGAATTTTACCTGCTGCTACCACAGAATTCTTAAGTTGCTCCACTAGCTTCGCATAGTGCGTAAAGAACACCTTAGGTGACTACCAGCTGGTGTACAATCAAGGATGTTCAAAGTCCATATAATTAAAGAAATTTTATGGAAGAGGCAACTTTCCTCGGATCATGACTAACAGGTGTACTCTCTGGATCCGTTCTGCGAATAACACGGGTGAGTTTCGTCCTTAGTTATAGAAAACTTTGAACCCAGGGTTTCTCTTCTGAACAGCTGTCCGCCCATAAAGTCTGAAGTTGTATGAAGATAGACCTTAGGCACTCCACTGGACATAGAGATGCATCTACCTTCATAGGGCAGATTCTCTAGGGACCCCACCTGTTGGTGGGTAGCTTATTCTTGGCAAGAAACGTTGGGTCTGGAAATAGATTCAGTTCTCCCTCCAAGAACTGGACGTGGCCTTCCTCTATAGAGAGAGCCACTATTTCACTAACTCTGGCCCCAAAAGCTAGTACAAGCAGAAATATGACTTTAAATTCAAGGCCCTCTAAGCCCATTCCTCATTCTTCATTATTTATACACAATGAAGAATCCTATCTACTGACCATGCAAAGGGTCCTTGGAGGCGCTGAAGGGCTAAGGTTAGCATGGGCCTTTGTAGTTCATTAGGAACGTCGTTAGAAAGGTCGACCTGTAAGGCTTATGGTATCTGTCTTGTCAAGGCAGACTTGAATAAAAGAATTGTGTTGGCTGCTAAACCTTGCACATGAAGGTGAATGAAGAATGATAAATAGGAATCTGTCTAGATTTCTTTTGGTTTCTTCGCCTTGACAAGGGATATCTGCCTCTTCCCTAAAGACTCATAATGTCTTCTGGTTTCCTCCAAAAGTCTGAACTGACTTTTTAACACCGAATCTTTTCTCATCGTTAAGGAGAGAAAATCATGAGATGTAGGTTCCGAGTTTTCTGTGATGAAGCGAAGACAGTCGACTTCTGTACTCGCTGAGACAGGGATGGATCCGGTAGCGGTACAAATATTAGTCGTAGTACTAATGCCAGAGGGAACCACACGCTATTTGGCCACTTGTGGGCCCCTATTGCTGCTTTCCCTTTGAAGGATCTCAGCTTATCGAGGACCTTCAAAAAGAGGTTGTGTGGAGGGAACAGATAAATACTGGACCATCTGTTACAGTCCAGGGACATAGCGTCCACTGCCTCCGCTAGCGTATCCTCGTATGGGGACACGTAACGATCTGTTTTCTTGTTGTCTTTCGTCACAAAGAGGTCTATCTGTAGCTCTGGGACTTGACTCGAGATGAAGGAGAACGATCCTGCGTCAAGGGACCATTCTGACTCTATAGGTGTAAACCTGGATAGAGCGTCCGCTGTCACATTGTGGAACCCTTGAATGTGAATTGCTGACAGGTGCCATTTCTTCCTTCCCGCCAAACGGTATATGGCCAACATCACTTGGTTGATTTGAGGTGACCTTGACCCTTGTCGATTCAGGCATCTCACTACCACCTCGCTGTCTAAAACCAGTCTTATGTGGGTCGAGTGGCGAGGGGAAACTTTCTTTAATGTCAGAAGCACTGACATGGCTTCTAGAAAGTTGATGTGAAATGACTTGAAAAGATTGGACTAAGCTCCTTGCACTCTCATCTGGTGAGATTGACCTCCCCAGCCTTCCTTTGAAGCGTTTGTGTGGATAGTCACTGACAGGGGAGAATGTTGAAGAAGTATTGATTTCTTCAATTGCTTGGCATTGGACCACGGCTTGAGAAGCGTTCGCAGTCGAGTCGGTAGTGGTCTTATTAGATCTCTTCGCGCGTTTGATGCGTATTTTTTCCAGACTCCTGTTGCATCCTTAAGCTGTGCTCTTAGCACTGGATCTGTTATCAAAGCAAACTGTAGAGAGCCCAGCACTCTCTCCTGTTCGCGTCTTGATATCCGTTTGGATTTCAATAGTCTCTTGACAGATCCTGCTATTTCTTTCCTCTTCTTACTAGGAATAGATAGTCGATGTGACTCCAGATTCCAGTGTATTCCCAACCACTGAAATTTTTGAGCTGGAGAAAGTCGAGACTTTTTGATGTTGATCTTGAATCCCAGATGTTCCAGGAACTGGATCACTATCTTAGAAGCTTGCATGCATTCTGTCCTGGATGCTGCCCACACCAGCCAGTCGTCCAAGTAGGCTACTACTTGGACCCCCTTTAGGCGTAATTGATGGACGGCTGCGTTCGCGAGCTTCGTGAAAATCCTTGGGCTATGTTCAGTCCGAAAGGCAGGGCTCTGAAGGCGTAAAGTTTTCTATGTAACTTGAAGCCTAGGTAGGAGGAAAGGTGACGATTAATTGGAACGTTCCAATAAGCGTCAGACAAGTCTATAGAGACAGCATATGCCCTTCTGGGCAGTAGGGTCCTTATGTGCAGAAGCGTGACCATTCTGAACTGGTTGTTCACTATGAACTTGTTGAGTGGCGACAAGTCTAGAATGACTCTGAGTTTTTCTGAGTCCTTCTTTGGAACACATAACAGCCTCCCTTGGAATTTTATGGACTTAACTTTCCGGATTACTATTTTGTCTAAGAGTTCTCGGACATATTCTTCCAGAACGGGGGATGAGTGTTGGAAGAATTGAGGAAATTGAAGTGGAGGACTGCTCCAGCTCCAACCTAGTCCATTTTTAATTAGGCTGTTGGCCCAGGGATCGAAGGTCCAGCGATCCCTAAATAGCCGTAGTCTCCCTCCTACTTGAAGTATCTTACTTCTGCTGTTGTGGACCTGAGGCCTTGCCTCCTTGACCGCCTCCTCCCCTGTATCCCCTTCCTCTTGAAGGGCGTCTAGAAGAACCTCTGGCTGTTCCTCCAGCTCTCGAATGAAAGGAAGAAGTCTGCCTTTCAAAGGCAGGTTAAACACTGGCGACTGTGTCGCCACTTGTTGATGTACCAGCTGGTACGTGGATGAAGGTTGTGCCACTATCTGAGGCACTGCGGTCACAGGAAGTTGTTGTTGATGTTGCTGTCGGTAGGGTTTAGCCGGCCGAGAAGATGGCCTAGGCCTTTTCCTCTTCCTCTTGGGTTGGGGACCCTCATCCGGATAAGACTTTCTCTTAAGATCTAAGCCCCATGTTTAGAGAAGGTTCTTATTGTCTGTGGCGGCCTTGTCTACTACATCTTCAACCACTTCATTGGGAAAAGAGGTCTTTACCCCAAATACGAGAGGAGATCAGTTTCCTCGGTTCGTGCCTCACCGCAGCCGAGGCGAAAACGAACTCTCTAGAGGCTCTCCTAGCTTTAATAAAGCTATAGAGATCCTTCGTAACTGTGGCCAGATGGGTTTTGGCCACAACCATGAACATATCCTGGTTCTTGGGGTCACTTACCCTCGTTTCTAGTGTCGTTTGCAACGACATCAATGCCGCAAGTCTTTCTTTTGTCTCTTGCTCTCTACGCAAGAGAACCTCCGACAGTTTTGGAAGTGCCCTCACCGAACTGGCATTCAGCAATATCAGATTCCAGCTTCCCGACTGAGAAGGTAAAGTGTACATCCTTCCAGTCTTCTTGGTCCAAGGGCAAGGTCAGAGATAACGGCTTGCCCTCCTCCAAGGAGGGGCATGGTTTCCCTGCGTCCATCGCCTTTAA
>NC_090736.1:104165668-104195668 GCF_036898095.1 Palaemon carinicauda
GATAGGAACAAGGGCTAAAGTACAGTAATGTTCTGTATATTTTTATGAGGTATTTTGCCATAATTGAGAGGAAATGCGCAACTCCTTTGTCTGCCATGTGCTTTGGAAAATTCTTGAAAACTCACTGATAGAATTTATCTTTTTCTTTTTCGGGGACAAAGGGTGGGCAGAGCTTGCTGACCGAGAGAACCGTATGAGATTGCGTGGGTACATGTTCGAGAGAGCAATACTATGTGACTTTGACAACCTTATCCCAGCCCTCAATCTACCAAACTTGATCCTAGAAGCTTTTGGAAGTAACCAAGTTTCATATGCAAAGGCAACCCCACGGTTGCATAGATAGATAGAGAATTTTGGCCAAAAGATAACCATGTCCCCCTACCTCTCACTCTCATACGTAGCACACAGTATTGGTTTAAAAGTGTTCAGTGAATTATTGAAGTTTTGGTGTGACAGGTTTTTAGAATTATGGTGAGTACGTATGAAAAACATCTTAGCAATTTGTAAACGGCCTGGCAGGAAGGATCTGATTATCTATTTTCATTAAGAGTCAAACTTGAATACTGTATTCAGATTTAAATTCAAGAGAAACAAGTGATTGTATAATTTTCATAAGTTTCATTTCTTTTTTCTTAGTCTAAGGTTTATTCAGATATGATAGTTTAAGTCAAGTCAAGTTATTTATTGCTGTCTGGTAGTTATTTAACTGTCGCAGAGTTCAGATATTAATATTTCTAAGTGTAAAAGATTTCACCTAATATCAATCAAGTGAGTCTGGAACTAGATATCAGACGTGATATATATATATATATATATATATATATATATATATATATATATATATATATATATATATATATATATATATATATATATATATATTAGATTAAAATAAATTCATTATAATTTAATTATCAGTTGATATTACTTGTCGAACCTTTTGATCTTGTTTTAATTTTAAGTTTACTAATAAGCTAGCGTCGTTTTTCGTATATTTGAGCTTTTTCTTAGTTTGATGAACTCATATGACTTCGCAGTTTTGCTTTGTTTACCACCTTCTCCCCCGGTATTAGTGAACCACTGAAGTGCCCTATTAACGATCGTTGTTTTTCTCTCCTATGAGCTGTGTTGACGGGAGTGGAAGGCTTGATCGAATGGGGGTGATAAGTGACAGAGATAGTTCGAGTTCATCCTCACAGCCTGACGCTTTACCACTTAATTTTAATCACTTTTGGAGTTTGGGGATCACGTCCTTCGCTGCTTTGTGTGTGGTCGCTGGTGTTTGTCACCAGCGACATTAATCAGCCACGCCACTTCCCTCGTTCGTCGGAAGAGTTTTGAACGAGTTGGCCCTTATCTAGGGTGAACGGTGCGATTTGTGGCCTGCGAGATCCGTTGACGTCCCGGATTCTCGGAGGCTACCACCCTAGTGTTCCCGTGGTATTTTGGATTGCCTGCAGGCATTGCAGCTTCACTCAGTTGACCTGTTGGATCGCCGAGTACCTATAGATGTGCACGCCCCTGTTTGCAGTATGGTCCTCTGGACCTTGTATGGCCTGATGAGACAATACACTAAGCTTCTTGTGATTATTTCTTTGCATAAATTTTTAAAATTGTTTTTTTGTAATTCTTTGTTTAGTAAGTTGAGTTTGAAATTTAAGTTAGTTTGTCTGTGTTAGGTAGGAAAAATATTATGTTTCCCTTTTTTTTTCTCTTTCTTCCTTCTACCTAATTTAGTTTATTAGGTTAGATTCTTCTGGCCGGTAATTTGAAAGGTAGCTGCCTGAAATGTCACAATTAAAATTTCCTATTTCTTATCTTACGGTTTGATTTAGCAGGAGGTGATCTTTTAAAGATCTTGAGATTAGTTTTCCCTTAATTTGTATATTCATTTATTTTGGTTATTATCATTACCAACCATTACTTATTTTTTGTTTATGTGTAAATAGATATTGTAACTTTTGTTAAGGTGTTTGTTCTTTTGTTCCCAAGTTGGTGTGTTACATTTTTACTGATCGCAAATTCTGAGTAGAGACAAGAGCCGTTGAAATTACGGCTGTAAATAAGGTCGTAACAATCTGACGACCGTGACAGGATTGGCGCTCAGGTGTACACAGTAGTTGGGACTTTGGAACGCTCCTCAGTGGTGGTTATAGTATTTATTTTTAGAAATACCTTGCCCTCCTACCACTATGGATAATTTTGAAGACTTTAAGTTTAATCCTACAGAGTTCTTAGGGTCTGCTGACTGTATTAGTCATTTACCAATAGTAGGTAGGAATATCTGGTTAGTTGTTCTAGATGGTTGGGTGTTCCGTTCAAAATGACGGATACAAAGAGGAAGTTACTAATAATGGTAAAGAACAGTATTATGCAAGGTTTGGCTGAGGCTGAAGGGTTACTTGGTGAAAATATTAGTGATAGAGGTAGTGAATTAGGAAATGATGATAGGGTAGTTGCAGATGATAATGTCATTAGTGGTGGTGCAAGTTTTTCATTATTTAATGATCCTCCTCAGAATGAATTTATTTATGAAGATCTGGCCAATTTGCTGCCAAAGGGAAATATAACCACAAACTCTTTCTTGTCTGAAGAGAATTTAGGGCCTGCAGTTCCTACTGGTCCTGTAAATTCTAATTAAAGGAAATTCAGGAATATGACTTAACTTGCAAAAAGATAGAGTTGTTGAAATTGGAACACGCAGAGAATGAGAATGATTGTTACGACCTTATTTAGAGCCGTAATTTCAACGGCTCTTGTCTCTACTCAGAATCTGCGATCAGTAAAAATGTAACACAGCAACTTGGGAACAAAAGAACAAACACCTTAACAAAAGTTACAATATCTATTTACACATAAACAAAAAATAAGTAATGGTTGGTAATGATAATAACCAAAATAAATGAATATACAAATTAAGGGAAAACTAATCTCAAGATCTTTAAAAGATCACCTCCTGCTAAATTAAACCGTAAGATAAGAAATAGGAAATTTTAATTGTGACATTTCAGGCTAGGTTACAGGGGGCTCCTAACCAAGTTAGTACCCCATGAGGTAGTCAGCCCGATAGGTTTAATATTGGGGCTGCATTAAAATTGGTCCCCATTTTTGATGAAAGAAATGTTTCTGAACTCTTCAAGGCCTTTGAGAGGAGGTCTACACGGTTATCTTGGCCTCTAAAGATGTGGACAGTGCTAATTCAGTGTAGATAGGTAGGCAAGGCAATCCAGATATATAATGCCTTGGAGGAAGAGATAGCCAGGGATTATCACAAGATAAAGTCATTAATTTTAAAAGCCTATGATTTGGTTTAGGAATTCTAATAAACATCCTTCCTTACCGTATGTAGAATTTTCCAGGTTCAAGGAGGGACAGTTTGACGATTGATTGAAAAGTCGTCAAGTTGTCACTTATTCTTTCTTGAGAGAACTCATGCTTTTGGAGGAGTTTAAGAAATCTTGCTCCAAAGAACAGGTTCAGGCAATTTCGCCAGCAAGGATATAGGTAATAATGTAGTAGAGTCAGCAAATTTTCATAAAGGATTAGGAGGTGATAATAATAAGCTTAAGAATTCCGTGGTTCAGAATAATTTCCCTTCAAGTAAGAATGGAAAATTCACGAGTAAACCTGGTACTAGTGTATTTTCCAATAGAGGTAGTTCTGGAACGAGAAATATTAATATGAAGACTTGTTTCTGGTGTAAAAAAACCCGGTCATTTCCAACCACAGTGTCACGCCAGAACAAATAATCTTCTGAGAAATAATCCTGTAGCTTTAATGCCAAGTGCATCTCCTGACGTAAAATTACCCATAATTGTTAGTGATAGTGGTGGTAATTGTACGCCCGGAGATGGAAATAATAATCCACAGGAATGACTGAAATATGATGAATACATATGGCCTGGTAAAGTAGTATATAATTATCATTATTTATGTCAAGTTTTTGAGAGATACAGGGTCTGCTCGGTCGTTAGTACTGGAAAGCAGTTTGAAGGGTTTGGTGAAGTATTCAGAGAACTTTATTGTTCTGGGAGGTTTCCCGAACACAATAGTTTCGGCTCCTTTAGCAGAGGTAATGTTGTCATTCCCTGGGTATTATGGACAGATCGAGTTGGCCGTTGTCGAGAGTATTGATGGCATATTAGGAAATGATATGATTTATAGTGATGACCAGGAATTATTTCCAATATTTTCAATCAATAAGTGTCTAGTGGTGGTTACCACTAGAGCTGCAGCAAGAGCTGCAGACTTATTAAATAATGACGAAGAGTTCAATTTGAGTAGTTTAGAAGTAGACGTAGATGTAGGAAGACCTGGGTCAGTAGTAAGTTGTGTAGTATGTAGTGATAATGTAATTCCTAATTGGGATCGAGCAGCTGTTATTGAAACCCAGAAAAGAGAGTTCAATTCTAGTTTGGGTGATACTTCTGACTTGACAAAGCCTCGATTCTGGGTAAAAAGCGGCCTATTATATAGAGGGAGTCGTCCCCTGGTTGCTAATGATCCCCAAATGTCCCGTATTGAGAAAATAGTGCCTTCTCAATTTCAACGACAAATATTAAATTCATCTCATAATGATTTATTCTCTGGTCATTTTGGTGTCTGGAAGACGTTCCGTAGGTTGGCAATGTTTTTGGTGGCCAGGAATGAAATTGTCAATAATACAATATGTGAAAGAATGTCCAGTGTGTCAAGTGGTAGGTAAACCTAATCAGACAACTGTAATAAGCACCTTTACATCCCATACCAGCTATTGGCGAGCCATTTAATGAGCTAGTAGTTGATAAAGTAGGCCCTCTGCCTAAAACTAAAACAAGTTTTATCTATTTACTGACTGTGATGAATTGGGTATCGTGATTTCCCGAAGCTATTCTCATGAAGAAAATCATATCTAAGACTGCATTTGACCAGTTGGTAATTTTCTTTTCGAGGTATGGAATCCCTCATAAGATACAAACTGATTGTGGAACTAATTTTACTAGTAAGGAATTTCGAAGTAAGTGTGCAGATCTGGTCATTCTGCACACTACTAGTGTTCATTACCGTCCGGAGAGTCAGGGAGTGGTGGAAAAATACCCTCAAACTCCTAAATCAATTTTAAGGAGATTTTGTTATGAGCATGGAGAGAAATGGGATAAGGGTCTTCCTTTTTCTCTCTTTGCTCTTGGAACTCATAGAAATTCATCCACGGGCATGGCTCCTTTTGAATTAGTCTTTGGACATAAAATACAGGGCCCTTTAGAAATTTTATATGAAGTTTTGGAACCTGATCAAATAAAGGAGACGAACGTGGGTGAATTTGTTGATAACCTTAGAGGAAAACTTTCTAGCGCCTGGAAGTTTGCTAGAGAAAATTTAGCTAGCTCTCAGGCTACTATGAAGAGTAATAATGACAAAAAAAACTCGAGGTATAAGGGGCCTTGGAAGGTATTGAGGAAGTTATCCGATCTTGATTATTAAATAGAAGCTCCCGGGACCAAACGGAAGTGTCGAATTTTTAACATTAACAGACTAAAACCTTATGTCTCTAGTAGATCTGATCCTTTTGAAACCGAGTATGAATCGATTTCTTTGGTGGCAGAGGTGCTTCCTGATGGGTCTGAGGAAATAATTAATCAAGAACCTTCAGATGCTCTATCCAAGAATGTGCAATGTTTGGATGGGTTAGATGAGCATCTGAAGCATCTTGATCTAAGTCAAAGAAGGGATATGGAAGGTTTAATTCATTCTTTTTCAGATTTAGTTAGAGACTCTCCCGGATTGACTAGTTTAATTGAACATGATGGGGTAGTAGGAGAAGCTTCACCAATTAAGCAAAGCCCTTATAGACTAAATCCCTCTAAAATGGATATAGTCAATAAGGAAATAAAATATATGTTGAAGCATGATTTAGTACAACCTTTTGTTAGTCCTTGGAGCTCCCATATAGTATTGGTGAAGAAATCCGATGAACAGTATCGGATGTGTGTGGACTATCGTAAAGTTGATACGCATAGTAAAAATTATTCCTTTCCTCTTCCTAGAATTGACGACTGCATAGAGAACATTGGTTCAGTAAAGTATACCAAGAAATTGGATTTGCTCAAGGGCTACTGGCAAGTTCCTTTATCGGATCGAGCGAGAGAAATTTCCGCATTTGTCACCCTATTCCGTTTGTATGAATGCAAGGTCATGCCTTTTGGGATGAGGAATGCTGCTTGTACTTTTCAAAGATTAATGAACCGTGTGGTCTGTGGATTAGAAGGTACTGAGATTTACATAGATGATTTTGTTGTTCACAGTATTGATTGGAAAACTCATTTACTCAGGCTACGTAATGTTTCTGAAGCTCTCCGTCCTGCGGGTTTAGTCATTAACCTCGCTAAATGCGAATTTGTTAAGGCTAAAGCTGTGTATCTGGGTCATGAGGCTGGTCTGGGTCATATAGGCCCGAAACAGACTAATGTCAAGGATAAATCTAATCTAAAGAGACCGTGCAATGTCTGAGAAGTTCGAAAGGTGCTAGGTATGATGGGCTACTATAGAAGCTTCGTTAGGTACTTTTCTGACATTGCTCGTCCCTTGAATGATCTTTTGCAGAAAAATGAGAAATTTATGTGGACTAGCGAGTGTGAAGAAGCATTCATTAAAATTAAGACTATTCTTATGTCTAAACGTATTATGATTTCTCAGAATTTTCAAGCTCCCTTTATAATTGCTGTTGACGCTAGTGATGTAGGCATTGGAGGAGTTCTCTGTCAAAAGGATGAGGACAAGGAAGTGTACCCAATATCCTACCACAGCAAAAAGCTGTTAACGGCAGAGCGTAAGTATTCAACTATTGAGAAAGAGGCTCTCGCCCTGATCCGTACCATATCTCATTTTAAACCATACTTAACTAATCTTTCTTTTCCAGTGGAGGTATGGACGGATCATAATCCGTTAGTGTTTATTGAACGGATGAAAGGGTATTAACAGATAACAATCCTTATTGCCTGTTCCCTCCTAACCTTGTTGTCTTGTAATGATGATCCTTATTGCTTGTTACCTTGTAACCTTGGTGTCTCTGAGACTTGAGCTTTGGTATTGCTCCCGTGTATGTTTTAATTAATAAAGTTCCTGTGTGAAGAACTGACGTCTCTCTCTACGCCCTGGATATTATATGGTAGCAGAACGTGGTTCGAGGGACTGCAGCGATTGTCTTGGAGATTAAATTTTACTAAGAAATATAAAAGAAAATGATGAGCAACTAAAAGTTCCCGAACATCGGGGAGGGGGAGTAATCCAGAAGTTCAGTAAGTTGCTGCAAATGTGAAGCCGTCTGTGAGAAGGAAAACCAATGAATTTCGGCTTATGAACTGGAAAGGACGTATTGGTTCTGTCGACCAGAGTGCTTCGGGGAGCAGATATCATGGATAGATGAAGAAAACATGCTGAACTGTTGATACATGGTGAGGCAGACGACCTGAGCCTGAAGTTGTGTGAGCCGAAGAATGGTAATTACGAGTCTTCACAACAGCTTAATTCTTTTGCTGTTGAGAGTGTTTGTGAGTGCTTGGGGATCTTCTGGAAGAAACCTTGAACCCTGATGTTATCTACAATAAAGTGAAAGTCATAATGGCGTCTTCAGAATACTCTGCAGTTTCCTTACCAGGATACATTGAAGATGAAAGTGAGCTTATGAACCAGTTGACCCGACTGGCTGACTCTGGAACCATAGACAATGCTGGAAATTTTATTTTCAAATTTTGTCATAAGTGTAAAGGCCCGGTATTGGGACATAAAGAAAATGGAGATGAGAGCAAGTGTGAAAATAATGATTTGAATTTAGGTGAAGTGGAACAGGTAAAACGGTGGCTAGAAACAAATGAACTTTTTGAGGCAGCAAAAAACCAGTTAGATCAAAGGTATGAGGCCAGAATTTGTGGACAGTGCAATAAACTATTTAAAAACAGAGCAACCAATATTTCGCACCAGAAAAACTTTCACAAAAAGTGGGATTTCGGTAAAGAAACAAACAGGACAATGTATGAAAAGAGTGATATGGATGAAAGACTAGACAAATTATTGAAAATCATTGAAAACAATTTTGAGATAAACCAAGTTGGAAGTGGAAATAACCATGTTAATTTAGTTAAAAATCGGAAAGCTCCAATCTGGACTAATGGCCAGGATTTTGAAAGTTATTGCCATCAACTAAGGCTATGGGATTCACAGACAACCATTCCTCCAATTCAAAAATTTTTCGAATTGGTGGATGGTTTAAAAACAAACAAAGAGATTAGAGGATTGTCGTTATTTGTGTCAAGAGAGGTTATAGAAAAAGTAAACACTAACAGTGTAACTATCATTGAAGACGTGATAAACTTGCTAAAAGGTAAATTTGAAAAAACAACCTTGGAAAAAATGTCTGAATTGGTTTCTGAAATACAAAAATTTGAACAGAAAGACAAGGGAAACATGTTTTAAATATGTGTAATTTCTTTTGCAATTCTTAGATATTTATGCAATGGCATGTTGTACGTGATGCAGACTGTTATTGTTCTTTTATTATGAAATGCTATTGTTTGTATTCATATTACAATGTACGTTTAGTTTGAGCTTGGTAACAATTTTATATTTGTTACAATATTTTATCCATTTTATTATAATTAGTAACTTATGTATAGATCTGTTTGTTTAACGAAGTAAAACAAAAAAGGAGGCCGGGGGAATAACAGATAACAATCCTTATTGCCTGTTCCCTCCTAACCTTGTTGTCTTGTAATGATGATCCTTATTGCTTGTTACCTTGTAACCTTGGTGTCTCTGAGACTTGAGCTTTGGTATTGCTCCCGTGTATGTTTTAATTAATAAAGTTCCTGTGTGAAGAACTGACGTCTCTCTCTACGCCCTGGATATTATAGGTATAACCAAAGAATTTTACGTTGGGCCTTGCAACTGCAAGAGCTCAACTTGGTAACTAAACATATTAAAGGATCTGATAACAGATCCAGGACACCTTGTCTAGGATGTAAAGTGTTTATTTTTGTTGGTATTTCCCTGCCTCTTTCGCCCTGCTCGTTTCCCTTTGTGTTCATTTAGAGTGAAAGCAAGTGCTAACTTTATGGTTTGTTCTGACGTTGTTCGGTTGTTTCGTTTATCTATAAGATATATTTTTTTTTTGCCAGTGTTGTTTCTAGTTTAAGTATTAGCTGTAAAATATATTCAGTTCTATATTAGTCATAGTTTCTTATTAGCTGATAGGTAGCTCTTTGTGCCATTTGTTATGACTTTAATTTGTAGCAAGAACTTTTGGAATTTCAGAACTTTATAATTTTCTGTGATTTAGTATACACACACACACACACACACAAACACACACACACACACACATATATATATATATATATATATATATATATATATATATATATATATATATATATATATATATATATATATATATATATATATATATATGTGTGTGTGTGTGTGTGTTTGTGTGTGTGTGTGTGTGTGTTGATGTTAATGTTCTTAGAATATTTTGTTATAATTTTTCATTATTTCTCCTCTCTTATATTTATTTCCATATTTCCTTTCCTCATTGTGCTATTTTTCCCTGTTGGGGCTCCTCGGATTTTAGTATCTCGCTTTTTCATATAAGGTTGTATTTTGACTAGTAGTAATAATAATAATGATAATAATAATACTAAACTAATTTCATAGCCTCGTAACCACTTCCCCTCAGTGGGCCACGATATTTATATGTCTTCTTTTCTCTACTGAGGATATTTCCTATAACATGTATTTTGAATAGTGGAATGAAAAAAATATCCCGAATAATGAGCTACAAATGTCCCTGAAGAATAAATCCAATGCCTTTCATATCTATTATGAATGGCTCAAGGAGCAACACGCAGATCCCATGCTATTTGAAGGCTAAAGGGAATTTTCGCTATTTGCGAGGAAAAAAAAATATAGTGGAAATAAATGTGAGACATGTTGAAATCCACAGAGATCCCGGTTGAAATGATTCATCTTCATAACAGATGGATCTGAGTTATGAGAGGAATTACGATCTCAAAAAAGTTTCCATCCCTGACGAGCGTGAGCGTTGATTCCCTTCTTTTCATTTATCTTCCGTATAACGGTTGATGTCTTTTGAATTCTGCTTCTGAAGTATATGAATAAAGATAACAAAAAAGTGATTGATTGCATCCTGCCTTTGAGTTCACAACCCTCTATCGGCTCGTCACATTGGTGACCCCGGAAGTTGACTCGCCTCCACCGCCTTCCACCCCCACCCCCTTGCCCCTTCATCGTTGTACTATAGCGTACTCTACGGCAGTTGGTGCTGCGGCCTCTCCATTCAAACTTTCATCGTTTGCCAGCGGAGAGGTGTTTGCTTGGTTTCAGCGTGCAGAAGTCCAGTTTCGTATCAGGCGCGTGTCTCACTCAACCACCAAAGCGGATTATGTTCTCGCGGCGATACCCGAGGACACCTTCCCAGAAATATCCGACTGGCTTTGTGAACAAGGAGATGCCCCAATAGCGTATGACGCCCTCAAAACATACCTTCTGAAGCAGTACTCGCCGTTGCCAGCCGCCCGTATAGCAGAGCTTTTTCAGCTCTCGCAACAACCGTTGGGGGACCAAAGGGCTTCGCTTGCCCTCAGGGAAATGACCAGTATCGCTCGCCTTCAACCTGCCAGAGACGGCTCTCCTCGTGAGGTGAACCTACTTCATGCCCTTTGGATACGCCGTTTACCCGAACCTGTACGCGCTGCCATACCCGATGTCGATAGTTTACCCATAAAGGACTTGATGACCAAAGCTGACGCCCTTATGGACAGCCACTTCTAGACCTCCATCAACGCCTCCACCCCTGACGATGAGGATGCCTATTCAACATCAACCGAAGCTGACATGCGATTTTTGGTAGACACGGTTGCTTGTCGTTCTCTTTTGCCAAGGAAACTCTTCAAGGTACGACGTAGTCTGTCTACATCTGCCGACGTCCGCTTGGTAGCTTCCAACGGATGTGCGATACCCACCTACGGTTACGAAAACCTCACATTATCGTTCGGAAACGGTAAATTCAATTGGAAGTTTCTCGTTGCTGATGTCACAATACCAATCCTCAGTGCGGATTTTCTCTCTCATTTCCACCTTCTGGTCGATGTCGCCCACCGACCGTTGGTCAACGCAGACTTGTACTTGTAGACACCTCTTCAACCCGCCCCCTCTAACCTCGCTATTCACATCAGCGCACTCACGGATGCCTACGCCCACCTCCTCACGTCATACCTGGAAGTTTTCCTTCCAGAACTTCGCCAAACGCCCACGGTTCCTGCCAAGCACGGTGTTTATCACCATATCAAGACAACGGGACCCCCAGTCTTCGCAAAATTCAGACGTCTGGCACCGGAACGATTGGCAGCCGCCAAACAGAAGTTCGCCGAAATGGAGGAAATGGGCCTTTCCCAAAAGGCCTCCAGCCCATGGTCGTCACCTTTACACGTCGTTCTGAAGAAAGACGGCTCCCTCCGTCCGTGCGGGTATTACAGGCGCCTGAACATGCAAACAAAACCGGATCACTACCCCCTCCCAAACTTTGCCAACGTGACCTCCTACCTGCACAAAGCGAAGGTTTTCTCTATGCTCGACCTCCTAAAGGGGTATTATCAGGTGCCTATGAACCCAGAAGACATCCCCAAGACTGCCATCACCACTCCATTTGGTACATACACCTTTAATTACCTCTGTTTTGGCCTTCGTAATGCTGGGGCAACATTTCAACGTCTCATGGATGGCATCTTAGGGGACCTCCCTTTCTGTGTATGTTATGTGGACGACATACTTGTGTACTCTTCCTCAAAAGAGGAACACCTCCGTCACCTGCGCATCGTGCTCGACCGCCTGCAACAAAACGGCCTTTTAGTCCGGTACGACAAGTGTACTTTTAGCGCCAACGAAGTGTCATTCTTAGGGCACCGTATCACTCCTGAAGGAGTCCATCCCCTCCCTGAGAAGGTAGCAGCCGTTCAGAACTTCCCCGCACCCTCGACCGTCAAAGCTCTGCAGGAATTCTTGGGCATGATCAACTATTATCACCGTTTTCTGCCAGCCATTGCCGCCACTCTTGCTCCCCTCTACGCCTCCCTCAAGGGCAAGCCAAAGCACCTGAAGTGGGGTCCTCTTCAAGAAGCAGCCTTCTGCAATGCAAAGAAGGCCCTATCAACAGCTGCGGCTCTCACTTTTCCTATCCAACACGCCCCTCTCCTTCTCTCCACTGATGCCAGCGACGTCGCTATTGGTGCAGTACTCGAGCAGGTGGTCAAAGGCTCGCCCTGCCCATTGGCCTTCTTCAGCGGAAAACTGTCCAAGGCAGAATCGGGTTATTCTACCTTCGATCAAGAATTGCTGACGGTGCATTAGGCTGTTCGTCACTTTCGCCATTTCTTAGAAGGTACGCCCTTCGTTATTCGCAGAGACCACATGCCTCTGGTGCACGCCTTCACTAGACAGTCTGACGCCTGGTCCGCCCGTCAACGCCGACATCTCTCCGCCGTGGCTGAATACAATTGCACCCTCCAATACGTCCCTGGGAAAATGAATCCCGTTGCCGATGCCCTGTCAAGAAACACGTTGGCTGCCGTTCAACTGGGATTGGATTACAACGCCCTGGCTGAAGCCCAACGACAGGATCCAGAGTATCAAGCTTGTAGGACATCCTGCATGTCCCTCTGTTGGGAAGACTTTCCCCTCGAAGACTCCAACACCACCCTCCTCTGTGACGTCAGTACTGGTAGACCACGACCTTGGATTCCTGCTCCCATGCACCGACAGGTGTTTGATTTCATTCACGGCCTTTCACATCCCTCGTGCCGTTCTACTGCACAGCTGCTGAAGGCGAAGTTCATTTGGCACGGCATTTCTAAGGATGCTAAGGATTGGGTCCACGCCTGTACTTCCAAACTTCCAAAGTACATCGACACACGGATTCAGGAGTGGGCACCTTTCCTCAACCTCAGCGTCGTTTCGCACACATTCACGTCGACGTTGTAGGCCCCCTACCCACATCACAAGGACATCGTTACCTGTTTACCGTCATCGACCGCCCCACTCGTTGGCCGGAAACCATTCCCATGGAAAATGCAACGTCTGCCTCATCTACAGCTGCCTTACTCTCTGGATGGATTTCAAGATTCGGTATCCCTGAGCATATTACTTCTGACAGGGGAACCACTTTCACCTCTCAATTGTGGACGTCATTAGCGAATCTCCTGGGCATCACCCTACATCAGACAACGGCCTAAAACCCCGCTGCCAATGAAATGGTTGAACGTTTTCATCGCACCCTCAAAGCAGCTTTGATGTCCCGCTGCATGGATTGCAACTGGTTTACTCAGCTTCCCTGGGTCCTCCTGGGACTTAGGACCACTCCTAAAGACGCCCTCGACGTCTCGGCAGCTGAAATGGTGTATGGCGACCCGTTGGTCGTCCCTGCCGAATTTTTTCCTTTTACAACCTCCTCCGACGATCTTCAGCGCATACATCACGTCGTGGGAAAATTTACTCCGTGCCGCCAGACTTACAAGCCCCCAGCGAAGCATCACATACCAACGGACTTGCACTCTGCAATGCACGTCTTCCTGCGCAACGACACTAGCAAGCCACCACTAACGCCCCTATATACGGGCCCTTTCCTTGTGATCCGACGCAGTCCGAAAGCATTCCTACTAAACATTTGGGGCAAAGAAGACTGGGTCTCCATTGATCGTCTAAAACCTACTTATCTTCTGCCAGATGACCCTCCTAAAGTTCGCCTCTCCAGATCAGGGCGCCCTATTTAACATGTACAGTATGTCATTTTTAGGGGGGGAGCCATGTACCAACCGTGTGTCACACAATTGTATATAATTCATTTTGCATATATTATGCTTGTATCTTCGCTCTTCCCTCGCACTAAATGAACATGAAAATTCATGTCTGCTGTTTCCTCTGTAACATTGTTTGTCTTGTTAACTTGTTATGTCCTGTTGCCTTGAGATTTTGTATATAAAGGAGAGTATTCTATAACAATATAACCCTCTATTGGCTCGTCACAACAGGGTAACAATGGTGAATCTGTTGTCGGTGATCGCAATCAAGTTTGAACCATGGTTGGGCCTCGTCAGCTCTTTGGTGTAGTAATGGCCAAATTGAAGGTTTTTCCTGTCCTCAACCATCTCCTTCCCTAAGTAGGGGATGCCACCGAGTGAGTACTTGGTCTTGCTGTCATTGATTATGACCAACTTGATGCCCTACTGGGCTGGCTTATTAGATATATACAACCAAAATCTGGCACCGACCTCTAAAACCCAATAAGTGCTCGTCAAATGTGAGGTTCTCATTGGGGACAGGAAGTCGGCCACTGGACAATGTGATTCAGAATCACGAAACGTTGGGAATAAAAAGGATATTTTGAACTACTCTTTCCCTATCCATATCATGAAATTTGTGTTCAATACTGGCTGTTGCTGCCTTCACCGATATATATATATATATATATATATATATATATATATATATATATATATATATATATATATATATATATATATATATATATATATATATGTGTGTGTGTGTGTGTGTGTGTGTGTGTTTGTGTGTGTGTGTGTGTGTGTGTGTGTGTGAGCGGTTGGGTGGGTGTGTGCATGTGTGTGTGTGTGGGCGGGTGGGTGGGTGTGTGCGCGCGTGTGTGTGTGTCGGCGGGTGGGTGGGTGGGTGGGTGTGTATGAGAGAGAGAGAGAGAGAGAGAGAGAGAGAGAGAGAGAGAGAGAGAGAGAGAAAAGCATTACAAAACTAACACGTAAATTAAGCATATAAGAATATTATGTGATGCTACCAGCAATTTGAATATCAGTTCACATACGTCCCCTATAGAAAAAAGAGCAAGTGTACATATCAATATGTTTATTGTAGGTGGCAATGCCTGACGCTTACCTACTCAGTCTCTTTTCCTTTCAATGGTGTGGGGAGAGTATTAATCATATCTTTGTGAGCCAGGGTACCCCTAGTATTACAAGAGGGAAAGCGGATGGATTGGGAAGGTTGAAACTGTGGTGTGTGCATGTGTACCTGAATATTTATCGTCGTTATTGACGGGTTAAGTTTACCAGTATTAAATTTCAATATTACCCTGTGCTGACAGTTTAGAACATTAATGTTATGCAGATTCCTCAAATAATTGGCTTGTATTCCTAGTCTTTTTATTGTCTATAGTTAGCCAACTATCTTGTTTAATTTTGACAAGTTGGTGAAGTGTCCTTATATTTAATTCACCATCTTGTTCAACATTCTTATTATCACAGTATTATGAAATTAACTAATTGTGTTTCCTAACAATGCTTGGCGATAATACCTTTCTTCATATTCTTTATGTCATTTACTCGACGATTGCTATTTAATTTTTTTTCTCGTCATTTCATTATTCTGTTTATTTTATGAAAGACAAACCATGGGGGATTTACGGCCGTATTTATTTATGGCTTCGGTTGAGTATATTCACATTAGTGATAGGATATATTTTTTGAGAAGGTAATAAATATTGTAAAGTACAAGTTGTCACAGTTTAATATCCAAGAGTTTTTGAAAAATTCAAATGTCCAGGAATTGTCAGAAGCTAATGTAACTAAATCTCAATGGCTCCCCATTTTAATGGTATCTGGCGGCCATGCAACGAGTGGAATGATTAAAGCCAAAGTCAAGTACGTAGCCTTGGGAGCGTTGATAAACTCAGGGAAATTGTCGGAATAAGAAATTTTATCAGCTAGTGAACTGTTGGAGGAAGTTGAAGAAGAATTCATAGCAAAGCAAGGATCAGTTGACCCACAAATTTAAGGCATGAAAGCAGAAAGTGATGTAGAGGCTAAGATTCGATAAATTGCAGCGGAGGAGAATTTAATCTATTTGAAGATGATTGCAGAAGAGATGGAAGAAGCACGAAGAGCGAGTGAAATGGAAACAAAACGAGAAGGAAAATAAAGGAAAGAAGCCAAGAGGAACGTAGGGACACAAGGGAAATAGAAGCAAGAGAAATTGCAAGGCTAGAAGAAAGAGAGAGAAAACGGGAAGAAGAGAGAGAAGACAGGAAGAAAAAGAGAGTAGACAGGAAGAAAAAGAGAGGAGACAGGAACAAAAAGAGATAGAAAAAGCATGATACGCAAGTGAAGTGTAACTGTTGAAGCCCATGCAAAGTCGGTAACGCAAAGAGAAAGGTGACCCCTGCCATGCATGACCCCGTGTTTATTGTGACTAAGGCCCAGAGGTTAATTCCAGAGTTTACAGAAAAGGCTCCTGATGAATTATTCGGTGATTTTTAAATGGTTACATCAACAAAACAATGGCCAGAAGAAAAAATGGTCTGTGTCATTGCAAAGTGTACTCTTTGAGAAAGGTTGCAGTGCTAATCTATCCTTATCTCAGGACCAGAGGAAGTAGTATCAAAAAGTGAAGAAGAGCGTGCTGCAAGTGTATCAGATGACCCCTGGATATTATAACGAAAGGTTCCGAAGTTTGCGGAAGGATTAAGAAATTGCTTTCCTAGATTAGGCTTATAAGGTACGACGATGTTTCAAGAGATGGCAGAGGCTTACTAAGGAGAAGCTGAGGGCTTATTCGGAAGAATTGATAGTACAAGAACAATATCTATGAGGAATTCCTGAACATATTCGAACGTACTAGAGAGAGAGAGAGAGAGAGAGAGAGAGAGAGAGAGAGAGAGAGAGAGAGAGAGAGAGAGAGAGGGGGGGGGGAGGAAACTTGATAGAGCCACTTAGCTGAGGGAAGATAATAATATTATCAGTCGTAAACCCTTCTTGGGTATGAAGTTTAAACCATCGTTCTGACCAAGTGTCAATTATTCAAAAGGTTAATGTTGTCTGTTTTAAGTGCTCAAGAGAGGCCATATTATTAGGAATGTTTGCTGAATCAGCTGAAAGCAGTCGCCCAGGTAGTTAGGGATAATTTGACTTCAGAGAATGGGAAGACGAAGGAAAAGTCGGGAAAGAACGGAGGAAAATATGCCAACCAACGTTTACACAACGAACTTGAAAACCCCAAACAGCGTGCATGCCTTTAAACAATATATTCATTAAGGTGTGCTAGAAACAATAGATGGGAGTGAGTGAACCCCGGTCAAGATATTGCGAGGCACTGATTGCCACCCATTGGTGGAAGAGTCTCTGACACGAGACTCGGATATTTTGAAGGGAATAGGCGGTGAAGAGGTTACCCCTATTTACCCTTCGATATTTTCTTGAGAGTTGGTGACAGATAATTTTGATTTTGTGGTAAAGTATTCATTGGCTGTTGAAGGAGTAGAAGTCCTGCTGGGTAATGGAGTTGATAGACCGCCATTTGTCCTCTGTCTCATTGTAACAGAGAAACCATTGAAGTATAGTCCTACGGCTGAACTCGAGAGGAACTAACTGTGTCTGTTTCCTAGTTTTATGACGTCTAGGAATATGACAAAGGAAGTGGCTGTTGAAGAAGAAAATTAAGCCGAAGGATCAATGACCTTAGAGAATTTGTTTTCCTAAAAAGATGATTCCCTTGACGATATGCTGGAGGAGAACTCGATAGTAAGCCCGAGAGAAGAGGTACTACAGATGAGTGGACGGGACGACAAAGAAGAAATGGGCCTCGATGAAATAGAAAACTTGGCTATAGAAGTAAAACAAGTGAGTAGGAAAAGTCTGATAGGATTGCAACGGAAGGATGCAACGTTAAAATAGTTACTGTAACAAGTGGTGGATGATACGGAGGAGCACAGTCTCTGACCTGTTATTATCCTATGGATTGATTGATTATGACGCAAAAGATAGTACATATGGCGATAAGAAAGACGACGGAGAAGATTATGAAACACTTTTCCTAGCCTGGCATGCATAAGAATATGAGCCAGTTTTGCCGTCATGTCATATATGTCAGATGGCTGGAAAGACAAACAAGTACATTAACATAGTTCCTTTCCTTCAGAAAGGTAATGATCGACATTGTGGTACTTTTACCAAGGACAAAAAATGGTCCCGAATATATGTTAACCTTGATGTGTCCTGTGCCAGGATACCCAGAAGCCATACCAGTCAGGAACATCAGTGGCAAAATAATTGCCGATATGTTATTAGATTTTTTTACTAAGTTTGTTATATTGGAAATCGTTCTAAGTGACTGATAAACGAATTTTACGTCAAAACTGTTTCAGGACATAATGAAACTGTTGGATGTGAAACAACTGTCCACTTCTTATCATCCGGAGACCCAAGCTGCAATAGAGAGGTTTTATCAAACTCTGAAAAGTATTTTAACTAAGTTCTGCAAAGAAACATGAAATGAATGGGACACCGGTCTACCGTTAATGGTATAGGATGTACATAATTCTTATCAAGAAAGCATGGGAAGTAGCCTGAATGATATAGTATTTAGACAAGAAGTACGAAGATCGATTAAAATGTTAACAGAAAAAGGGAAGGACCGAGAGGAAACGGATGGAGAATATGTTAATAATTTGAGGAAAAATATCAGTGAGATGAGGAAATTTTCCCTAAAATGACATATTTCCCTGACGGCCATATATAGAAGACACTGAATATTCAAATGTTTCTTAAGAACACTGAAAACAATTATGAGTAATTATTATTAAGAACTATTCAAAATAACCTCTTATTTCAAATCTTTAACAAGGATACGAGAGAGTACCACAATAAACACTGGTTATCAAAAAAATATATTCTTCAGAAAAATAAATATAATCTATAAAATCATAACACTTTGAAAGAATTACCATGAAAAAAAAAATCACTCAAAATATTAAGTCTCAGCAAAACTTAGATTAAGACAAAAAAGTTATTAAAAAAGAAAATTATTAAATCGCTGGTTTCAATGGAAAATAAATTTTCACCACTATTTAGTCTTGATAACTAATGAAACTCTAAGAATTAAACTCTTAAAGAAATTACATACAACAATGAATAAACTTACAAGTTCTAGCATAAACAAAGTAAACCCCCCCCCCCAAAAAATACACTTCCCGCATCTTAAATAAATCTTCCTGGCACAGTTATAAAGATTTATACAATACCAGCACACACCACAGCACAATATATCTAGAATCACTTGCAAAGCTGTAGTAAAGTTTTAACACACTACACACCATATACATTGGGCAAAAAATTAATCCTTAATCGCTTTGGAGAGGACACACATTCGAGGTACTTGAGAGAGGGGATGTTGACTCTCTCACAAGATAGGCTGGTTCTCTTCTGCCCTACGCATCAGTAAGTGCACATATAAATTGACTTAGTAACTTCAAGGTTTTTCTAGGTAGAGATCTAGAAGCTTAGGGGCTGGCTCAGAGATGCCAGAGTTACCAACTAGATAGAAATTCATGTGAAAGAACCTTGCTTTCAAGGTTACCCTCTCTCAGCTATGTCCGCCCACCACCGTTCTCAAATATTAAAAAAAAGATAAAATATAACGCTGGGGTTTTCGAGAACATTAAAAAAAAATAGCAAATATAAAAACTGCATATCTTCTCACAAACAAGATGCAATACCTCATGCAAACATGAAAAAAAAAATTACATTAGCCCTCATTCATACTTTGTAGAATTCCTACTGTATACTGATTCGAGATTACATAATTCTTAGTAACAACAAAACACAAAATAAAAAGTTAATTCATAAAAAATATCGTAAATTTATATATACCTACTTGAATGAAGAATGCAATGAAATTTACGACGAGAGTCTCGTGTAATTTCCATACAAAACTTACACCTACATGAGAGGAACTCACTTTAAGAGCTAGCTATTCCTGTCTTATATAAAAAAATGAAATACATAAATGAAATACTTAATCTACACTAGACCAGCTTTGTAAGAGAGCTCCCTCCTAAGAGATTATCTATTTTGGGCCTGATTCCAGTGATTCAGCCCAATATGAATAATGTACAACAACTTTATCTTTTACCTGATATATACTTTACAAAAATACAATGTGGATGCATTGTAGGATTTTAATCTGGATACTCTATAATCTCTTATGTCTGTTGTTGATTCACATGGACCTCAAACTTGTTTATTGCTGCGACTAACGTTAGTAGTTCTTTTTTGTTGTGAGAAAGACTGTTGGTATAACTGAAATTGTTTGTTTATGTTTTTAGCTAGGTTAGGAGAGTGGTGCATGCCTTGGGCAAATGATTATTTTGATTTGATTGCAGCTAGATGTAGTTGTGTGCTTTGAAAGCTGGATTATTATTATTTTTACCAGCATGAAGGGTTTATTGATTTCTAAAGTAAGTACAATTTTATTTATCTTTGCTAGGAGTGATTCTGAATAATAAAAACTATTCATTATTTATCTTTGGTTATAGTGCAATAGTTTAGTTAGCTAGGAGTGTTCATAAGTCTTTTTCTTTTTTTTTTTCAATTTGCAGGCTGTAATTCCTCCTATGGAGAACCTATTTTTGAATGCTGATCTTTTGTTGACGACCTGATTGTGTTTAGACTGTTCTTTTGGATTGGTCAACCGTTGATGACCTGGCCTGTGTATCCCAATTGCGTATGATGATGATGATTATAATGATGATGATGATGATGATCTTGACACCTATGACCCCGAAGAGTTAAGGCCGTTGTGGGAAATTAATACACACTTCTGTTTCCCATATAGTAGTGTTGTGCCAATAAAGACAGTTTGGCTTTGTGAATGATTACTTAAGTTTTTTTCTTTTACTATTATCTTGCAAAAGTGTTAGTGAACACACGTAATATGTATATGTTTTGTGTTTTGAAGTTAGGGTTGTGGTAAATGTAAGTTTAAGTTGTGTTAGTGTTTAGTTTTAAGCTTTATCAATTTTGAGGGGTTTATTTGATTGTGGAACAGTTATTTTTTGCCTAAATTTGTTTTCAGGAATACAGTATTAAGGTTATGTTTTCTTTTTGTTTCAGTCAAAGATTCCAGTTTATTTAAACGTAAATGGAAAGTTTGTGTTGAGGAGACAATAGTTTGTTAGAGTGATCAAGGGTGTGGGGGTTGCTTTTGTGTGCAAGGTGCCACAATATTTTGGCGCCCGGACAGGGACTGCCGAGGTGGGATTGATAGCTGGACTCTCAGACAAAGGACTGATAAGGAATTAGATTTAAGACTGAAAAAAAAATGAAAGAACAGTTATGGGTTTTCAAGGAGGAATTGCGGCTGAGTAAGGAACGTAGCGAGAAATTGTTGTACAAGAATAAGAGGCTGAGCTGTGAGAATGAGGAGATGCAAAAGGAACTGAAAGTGCTAAAGGAAACTGCAGAGAGAGTGGGAGAGGGTGTTGAGATGAGAATGCAAGAGAATGAGGAACAAATGGAGACACAAATGGAAGATATGATGGCGAGGTAATGGGAATGATAAAAACTTTCATGGGTGAAGGTGCAGTTGGAGGAGTGTCCTCAGCTTCGGGTAAAGGGTTGACAGTGGAAGAGAAGGTTAAGGTAAGAGATAATGGGGAAGGTAGTGATAGTGAAATTGAAGATAAAGGGATTAGGCATAGTAAGGATGAACAGAAATGTGATAGGAAGAATGAGAAGAAATGTAAAAGTAATGTGAAGAGGGAAAAGAAGAAAGGTCAGGTTGAGATTGAGAATGATCATGAATGGGTGAATGTGGTAGATAAGAAAAAGGGTAAAAAGGGAATGGTTAAGAATAGGAATTTAAGTGTTGAGTTGGTTTCATTATATTCGAATGAAGAAGAAGGAAACAAGAAGGGATTAGGCATTGAAGATCGTAGTGAGAATGAAGGTGAGGAAGTTGAAGTTTGTAAGACAGTGGTAATGAGAGAGGTACCGGGGTGTGAAAGGTTTAATGAACATAGCAGTTAGAGGGTATGACTTTTTTAGGAAGTATGAAAGATTCTGTCAAGCTAAATATGGTGATAGTAAGAGAGTTTGGGCTAAGAGACAATTTGACAGGGTATTTGTTGATGATGTATGGTTGTGATAATGAGTGTAGATGTTGATTATGAAATTGTGAAAAAGAGAATAATTGAACAGGTAAAACGTATGAAAGGGAGTGTTAGGTGTAAGAGTAAGAATGATTTTGATGAGGAACGGATGAATGTAGGAGAAGCGATATCCATGTATATTTGGAGGGATGCAAACTTTAGCTAGGTAGAAGTATGGGGATGAAGGCATAAATGAGAATAAGGAATTAATGAAGAAGTTTTTGACAACAGCACCTGAGAATATTGCTGAGTTTATTAATTTGAAACCTAAGGAGAAGTTGAAGTGAATGAAAGAGAGATTGACATGGGAAGATGTTTTAGAGATAGTTGAGGATTACGAGTTGAAGAGGTGTATGAAAGAAAGTAAATCTGTGAGTGTAAGAACTGAAATGGAGGAAAGTGTGGCAGATTTGTTTAGTTTTAGAGATGCTGTTATGAGAGGACCGATGAGGGTAGCTGATAGTGTAGTAGATAGGAGTGTTAAGGCGAGTAATGTTGAAATACATGTACGGAAAAATGAAGGGTTTAGGAAAGAGAATCAGGTTTGGAGGGATATGAGTGCTAATGCGCATCAAGGTAGATCAGGTAGTTGTGTTATAGGTGTGGGAAAGTAGGGCATAAAAAGAATGAGTGTAGATGGGCATTAGGAGCATGTTTAGGGTGTGGAGAGACAGGGCATCGTATTAGTGACTGTAAGAAAGAGAAAGGGGTTAAGTGTTATCAATGTGGTATGACTGGGCGTATAGCGAGTGGATGTAGGAATAATCGTACAAATGTGATTTGTGGAAATTGTGGTAAGAATACTCATTATGTAAGGATGTGCCAGAAGCAGTGTGCTATGTGTTCTGAATGTGGTGTAGATGGGCATATAGCTAGGGGGAGAGAGAGAAGGGATTAGGCCAGCCAGGATGTTCGGGAAACTAGGTAGTCAGAGGGTTCAACTGGGTGAGTCCTGTTTCAAAAACAAAAACAGAATGAAAATTATAACAAGAACAGCGAGAGCAGAGTAACAATAACTTTAAGATCAATATTGGATAAAGAAACTTTAAAATTAAAAATATTAGATTATTTATATTGAATAAATATTAAACATGGCAAAGCAATGGAACTCTGATGGCTGAAGTGGAATCCTCAATCACTAGTGACTGCCAGTGGTGGAACCCACTCAACTCTTGCCTGTTTTTGAAAACTATGGACTCTGAAAACCATAAAAAAAAATCCATCAAAAACCTAACGTAACATTTATCTAAAGTCCCTTTATAAGCAATCATGAATGGTATACAATATCTCAATATCAATGCAAATATGCCAATATAACATTATATATAACTGAACTAGTACCTAAATAAATTTGCCAAGACCAGGAAGATAACTGAAGCTGATGATACTAGGCTACCTTCCAGCATGCACAAGTAACCTAGCCTAGTAACAAATCAAAAAATTAGGCTCACTAAAATCGTAAGTTATGTAATATTATATTAAATATGAACAAAAAAACACCTAGGGAAAAAATCTTATACGGTATATCGATTTAAGCAAATCTGAACACACTAGGCTATCCTATGCATAAAACATAAAGATTTGGAATTAAGCTAGAAATAACACTAGTAATTTTATAGAAAATTTATAATTAGGGTTGAAGACTTGGATAGTTAATATTAATTTCAAATATTTTAACCCCATAACCAAAGTTGAACCTTATGCCACAAAATCATAGGAAAATTATTGGGTTGGTAGGCCATATCCTTAAAATCCCAATGCAAATCGAAGACCAGCAGAAGATCCCATTGTTGAGAAGTATGTATTCTGAAATCTTGATATTGCACTCTTCATGGTAGCACTAGTGGTAAACAATTGCAGGAGAGGTGTCCTTAAAATAAAGTGCTACTCCATCTTCATAGCACTTCTTCACTAGAAGAAAACATTATCCAATCTGGCTGATCTGCCTCCTCACTCCTCCCTCATTACCAGTAGGTGAAATTTTTTTTCCAAGGATAATCGAATCAGGAACTGAAAATATTAAGATACAGCCAGTAGAGCCATCTATGGACTGAAGATATTATCCTTGAAACTCCCAGTATTTCTTTATGATTTTGCTTTGTATGGCAAAAGAGGGGTTTCAAGGATAAAACAAATATGATCATAGATATACATGTATATATATATATATATATATATATATATATATATATATATATATATATATATATATATATATATATATATATATATATATATATATATATATATATATATATATATACATATATGTATGTATGTATATTTAAATATACACACACAATTTTATAAATTTTCTTACCTCACTAATGACTGCAGCCTTTCTCTTTTTTATCCATGTATATCAAAGAGTAAACAAGTTTCTTCAATTCCTTTAAGTTGTCCAAATCACCTTCTGTGTCTAGAATCAATATTTTGTACAAACCAATCAATACTGTTGGGCTACACCTTAATCCAAAACTTAGACGAAGATTCTTGTATGCTATAATGATAAAATTTCCTTTACTCACACTTTTAAACCAAAAGTATAATAGTTTACGTTGATCAGTTTCATTTAATGCTATCTGCTGGAAAGCATTCTTTAAGTCAAAGCACAATAAATGAGAATCAAACCTTAAAAGTAGCAAGGCAGTTGACAATTTCTGATTAATACAGGGACCAGCTCACATTGCCTGATGTGGCTATTTGAGGGGGGCTATTACTTTGTTTTTCACACAAATTAGAGAGAAAAACCATTCGGCATTTAGTAGTACTGTGGTCTAACCTAAATGTTCCCATGTGCGGCAAAAACTGTACTCTGGGTGTTCTTCACAAAACTTATCCAAATTATCATTTCTTTCAATGAAGTTTTAAGCTGCCTGAGTCATCATGATTTCATCCAGTAATGTAAAAAAAAAATCTTCATTCTTTGATAATTTCTTTAGGTTAGATTTCAAAATCTGCTTTGTTAAATTTGTGTTCTTTCTCAGCAAATGAGAAACACGACCATTCCATAGAAGTGACATTACTAACCTGCCTTCTTCATTTCTTTGTGTTTTATTAAGTAAATACCTAACTAATTTCTTATTATGTTCAGTGTTCTCCCCATTTAAGTCAGTGCTATCTTTGTGCAAATAATATAAGCATTCTCGCTCTAAAATATGACCAGTAGCTTTTTGCAATTCATGCTCACTGATCCTGCCATCATGATCTGAAATACAGATTGTAGGATCCTCTGCACTTCCAATACATCTAACACTAGACTTGGAACATGAAGTCATAGGAAATTTCATATTATCCAGTGATTTACCCTGCTCATCTAAATTCTCTTCCAAATCAAAAAGTAAATGAGTATCATCATGTAGGCTAGGGAGAGATTTCAAATTTACAATTAATTTCTCAATGTTTCCCATTAACATAATGCCAAATTTTGTTTCATAGTACACAGACTGACCACAATGACCAAAAATAAAAATTTTCCCCATGAGACAATGAGCCGATTTGCACCCAGGACAAACTAAATATTTAATAGGTCTTCTCTGGCTTCATTGAGAAAGTCATCTAAAAGCTTAAAACCATAATTTCTAAAACTTTTTAACAACTTTACCATGGCCGGGAAATTCAAATTTATATCAATACCAGGGACACAAATAGCTTCTACATCATGCACTGTCTCCCCAATCTTAACAGAAATTTGAACTATCTTTGTACGATAGCATTTTGCTCCATTAAACCCATTGATAACTAAGTCAAAATTATCTTTAAGAACTTTGAAACTCTGACCTTCTAAAGCACACTCGGAAATGAAATTAGCTTGGCTACCTGAATCCTTCAATCCTCTTATTTTAGTAGGGCCCTAAGTACAAGAAAATGTGGGTATAATTGAATCTATGCCCCCATTACTCTGAAAGGGACTACCCGGACAAACTGCCCCACTCTGTGTACTATTTTGCGCATCTTTTGATCTACCTTTCTCGTTTTGCTTAGGGTTAGGAACTGCTTTTTTAGTATTACACACCGAATCCCTGACTTCAGAACTTTCATGATTATCTGGCAGGCAAGGAAAGGAGAAATGCCCTCCTTGACAATGTTTACACTTTCTGGCAAATCTAAAATGGCATGAGCTATCCAAATGCTCGATTCTTGCACATTTAGTGCAACCATTCAATATACTCAACCTAGCAATATTTTCTTTAGCAGTTGAAAATTAGGGTAATTATGGATTGGATGATTACCATCAATCTTATCACTACAAAGTGTGCAAGAAGTAAAAGGATTGGAGCTTTTACCATTAACCTCTGCCGCTAAGTTTGAACTTTTACTCATTCATTGTTTATCTTTATGCCTTTCAGCAGAAGGCAGTTTACTTTTACTTAATTTACCAAGTTTATTTGCAATCTGATACCGTTCATTGACTTCAAAAAAGTTATCAACAATTTCATTTGTAGCGGGTTTTGAATTGTTAGTAATTTGAATCAATTGATTTCTGAAATTATCATTCATTCCTCTTAGGAAAAAGTATTGCAAAACATCATCAATATCCATTTTGAAGTCTTAACAGCTTCTTGTAATTTTCTACTATTACTAATATACTGAAAGGGTTCTGAATCATATCCAACTTCAGCTCTTGAAATTGTTTCATCATATTAAACTTTTGAGTTGGAACTGAGGCAAACGCTGTTTTTAAGAGTTCTTTTGCATGGGAATAACCGTGTTTGTCTCCTTCTAAAGAGTCTATCAAAAGTAAAGCCTTGCCAGAAACCTGCTGTTTAAGTAACAAAAACCTATCATAATCTGTGTAAGAAAACTTTCCAGTAGTTTCCTCAAACTGCTTTAAGAATAGTTCCAAACTTTTGTGACGGGCCGAGAGAAGGTTGTGAACTCAAAGGCAGTGTGAAAGCAACTGAGATAATTTATTATAGAAAACTCTCCTTTATATAAAAAACCTCAAGGCAACAGGAAATTACATGTTCGAGAAACAGACAATGTTACATAGGAGAAACGCAGACATGTTTATTCTGGTTCTTTTTAGAGCGAGGGAAGAGCAAAGATACAAGCATATTCTATACAAAATTAATTATGTACGATCGTGTGACCCACGGTTGGTACATGGCTCCCCCCTAAAAATGACATACTGTACATGTTAAATAGGGCGCCCTGATCTTGTGAGGCGAACAGTAGGCGGGTCATCTGGCAGAAGATAAGCAGGTTTTAGACGATCAATGGAGACCCAGTCTTCTTTGCCACGAATGTTTAGTAGGAATGCTTTCGGACTGCGTCGGATCACAAGGAAAGGGCCCGTGTAAGGGGGCGTTAGCGGTGGCTTGCTAGTGTCGTTGCGCAGGATGACGTGCGTTGCAGAGTGCAAGTCTGTTGGTATGTGATGCTTCGCTGGGTGCTTGTAAGTCTGGCAGTATGGAGTAAATTTTCCCACGACGTGACGTATGCACTGGATATTGTCGGAGGATGTTGCAGAAGTGGTCGTCTTTAGGAGTGGTCGTTAATCCCAGGAGGACCCAGGGAAGCTGTGTAAACCAGTTGCAATCCTTACAGCGGGACATCAAAGCTGCTTTGAGGGTGCGATGAAAATGTTCAACCATTCCATTAGCAACGGGGTTCTAGGCCGTTGTCTGATGTAGGGTGATGCCCAGGAGATTCGCTAATGATGTCCACAATTGAGAGGTGAAAGTGGTTCCCCTGTCGGAAGTAATATGCTCAGGGATACCAAA
This sequence comes from Palaemon carinicauda, assembly GCF_036898095.1. Classification (NCBI taxonomy): domain Eukaryota; kingdom Metazoa; phylum Arthropoda; class Malacostraca; order Decapoda; family Palaemonidae; genus Palaemon; species Palaemon carinicauda. The sequence goes on from NC_090736.1 coordinate 104,193,392, forward strand.
TCTTGCAATCCCTTCAGAGAGTAAGGTAGATGTACATGAGGTGGACGTTGCAGTTTCCATGGGAATGGCTTCCGGCCAACGAGTGGAGCGGTCGATGACGGTGAACAGGTAACAATGTCCTTGTGATGTGGGTAGGGGGCCAAGAACGTCGACGTGAATGTGTACGAAACGACGCTGAGGTTGAGGAAAGGTGCCCACTCCTGAATCCGTGTGTCAATGTACTTTGGAAGTTTGGCAAGAAGTACAGGTGTGGACCCAATCCTTAGCATCCTTAGAAATGCCGTGCCAAATGAACTTTACCTTCAGCAGCTGTGCAGTAGAACGGCACGAGGGATAAAATCAAACACCTGCCGTCGCAGGGGAGCAGGAATCCAAGGTCGCGGTCTACCAGTACTGACGTCACAGAGGAGGGTGGTGTTGGAGTCTTCGAGGGGGAAGTCTTCCCAACGGAGGGACGTGCAGGATGTCCTACATCCTTGATACTCTGGATCCTGTCGTGGGGCTTCAGCCAGGGCGTTGTAATCCAATCCCAGCTGAACAACAGCAAAAGTGTTTCTCGACAGGGCATTGGCAATGGGATTCATTTTCCCAGGGTCGTATTGAAGGGTGCAATTGTATTCAGTCACAGCGGAAGGATGTCGGCGTTGTCGGGCGGACCAGGCATCAGACTGTCGAGTAAAGGCGTGCACCAGAGGCATGTGGTCTGTGCGAATGACGAAGGGCGTACCTTCTAAGAAATGGCGAAAGTGACGGACAACCAAGTGCACCGCCAGCAATTCTCGATCAAAGGTAGAATAACCCGATTCTAGCCTTGGACAGTTTTCTGCTGAAGAAGGCCAATGGGCGGGGCGAGCCGTTGACCACCTGCTCGAGTACTGCACCAATAGCGATGTCGCTGGCATCGGTAGAGAGAAGGAGAGGGGCATGTGGGATAGGAAAAGTGAAAGTCGCAGCAGTTGATAGGGCCTTCTTTGCATTGCAGAAGGCTGCTTCTTGAAGGGGACCCCATTTCAAGTGCTTTGGCTTGCCCTTGAGGGAGGCGTAGAGGGGAGCAAGAGTGGTGGCAATGGCTGGGCAGAAAACGGTGATAATAGTTGATCATGCCCAAATATTCCTGCAGAGCTCTGACGGTCGAGGGCACGGGGAAGTTCTGAACAGCTTCTACCTTCTCAGGGAGGGGGTGGACTCCTTCAGGAGTGCTGCGGTGCCCTAAGAACGACACTTCATTGCCGCCAAAGGTACACTTGTCGTACCGGACTACAAGGCGTTTTGTTGCAGGCGGTCGAGCATGATGCGCAGACGTTGAAACGTGGCCCTAGCATTACGAAGGGCAAAACAAGAGTAAATGAAAGTGTTTGTACCAAACGGAGTGGTGATGACAGTCTTGGGGATGTCTTCTGGGTTCATAGGCTCCTGATAATACCCCTTCAGGAGGTCGAGCGTAGAGAAAACCTTTGCTTTGTGCAGGTAGGAGGTCACTTCGGCAATGTTTGGGAGGGGGTTGTGATCCGGTTCTGTTTGCATGTTCAGGCGCCTGTAATCCCTGCACGGAGGGAGGGAGCCGTCTTTCTTCAGAACGATGTGTAAGGGTGATGAACATGCATTGGAGGCCTTCTGGCAAAGGCCCATTTCCTCCATTTCGGCGAACGTGTGTTTGGCGGCTGCCAATCATTCCGGTGGCAGACATCTGAATTTTGCGAAGACTGGGTGTCCCGTCGTCTTGATATGGTGATAAACACCGTTCTTGGCAGGAACCGTGGGCGTTTGGCGAAGTTCTGGACGGAAAACTTCCGGGTACGACGTGAGGAGGTGGGCGTAGGCATCCGTAGGTGCGCTAATATGGAGAGCAAGGTTAGAGGGGGTGGGTTGAAGAGGTGTCGACAAGTATGAGTCTGCGATGACCAATCGTCGGTGGACGACATCGACCAGAAGGTGGAAATGAGAGAGGAAATCCACACCGAGGATTGACAATGTGAGGTGAGCAACGAGAAACTTCCACGCTATCCCATATATATATATATATATATATATATATATATATATATATATATATATATATATATATATATATATATATATATATATATATATATATATATATATATATATATATATATATATATATATATATATATATATATATATATATATATATAAATATATATTATATATATATATATATATATATATATATATATATATATATATATATATATATATATATATATATATATATATATATATATATATATATATATAAAACATTATAAGCAAAAC
>NC_090736.1:104203168-104205876 GCF_036898095.1 Palaemon carinicauda
TAACGGCATGCCTAGATGATCAGAATTAATAAAAATCTTTTGCATTTAAACGACGGTGCAGAGATTAATTTTGATATCAGGAATAAAAAAAAATAACAGACCCTAAATTCTTGTCCAACAAATTAACATAAGAAGCAGCAGCTGAAAACCAGACAGGAGGACAATACTAGAAACAAGGTGGAATGAAAGAATTAAAAAACTTCTTCAAAATACATAGATGACCGAAAATCTTAAAAGACTTTCTCAATAAGCCTTTTTTTTTTTTTTTTTTTTTTTTGGAATTGAAGAAGAGGGAGACCTAATGTGTTTCTCATAAGTAAATTTGCTGACGAAAATCTCACTTAAAATCCTAAGAGTCATACAGAGTTAAAGAAACATTGTCAATGTTGAGATCTGAATTTTCAGGAGCCACTGTCCTTGATCTTCTTACAATCATATTTTGAGTTTTGTTAGCATTAAGCTTCATGCTCCATAATTTGAACCATGCATAAATTTTAGCTGGATCTCTATTAAGGGATTCAACAACCCTAAATCTACATTGACGAGATGGAATTGATACAAAGAGTGTAGCATCATCTGCATATGCAACAAGCTTGTTTCCTAGGTCAAACCCTAAGTCATGTGTACTGTATATAATACGAAGAATAATGTACCAAGAAAACTTTTTGAGGAACACCAGATATCGCATTCTTATACTCACTAAGGAGCCCTTCAACAACAACTCTTTGCGAACTATTACTTAAAATTCAATAATGGTGCTAAGAAATAAACAATTATTCTTTTTTTAAATGTTATAACAGCCTTGATCCACAGACTTTTGAAGTTCCTTCAATGGTTATCATTCTTTTCAATATATCATTTTGATTCAGCAATTCCAGTCCATATGCATTTAGAGATCAATTTGGTTATCATAAGGTACTCTCGAGTTGAACAAGTCGAACCATGAATCAATTAGTGCAATAAATATACTTGTATTATACCAATCTTTTTTGGACAGGTATTCCTAGTAATTCATCCTGGACATTTCATCTATATAGCTATGCTTCAAAATTTTTGCTGCACAACCTAGCATGATCTGTATTTATATCATTCCCTCTTTTACAAGAGTTAACCCATTTGTCCTTTGTTGCATTTTGTTTGGGGAATGAATGAAACATAAGATCCCCATTCCTGTTACTATTGGGGTTGCACCTGTAAACTGTACAATTCTTCGGCAATTGTATGGCTACCTGAAAATTTCTATATAAGTATATTATAAGAGTTATCTAATTTCACTATTGAAATCGTAAGACTTTTATTATCGCTCTAGCTCACACAAACGAGTTGATACCCTCAGCTACTACTGTCGACAAATAAGGGAAGTGGGCAGCGGGCTACCATCCTTTCACCCGAGATATGTCATCGTAGGGTTGTTCAAATTCTGGCTCAAAGTTGAGCAGACGTACTCTATTTGTAGGTCATGTGGACGGTTCTAGACTTTGAATGTTAATTCAATGATTTACGCCTTTCTCAGTTCAGAGTAATTAGTAAAGCTTCATGTTTTATTATATTTTTTAGATGGAAAGGCTAATAACTACGTTAATGAAACAAACATAGCAAAATCCACAATAGTCTCTGTTATTCCACTCTATTATTTTATGATGTATGAAGAAAATTGAATAAAAAAGAGGATACACAAATTCTATTAGATTAATATTTGCAATAACATTCAGCAAATCGTCAGAGGGGTCATTTTTATTTGCACAGTTCCAGAGAGAGAAAATTCTACGTACCATCTGTTAAACCAGCTACACGTCTAGCTTACGAAGATCTCTAATCAAGTCAGAAACAATACTATTTTTCATGGTTGACTATTTGGGCTAAATTATATTTGAATATCTATAACCTACATGCTATGTTAATACCGATCTTTATGCTCAAATCAAACAATCAATCATAACAGGTTGTAATCAGAATGTAATGATGTGGAGGATTAATTTAGGTCTTATTTTTATTTATTTTTTTGGCAAAATAGAGAGAGAGAGAGAGAGAGAGAGAGAGAGAGAGAGAGAGAGAGAGAGAGAGAGAGAGAGAGAGAGAGAGAGAGAGAGAGAGAGAGAGAGAGAGAGAGAGAGAGAGAGAGGTAGTTAGTGCATTGATTGTTTGTTGTGAGGAAGACTGTTGGAGTAATTGGCTGTTTGTTTACCTTTTAGCTAGCTTAGGACAGTAGTAAATGTTTCGGAGCGAATGATTTTTTATTTGACTGCTGCTAGAGGCAGTTGTGTGTAAATGCTGGATTTTTTTATTTGATTCGACCAGCGTGGAAGTGTTTAATTATTTTGACAGCCGTAATTCCTCCTTTGGAGAGATTTATTTTTTCTTGATTAATATTGCTCAACTGTTGATGACCTGGCCTGTATTACTAATATATTTAGACTGCTCTTTGGATAGACCGACTGTTGATGACCTGGATTGTGTTCAAGAACCTGAATCGATTGTTCTGGTGCTATGATCTTATGATTATGATGATGATGATAGCGATGATATAGACTGCCCAATCAAGTGAGGCAGTTTTAGGAGATTGTGCCAGTGTTGCATCTGCCAGAGAGTTATGACATTGGCCTGGAAGGACTGCTGGTTCAAAAACAAATATTGGTTTTGGTTTGCGGATAATTGTAAGTTTGTTAAGGTTTTTTTTTTTTTTTTTTTTTTAATGGTGTTACGTCTTT